>NC_056737.1:291293388-291635888 GCF_019279795.1 Protopterus annectens
CGTGCAGAACTAGGGTAATCTACATTAATGTACTCCGCCAGTAACAGAGTAAATTTCTGCAAATTACAAAATATAGCAATGACAGCTCCAAATAAAGGGTGGATATCATGTATAAAGCATGCCAATAGCCAACTATAAGGTCATTGGCATGGAAAACACTTGGAAAAAAAATAAACTTTTATTTTTTTTAGCCGATCTCAGCTGTTTGAGCGTAGTGCAGTGGTGCGCAAATGGGATCGGGGAAAATAAGAAAATAAACCTAAAATAAGAATTCTAACTAACATCACTATTCTGCCATTATACTCAATGGCAGGCAGAAGGCAACATGGCCAATGAATAGTGGTTGCTAAGAGGGGAGGCTCAGTGTGGGACATGTAACTATGCATTAGCAGGCAATCCTATGCAAATGAGGTGAATGATAGTGAATCCCAGATTTCCCCTGCATGCTAGTCAGCTCCCAACAGTGTAAGAGCAGAAATAGCTTGGTGCATGCCTAGGAGTTAGCTGACATCATGGGGAGGGGGGGTGTCAGGCATTAAGAGGATTGGAGCCCTGTGGCTCAGGTTTGCTCCAAGCTTAGCACAGCTAAGCAAGGGGGTGTGTCTGAGGTTGCCTAGCACTCTTTACATTGCCTAAGCGGGTGTGCACATCGCGCACAGGGTTTTAAAGGAAAAAAAAAGTAAACCAGGAAATAACAGCTCTGTGCACATTTGAGCACTGTGTTTGCACGGCGCGCCCCCGGGCTTAAACAGGAAGGAAATACGAAGGGAAAACAACAGTAAGAAGGTAATCTAGGAGGACTAGCATAGCTGGCAGGTGAAATGTATCAGAATCAGCAAATTACACAGGCAGCAGACCAGCCCAGCCCAGAAAACTACTATAAACTATGCAAACACCTTTCCCTCTGGTTTTTCCCATACTCTACACCATCGGTGTATACAAGCGGGGAAGTTTTAGCAAACAAAACAAAAAAATGATATAGGCTGCAATAGGTATCATACAACAACATGTGGAAGAGGCTGAGAGTGGTGAGGATGTGAATGCTGTTGACCAACCCACAGTGAGGAGATGGAGAAGAGTGTATAGACCCAGGGTAACCTACCAGGGGCTACATGAGCTGGAGATAGTGGAGCACTAAAGGGTGGACAGGAACCTCTTACAGCAAATTGTTGAGCTGTGCCAGCCACACCTGACACACAGAACTAACAGAGGGGAACTCATCCCAGTGGATACCAAGGTATGTGTAGGCCTAAGAATACTAGCTACAGGTATGTTCCAAAGGCCAACTGGGGATATGATGGGGATCTCACAGACATCATCATCCAGGGTACTCCACCAGTTCCTGGATGCCATGTCAGCACATGTCGGTGAGCATATATATTTCCCCAACACCCATGAGGCATTGGCCAGCAATGTGCAACTATTCCACCAAATAGCAGAATACCATGAGGTAGTAGGTGCTATAGACTGCACGCACATATGCATCAAAGCACCACCCAGGGAGCAGGGTAGGGTCTACATCAACCTCAAGGGCTTCCCCTCCATCAACTGCCAGGTCATGTGTGATGCCCAGGGCATAATAATGAATGTGTGTGCTGGCTGCCCTGGAAGCTATCACAATGTCCACATCTGGCATCTGACGCAGCTGTACCAGAGATTTGCCGATGGAGACATCCCTTACGGTCACCTACTGGGGGGGTGCTGGTTAAGCACTATAGCCGTGTCTGATGACATCCATCAGAAATGCACACACACTCGAACAAGAACTCCATAATGAGACACACGCACAGACCAGAATTATAATAGAGCATGTGTTTGGGATGCTCAAGTCACGGTTCCAGTGCCTGGACACATCTGGTGGAGCCTTGCAGTATTCACCAGCTACATGTACCCAAATTGTCATTGCATATGCCATGCTACACAATATGTGCAGGGCTATACAGCCCCCCACCATTGCCAAGGCCTGCACTGGCACAGAGTGACTCAGAGGAGGAACAACCTGAGCCTGCCCCCAGTAGGCAGAAGAAGGTGTGCCCAGTATGCCCTGGCCTTGGCAAAGAGGCAATGCATAGCACATACACTGACACAGGAGGGACCCAGGGAATGACACCTCTTTCTGACTCCCACATACAGTAAAAGGGATGCCAAATATGACACTACTTGTGCTCAACCATGTGTAGGGAGTGTACTATGTGCATCTGACATAGGCAGCTCTGCAGCACCACCCTCAATACTGGGACACCCACAAGGTAAGTCACTCAACCTACCAATTGCCAAATGGAGTAGAATGTGTTGTTACCTGTATCTATGGTATGGATGTGAGCATGCAAGGGAATCGGGTGGCTGTATGGTATGTCAGCAGATAGTAGACACCTATAGTGGCACCATGAGATCTGTAACAAATACTGGTGTCACCATAGTAGACAGTACTACAAAGGGTGACAGAACCCACTACAGGAAATGTGCTGGGCCACATGTGTGTCCATATCACTCACACATGCCAGTCAGGGAGGTTCACATACATAACAACAGTCTCAGCCAGCAGGACAGGTGTAGACAAACACAAACAAAGGCTGTGCTATGGCCGCTGAATGATGTCTATGGGTAACCCCCCCACAGGTCTACACAGACAGACTACAGCAGGTCAGGCAGTGGGATGTTAGTTCTCAAGGGTAAGAAGTCAGAAACTAATATGTAGGTCAATCAAAGCTAAGACCTGTAGTACACTGATATGCCTCTAGTCAGCATGATAGGTTAGAATACAGAATGAAATAGAGTACCTGAAGTACCAGTACAGTCATAGCAAATGTGTACAAGTGTTAGGTGTGCCACTCAATCCTGTGTAGAAATGTAGTAATAGTCAAGTGTGCCCCCCCAATCCTGTGTAGAAATGTAGTAACAGTCAAGTGTACCCCCCAATCTTGTGTAGAAATGTAGAAACAGTCAGGTGTGCCCCAATCCTGTGAACAAATGTAGAAATAGTCAGGTGTGCCCCCCAGTCCTGTGAAGAAATGTAGAAACAGTCAGGTGTATAACCCACAATCCTATGTAAAAATGTAGTAACAGTCAGGTGTGCCCCCTCCCAACCCCTATGTAGAAATGTAGAAACAGACAGCTGTGCCCCTTCCCCCAATCCTGCGCAGAAATGTAGCAACAGTCAAGTGTGCCCCCTCCCACAATCCTGTGTAGGAATGTAGAAACAGTCAGGTGCA
The DNA here is from genome assembly GCF_019279795.1 of Protopterus annectens. Lineage (NCBI taxonomy): Eukaryota > Metazoa > Chordata > Ceratodontiformes > Protopteridae > Protopterus > Protopterus annectens. The sequence continues at coordinate 291,296,601 of NC_056737.1, forward strand.
CTCCCCCCAACCCTACTTAAAAATGTAGTAATGGTCTGGTGTGGTTAGGTGTGCGTCAAAAACCTATTTAGAAATGTAGTAATGGTCTGGTGTGCCCCCCAATCTGATGTACACATGTCGTAACAGTCAAGTGTGCCTCCCACAACCCTATGTAGAAATGTAGTAACATGTATGTGTAAGTACAGTGCCAGTGGAGCACAGATGCACAGAGGTGGCCAAGGTAGCAGGATATGTTGTAGCATCTGCACAATATGCAGGTATGTGTGTTAGATTGGTGTGTGTTTCATATTGTGTGAGAGTGGTCAGTATGTATGCATGTTGAGGTAAGACCTGGTGGCCATTGCCTACTACTGCTGATGACAGGGACAAGTCCTCAAAACTGCAGTGCCAAGGACAATACACACCAGTATAACACATGCTAGCACTAAGTCATTGTACATGTTGTGTGGTAATACATGTCACCATCTGAAAGACTGACATGGCATGGCTGTTGGGGTAGATATACAAGCAGTACATAGGGGGAAGTACTCCAGACAAGCAGTATATATTGTGTCACTATGAAATGGAGACACCCTTGGAATTCTACATACAGATATGCATCACATTATCTAGTCCTGTAGTAGGGGATACCAGTGTTGTCTGCCCGAACACTTGCAGATCACAAAGGAGGTAGGACTGATGTATTGGGAAACAGCTGATATACCTGCATATGCCAGCATAACTGGAATGCCCAATGCATATCTGTGTGTCAGATGCAAGTAGTATCCATAGCACCCAGCTCATGCAAACACCCCCCACAGGTACCTCTCTGGTCGTATCCCTGTTGTGGGGAATGGGTACAATATGACCCCACCTGTATATGACAATAGTGAATGAATGCAGCATGCATTGCAGGTGTCCCATGCAGGTGTGTCACTAGCTGTAGGTAGCACCCTGCCAGCATCCACACCACCTGAACAAGACTGATAGAAGGTATTGGCATGAACACCTAGCACACCTACCCTGTCACCCCAGGGGAATATACTGTATGGTGGTCTGAGACTGTAGGACTGACAGAATGCAAAGGCCTGACACATCTGGCCCACATCAACACCTAATGGCCCACAGGCCTCTGCTAAGGGCCTGTGTCTCACACATACTGCCAATGCATGTTATGTCATGGACACCCAAATAACAACATAACACACTCCACATAAGACATATGCAAGGCCATGTGGATAAACCACAGTAACATGTCCACCATGTCCCACCGCATGAACTGTGGAACAACACCAACACACAGCTGTGATGGGGTAATAACCTTAGGGAAAGTATCAGAGAATGTATGCATAATGTATGGAAGAGGATAGAATAACAGAGGGGGGTGGGAGCATGGGCAGCATGGAATGTGCAAGGTCCAACACAAAGCTGTGTGCACACACTATCCCTGGCTGCAAACACATCAATGGGTGGCTACATACCTGCCCGTACACCACAATAGGGGTAATGTCCTGACTCATGACCCCTGCCTCTAGGTAACCTGTGCAAATCTGTACACCTGTGAAGCATTGCCACAGCAATATAAGGCCATACTGTCATGACGATGGATGTACAAGTATGGGATCCTCTGCCAGCACTGTACCAAGGTGATGAACTAGATATAAATACCCAGCAGCAAGTGTCTGCAGCTCCCCCTCCAGGATGGCATAACTTACCATGAATATGTAGGCGTCTGCCCACAATACCACACACAGCTGCATTCACCCTTGTCCCCCAAGACATCACTGTGAGCAGGAATGTCCATCTGACAGGACATGAGAACAGAAAACATCACAGTGTATAACAGTACACATGTCTGAATATCTCTGATATCAGCAGTAACATGTAGCTGAAGCAGCACAGACACTATCGCCTACAGTACACACTATCCCCTGCACACTTTGTCGCCATATTTTCAAATGATCGACGGATACCCTGAAAAAACAGTTTGCTACCTGTAGGTGTACTACACAAAGGTCTGCACTGGAGTACAAACTACCTGGAATTGAACCACACATTCATTACAGAAGGGCATACTGGGCATGCTCACACACTTAAAAAATGAAGCCCATGTCTGCAAATAACAGCGGACCATACATATCTGGCAGTTACAGATGTTAGTGCAGACACTCCTCAGTATGCACCAGTCATGCTTTGCACACGCAGTGGATAGGAATGCAGACATATATCCAAGGACAACACACTATAATAAGCCAAAAGTAGACATACATAGATGTGTGGAAGAGAGTGACTGTGACAAGGAGCCATCCATTATGAGGCCTGTCCCACCCAGCACACAGCCAAATGGCTACAACCACATGAGGTCTAAATGTCACTCACTGTAGACATTAGCCACTGGTATCCATCAGCATTACAGACTATGTGGTGGAAGTGCTAGCTGTGCAACATGACTGTACAAGGAAGTAGTCATCTAGCAGCTGTATAGCTGTACCTGTGGAATATAACCCTGCATGTGCCCACATGTAGTGTGTCAACTTCTAGATTAATGGGTTATGGCCCTGCACACAAACTGCCCTCCCCATAGCCCTCCTACGACAAGCCTGCTGAGGTCATCTACTTTGAAATACACCTTTGTGAAAGTTGTAACCTGGTAATCTCTGTGGTGCATCCTATAACTGCATACTGCTGTAGTGTGATTAGGTAGGAGTTCTAATCCCAGACATGGCAAGTGTGTGCATGTCGTGTGTGTGTCTCTGTCTGTGTAGAGAGCAATGCTTTTTAGGCTAGTCACACTCACTACAATTCAAATGCCCTACTTTGGCAAGGCTGCTGATGTCATTCACTGTGAAATACACCTTTCGAAAAGCTGTAGCCCAGTAATCTCTCTGACGTGTCCCATAACAGCATACTGCTGTAGTGTGATAAACTAGTTAGGTAGGAGTTCTAATCCCAGACATGGCAACTGTGTGTGTGTCTGTGTAGAGAGCAATGCTTTTTAGGCTACTCACACTCACTACAAATCATATGTCCTGCATTGGCAAGCCTGCTGATGTCATTCACTGTGAAATACACCACTGAGGAAAGAGTACTCCAGTAATCCCCGTGGTGTGTCTTATAACAGTGTAGTGTGATATAGAACTCTGGTAGGGGGTTCTGTTCCCACACATGGCAGATGTGGATGTTTGTGTGTGTGTTTCTATGTCTGTGTAGGAAGCAATGCTTTTTAGGCTAGTCACACTCACTACAATTCAAATGCCCTACTTGGCAATCCTGCTGATGTCATTCACTGTGAATTGCACCTTTGGTGAAGAAATACTCCAGTAATCCCTGTGACGTGCCCTATAACAGCATAATGTTGTAGTGTGATATAAAATTCTGGCAGGAGTTCTATTCCCACATATGGCAGGTGTGGATGTTTGTGTGTGTGTTTCTATGTCTGTGTAGGGAGCAATGCTTTTTAGGCTAGTCACACTCACTAAAAGTCAAATGCCCTACTTTGGCAATCCTGCTGATGTCATTCACTGTGAAATACACCTTTGGGAAAAAAGTACTTGAGTAATCCCCGTGGTGTGTCCTATAACAGCATAATGTTGTAGTGTGATATAAAACTCTGGCAGGGGTTCTATTCCCACACATGGCAGGTGTGGATGTTTGTATGTGTGTTTCTATATCTGTGCAGGGAGCAATTTTTTTAGTCAGCACACTTCACTACAATAAAATGCCTGCATATGTCATTCACTGTGAAATACACCTTTGGGGAAAAAATACTCCAGTAATCTCCATGGCATGTCCTATAACTGAGTAGAGCTGTAGTGTAATAAACTAGTTAGATAGGTGTTTTAATCCCAGAAATGTCAGGTATGTGTGTGTGTGTTGGTCATTTGTATCTTGTGTGGAGGTGGCTGTGAGTGTGTAACAACTGGACTCATTGCACAGTGGGTTTTGCAAATTTCTTATATGGTGGCCCTAGTATATGTCACAATATCCACCGTACAGGGATAACAGATGTGAAATAGCCGAGAGTCTGGGGTGCAAATCCATACCCCTACATGTGACATCAAGGCCAGGAGAACAAAGTTATCAACCCTTGTATTACCCAGAGAACACTCTCAACCCATGTCTCACACACACACACACACACACACACACACACACACACACACACACACACCACACACACACATACACACACACGTGCACACACACTTGCCTAGACAATCGCTATGTTGGTAGTACCCTGCATATTGCCCAGTGATAGTAACCATGGTGTGATTGCAGTGGATACAGAGGGCATGGCACCCTGTCCATCAGTCCAATAGGCACGTACATGCAGACAGTGCACCTTCCCAATGTTCCCCACTGGACACCTGCAGCACCTGTCATGCCATCAAATGTGACCCACAAAGGACATGCCATACCTGAAACACATGCCCTGTATGGACAGATGTTACTAACACCAGGGAATACCTGTATCATGCTATCAATGTAGGTGCAGGGTCAACCTGCTGTCCATTAACAGTTCCCGCCACATGGGGCCAGGACTGGCACATCTGATGAAAACAATCTGTGTACACAACATGGGCCAGACGCCCCAGGTACAGTTCCACACTGTCACTGTACGTGCATGTGGGGCCATGTGCACATCCCAGATACCATCCATGTCATGGACTAAGGAACACATACATGGCAAGCAATGCACAGCAATGGCCACAAACACAATAGTTACCCAGGTGACTGGATGGTGAATACAATACCCACCTGTGTGGGCAAATCCAGACACTACACCCCTGAGCTACACTGCAGACCATTGTCATGTGGCCTGATGCCAAGGTATACCCATCACCTAGCCTTGTATAGCCATCTGGCACAGTCAACCACTACACACTCGTGAAGCAATGCACCCATGCATGTCAGTACTGGAACCCTGTGTCTGTGTGTGTGGCATATGATGCCTATGACCACATTCACACTCACTACAACCCCCATTGGCATACTGAAGCATGCTTTCTGATGTCAGATGCCTCCAGATACCCTTTGCCCATATAACCTCTGTATAACCCCTGTGGTGCATGTGATACCTGTACAGTACTGTGTTGTGGAAATCTAACTAGTGATGAGCTGTATTCCTGACCCTGCCAAGTATGTCAATGTGTGTGGGTCCCTGTGAGAGTGTGGCTGTGTTGACACTGACACCTGTTCATGCGGACAGGCATGTGTACTACACCTACTGTGACAACTTACCTGAAAGACATAAAGATGGAAACAGGCCTGAGCAACTCATAAAGCAAGGTTACCACAGTTCTTAATACACATCTCTGTCACCCCTCACCATATCTGCGACAACAAAATGTATACACAACTCATTAGGTATGGCTACAGCTTACCGACCAGTGGGATAGATATTGTATTGTACCACACTTTGTGCTATGTGTTTGTAGCAATTTTCCCTGTGTGGACACTATCATTGCTGACCTGTTACAGACTATTCACCTGTGTGCCATTGGCAGGGCCACTATGGTTCCATATATAGCTGTGGTATGGCTGCTTTGTGATTGCTGCACATCTGACATTCTGTGTTATTGGGGATATCTATACATGCTGTTGGACATGTGCCGGGATTGTGTAGACTATTACTACCAACATATCTTCTATAATAGTGACACAATATCATGTATATGTACTATTGCCCAGCAGAACCACCTCTCCAAAACTCATCTGCCCATGCTACCTGGCCACATCACATGTGTGTCCTACCCTGGGGCCTCATCATGTACTGGTTCAGCAATACCGTCAGGTGGAACCAACACAAGGGATGTTGTCCCCCTCCGGGGGCACACACAGACATGTTCCTGTCCCCTGAGGGAAGTCCAGGGTCTGTTCCATAACGGGCTTCACAGACACATGTGGGATGTGCTACATCATTCTGAGGCACCCAGTACACATTCAAAGGGCCGGCATGCTCTTACTGCTCAACCTCCAGGCCAGGCACCTTCAGGACGTGGACTGCTGTTGTGAGTAGCAGTGGGTGGGAAGCTTGTTCCCATTGTGTCCATATTGGAGCCCATGGTGCATCCACATCACAGACCACACACACCATCCAGGGTGTTTACCCACCACATGTGTTACATACTACCCCTGAAGACTGTCCTCTATATCTACCAACCCTGACCACCTCCACAACTATACCTGCCATACTTCCCCATATTCCCATTCCATACTTCCCAGACAAGGGCAATGTGGTCCCAAAAAAGGGTTCACATGTGACATACCCATCCATGTTGCACACACTGACAGCTGTAGATATCTGTGTGTATTACTATGTGTGCTGTTTCCTCACACATAGCATGCAGCACTGTGGTAGTAATATAGGGGACATGTATTTACATACTTTTTTTGTGTGTGTTTGTGTGTGTGTTTGCATATAAATAGACGTGCATATAGGTATATATCTATATATGTGTAGATATATGTGATGTATATATTTGCTCAAATATATGTCTACACATGGTTATCTGTATATTTGTGGACATACATGTATATATATATATATATATATATATATATATATATATATATATATATATATATATATATATATATATATATATAGATATATATATATATATATATATGTATATATGTACACATATGCATACCTATATGTGGGGTACATTCAGACATCAGGTCCACAATCTCACAAACCGTCCTGCACAGCTGCACTGCTCTGCCTTGCTACAACACAGACAGGTGCCACCACATATGAACACAGCCTGACATTAGGGGGGTATATGTAGGTAACCCTATTACACTCCTATGGCATTCCTGCATGCTACAATACAGATTAACCTGAGTATACTGCAAGGGGTGGGCTGTGGATCACACTTGCTCATCATGATGGCATTACTTCCACCACCAGCTATTGGCCATGTAACGTACATACTTTCCATTACACAACACACACTATGATGGCTTACATCTTATCAGTCAGTGCTGCTCTGCATGGTTGAGGGGTATAGTCCACTACCCATAGGGACAGACTCTATTGTCCTTATCAGTTGTTCAGCTGAACATCATTACTGTTGGCGCTTAAATAACCTAATTGGCACCAAAAGCGCTACATTTAAAAAAATACATTTAAAGGAACAACTCCTAACCCTACATATTGGAAAAGTAAAGAAAATTATGGTTAACAACTGGAGCATCATTTTAGTAGACCAGGATATTACCAACATTTTGGGGACTCGGCCCCAGTTTGTTAATAAAATGGGACGTAATATTAAAAGTTATCTAGAAAAAGGATATTTGTGCAATGTTCCCAGCTACACACATACCAAAAAATGTGGAAGTTGCAAATAATGTCATGCCATTTTACAGGAAGGTAGGATCACGTTAGAAAATGTGAACAGGACAAATATTAGATTTCAACAAGGCAACTGTAACACTAAAATGGTTATATATTTAGCAAAATGTATGATCTGTCCAGGATTTTACATCGGAAAGACAGAAAGGAAATTTAATAGGTGCATTTATGCTCATTTGTATAGTATTAGAACTAAGGATGAAAAGAATGCCTTATATAGGCATATCAATAAGTGTGGGGACAGACATTCTTTTAAATTTGCCATTTTGGACAGCGTTCAAATAGACCCCAGGGGTGACTTTATCATACAAATTTTATACTGATGCCTCTACAACACCAGGATTAAGCAATGTTATAACCATTAAACCTCTTTTACTCATGGGTTGATTTATTAATAAAGTAGAATAGCATCTATTTGATGTGTTTTACATTATGTTACAATTGTGTTATTTTATTGAGTATTTAGTATATTTTTAACACTTAGATTGTTCAGTGTTCATAGGTATGTAAAACCCTTACACGATGATTAGATTTACCTTGTACATAACTTGGTTTACAGTGATACGTTTAGTACAATATATTAGTAGGGTTAGGAGTTGTTCCATTAAATGTATTTTTTTAAATGTAGTGCTTTTGGCACCAATTAGGTTATTTAAACGCCAACAGTTTTTTATACATTGTTCTGATGAAGCTGTTTTTGTTCTATTAAATCAGTGTATTTCTTCTACTTTTGCAGAGACTTGGTATCCTGTGGCCCAGTCTGTCATTACTATTGTACTACTTGAAGGCCTCAGCCTGGACAGCAACATCAGACTACTGTATTAGTATAACTGTTTCACAGTTGCATTACGGCTCATACAGTGTCCAGTATATATATATATATATATATATATATATATATGAGCCAGACTGTACTGCATGACATGTTACTGATACAGCCTGACATCATACAGGTGGGATGGGTACTGTTAATCTTGGATCTGCAACAGTTGTGGCTGTGGGAGGGAATACCTATTATTACCACGTATGTTGTTTGGGGCCTCTCAACCCCATTAATGGTGCATGTGGACATATATGTTTTTGTTATGTTCTCATTTTTATCTACAGATGTATATCTGTATATATATATATATATATATATATATATATATATATATATATATATATATATATATATATATATATATATATATATATATATATATATATATATATATATATATCTGCTTACATATATATCTGCTTACATATATATAAATTGCTGTATAAATATAGACATATAGATGTAGACATATATATCTATAGATGTATGCATATGTATGTATATATGTTTATATTTATACTATATATATATATATATATATATATATATGTGTGTGTATATATATATATATATATATATATATATATATATATATATATATATATATATATATATATATATATATATATATATATATATAGATATGTTATAGCTATTTAGACACACACACACATACATCTACATGTTGAAATACATTCCTATACTGTTGCTGGATGATATGTTTGTGATAACATCAGGGTTATGTATAGCTGATATGGCTTAGTGGCAAATCACTTTGGCTAGGGTCCTGGGTTAGAGACTTGCAGAGGCTGTTTATTTTGTTGCTGGGCAGAGGTAAGCAATGCTAACATTGCTTAACCTGTGAAGGTCCATAGCTGCCCATTCCTTCTACAGCAACAGCTGTGCATATACACTGCATTTGGAGGAAGATTTGGACACTCAAAACAACAATAATATATTGTGGGGATGTTAGGTTAACAGACAAGACAAACAAGATGCATACACATGTGCACCCCACAGCCCTTGAGCTGGCATTCTCCAACCTCTCTGCAGTGGTGCCTGGTGCCATGGCCAGCATGGTGTTTAAATCAGGGTTAGGTATAGCAGCATGCATAGATATCAGAACAGTTGCATAGCAAATGGAGCACATAACAACAGCATGCAGGTACATTGATGGCACCATGCCACCAGTGTATATATAGGACATAATCAGAACAGTGAAGTGTGTATGTAGTTTATTGTTGAAGATATATTCCTGTAGTCCACATTACTTTCCTAGCCAGTGCTGTTATCTGTACCTTACAAGTATTACTACACTAGCCTATAGCCTTAGTTTGGACAGTGATATGTCTGTCATCTTCTTTATACATGAACTGGTTTTACTTGCAGTATACACCTCTTACCTTGGAGGAAATGTTAACACTAACTGTTTCTACACATACTCCCAGATTCTGGGTTGATGTTCACATAGCTGTCCATCTCTTTCTGCACAGACTCTGGCCATGTCTTCTCCACATGCAGGTGAACCGGGACATATCTAGACTATTGCCCTCTTCAACCTTTAGTGACTTACCACACTCTTATACAGGCTTTCCTACAGTTATATTATGTGGCACGTGATCATTTATACCTTATTTCTCGGCACAGTGTTCGTATCCGACATTCTGGTCTTATCTGTACAGTTGTAGGATAAGATTCTGTATGCAGCCTACTTCCACTCCCAGGATTCAGACCATGGCTGTGTCTGCTACAACTTAAACACTGTCCATCAGAGTTGTGTGTGCTATATAGATATTGGTGTATATCTCCTGTCTGCTTTCTGTCTTATAATTCTCCTGTGGTTTTGCTTTCTGACCTTGTATTAAAACACTCTTATACAGGATTTCCTAGACAGTAATATTTTGTAGGACAGTGTGGGTGACAGTGATGTGTAATACCTTATTATTCACAGCAATGTAATCAGTCACAATGCCATACAATACCAAAGTAAACAGTACCAGTACAGGGTATCATTCTCGTATTTCTGGGCACAGTGCTGGTATCTGACAGACCTGTGGGAGAAATGTTTGTTAGCATTACTTGAATGTTGCCACACACAATACCAGATTCCACATTACTATTATGCACATGCATCTCACTCTGTTACTGCACACACTCTAGCCACAGCTTGACAACATGGGGGTGTAAATGGGACATACGTGGCTTCTTACTCTCATAAGGTTTTGGGGAGTTGCTAGTGTGCCAGCTTTGTTCTCATAGATGTGTGTCAATCAGTTGTATTTCCTGTTTGCTGCCTATATGTCTGGGATCATCCCACTGATTTCCCAGGGGGACAGGGTGACAGGCAGCAGATATGGGCCACTTTACTGGACATTCCTGACATATCTGTACAGTTGTGGGGTATGATTCTGTATGCAGACTAGTACCACTGCCAGGATTTGAACCATGGCTGTATGTGCTAAAAATAAGACAGTTCATTTCTCAGTTGCATGTGCTATTCAGATTTTATTGTCTGCCTTTTCACTCTATTCTGTCTATGTGTCTCTCAGTTGTACTTAATTGCCCCTGGGGATTACACCAGTCATATACAGGCATTCCTACACATTCTATTTATGGTGCACAGTGTGGGTAACAGTGCTTAATACAACAGTACTATTACATCATTACAAATCTACATTACCATATGGTACCAGAGTATACACATGCAGTCCAGTAGTTCGATCTTTATTGACAGGCTATTATGCTTTAATTTACATACAAACTATATGAGACTATTCCTGCCATATTCTCTGGTGTATGCAGTACTTGCCTTAAACAATACAGGTTTTATACAGGCAATTAATTTACTAATACTTTTAGATTTATTTCCTATGACAGTACATGCAAGAGTATTACTGACCTGCCACGCATTGCAACCTCTCCAGGTGACTTCTGTGGGCCTCCTGGTTCATGGCCCGCTAACTTGCAGCTGTGGAGGACATAAGAGGAATATTTAGCCATACCTATCCATGATATACATGAGCTGGCAATTATTACACACATAGTGTAGTGATACTTACACACAGCTGGGACAGCCCCTGCCGTTCTAGCCTCTTGGATCCACTTCTCCAAGAGGTCCCCCTTATGCTGCTTCAGGTCAGCATAGTGATGCCTGACCTGATCACCAGTTCGAGGTATGCCAGTGGCACTGGTGAGGTCATGGGTGAGATGGTCCCAGGCTTCCGCCTCATATTGGGAACCCTGGTACTGGCCCTGCAGCAGTCTCTGCTCATGGTCTTTGACAAGGAGTCCTGCCATGACTCTGAACTCCTGGATGCACCAGTGCTGCACCTGGAAGTGCACACCTTCTCCCCTTTCTACCATTGTGCCTGCAATGGGAAGCTACAACCAGTTATGAGATGTATTCCCGCCTGTTCGATTTAAGTAGTGTCGATTTCCTGCACTTTTCCATGATTGGCCGGTTTTGAAAAGGGTAAGTTATGGGCAAATCTGCTTACCTAAGGTTGGCATTGTTTAAAGGGGTATACCACTGGACACATTGAGTTAGCTGGCCTACACATTGCTTACACCTCCTAAGCTGGCCTGTGCAATGCTTAGCATTGCTTACATTAGACTTTGCATTATATTTTCATTTTGGCATTGATTTCTTATTCATTACATCTTTTATATATATATATATATATATATATATATATATATATATATATATATATATATATATATATATATATATATATATATATATATATATATATATACCTGGTATCCATGATTCATGTGTACGTACACTGTATGGGGTCCTTGTGTTTTATTGAGGACTTCAACACTTTATTACAATTGCACCTCACATCTGGGCTTACTGCTGTACTCCAGTTCACATATTTATGTTTTGTAGTGGGTTTTAGAACATATGACTGTATACTGATTCCTTTCACAGGGTCAGCTTGATTTTACTATAGTGAGGACTTGTTTGGTGATACCTCATTGTTCTGTACTGCTGTGATGGCTTGGTGGTTAACTACTGTACCTGTAGTGTATAGGGTCCTGGGTTCAAGACCTGTAAGGCTGTTTATTTTGTTGCTGGGCAGAACAAGGGCCATTGGATACAGAGTGATTAAGGCACTTTTGAGCAGTTGTAAGTGGGTTTGTGTGGTTTGCGTGAGTGTAAGCAATGCTAACCTCCGTTTAAACATGCTTACAGAGTCAGCTTCAGTATTACTTAACCTGTGTGCGCATTGCTTACCCCATGAAAATGAGCTTAGACTTGCTTACTAGTGCTTAAATATGCTTACTACTGCTTATTGGTGCTTACACTGTCTTACTAGTGCTTACTCCCACTTACAATTGTACTGATTTAGACAGTAATATCTCATGGTTCTTGGGAAGGTGGGGGATTTGGAACCTGTATGGAGTTGTCATTCATTACACATTTTACCTTCCATTTGTATCCAGGATTCCTGTGTACATATACTGTATGAGGCACATGTGCTTATCTGTGGACTTTGCAAAGTTATGAAGCTTACACCTTACATGTGCATTTAATGTAGTACTCCAGTTCACAAATATATGTTATTTAGTAGGTTATGCAACTAAAATATTGGTCATAACATGATTTGCCATGGAAAATGGAATGTGCTGCAGTGGGACTCGAACCGGGAATGCCTGCTAGTAAAGTGAATGCTCTGCCCACTACACTATTGCTATACTGCTTCATTTGCATATATCTTCCTTGTTATCCTCTTCAGCCATTTAAGCTGCATTAACTGTAACTAAGCGATGGGCACACCCGCACACATACGGTTGGCTTTAATCAGATTCGTAATAAAAAAAATAGGTTTCTTTATTTGATTTGTATTTACTATTGCTGTTGTACACATGGGGGAATGTTGCTGGGGATATGCGGACATCTATGAGTGGTCTCGCTCATTCATTTGGCCTTTCTGCTGTTCTTCATTGCGGTGGCATGTATATTCTGAAAGCTCTGCTCTCAGATACGCCCCCTGCACTCTTATATGCTTCATGTAAGATTAGGAGCTCAGGCAGCGTGCCTTCATTAATATACATGGCGCACTGCCATCCTGCTCCTAAATGGACACTTCTGTGCTTCACTAAGCTAGTCCTGCAGGGAAGATTAGTAAATCTGGGGGAATGTCTTTCAAAATTAATATTTCAGATAGAAAAAAATCCATATTAAAGGTCATTTTTGCTAATGGTACAAACTGCCCTTTCAGTAAGATTTTCTTTTGATAGAGAAGATTCTGATTAGTGAATTCAAATATGTTTTTAATGAGTGTTTTTCCTTTATTATGTAGAACAAAATCATTGGTTAGAGATATCTTTAAATAATAAAATGTCCAAATAGTTAATACTGTTTTTTGGACAATGGATTATAAATGTTATAGAGATGGATATACAATTGGTTGTAAATGTTATAAAATTAGTAGTAGAACATATACACTTAATGATTTATGTTAACCTATTCTCAGTGTTGGTCCACAAATAAAAGTATCATGCAAAAATGGAAATACGTGTTCTAACAAATTGCAAATTAAAGCAAAAAATGTGTCTCCCCAAAAGCCATAACCAATTTGTCACAGCATAGGGATCAAGCCATGCCCGTTGCCACCCCCCTGATGTATATATGTGTCTCTGAAGTAGATGTGATTGTTCAAGAGCTCCATCTCTATAAACTTACATAGAATATTTAAGTCACCATTAAATATATAAATATATAATCTTAATCACATAGTAACTCCTTAAACAATTCTAATCCTTTTTATGTGGTATAGATTAAACTAGTTCTACTAAATCAAGTATAACAAACAATCCTTCTTCTACAAAAAATTGCAATGGAATGCTAATTAAAAATGCCATGAATCTTTTAACATATAGTTGTAATTATTAAAAATTAATTTGGATTTAAAATCCACATAGATAGCCAAGGATTGTGAGATTGAGCCTTCTGCATCCACTATGGGGCCCAAAGGAGAAGTTGAAACAGATGCATGCACCTTGGGGATACCAAACATGGTTAGAACCAATGTCAAGATCACTTTCAAAAATGTGTACATTTGTTATAAAATTATGTGGTCATAGAAAAGTTCATCAAGCATACTGTTAATCCTATGATATGAAATACTGAATTAATTCAAGGAAGCAATTGTGTAAGTATTGGAGTCATTTAACAATTCATAGGAGGTTACTAGCCTAGTGGCCTTACAAGCCTAGCCATGTTAATCACCAGTTGCCTCAATTGTCCTTGGTTGGATAGACATAATTTCCAGAGCAAGTCTATTATCAACACCAACTACCCCTGTCCATTTGGGACATGGGTTCCAGCCCTGAGGTGAATTTGCAATCCCCCATTCATTTTTTCTAGGTTGCACTTGAATAGGGTCAGTGAGGAGCTCTCCTTCATGTGAATTGGAAGTTTATTCCAGAGTAGCGGCAATCTCTGGGAGATATATCTGTCTCTCCACCATGTTCTGTTAATGTTTCAAGCTAGGTTAAGATCCTTAGATCTAGTGACTCTTGTGCCACTTGACTTGTAGATGTGCAACATTTCCATCAAGGCAGGGTCAGAGACTCCCATGTAGGCCAGGCACAAGTTGCATCTCAGCAGCCTATAAGATACAGAGTGACAGAGCTTTCAGTCTATCCATGGAAGTCATGGTTTGGAGGCCCTGTATTTTCCTGGTGAGAAATCATTGTGGTCTCTCCAACTGCTGCAAGTGTCTGGTGAGGTACATGCAGAAGGGAACATTGTACTCTATTAATGGTCTGATGAGGGTCAAGTGCAGTGTAGTTATAACATCTATATACCTGGATGCGATGATATTACTTATGAGATGTGCAATATAGAATACTTTCTTTACCACTGTGGAAACTTGGCAGTCAAAGTTCAGATTGCCATCTGTCTGTGTTCTCAGATCTTGCACCACTCAGTGTGAATGTAAGAGGGTGCTGCAATGTTGTAATTATCAGGGAATTCTGCTTTGTCAAAGGGGATAATGATGCACTTTTTTGCATTTAGTTTTAGACCATGGCTTTGGCATCATTCAATTGTCTGTGTTAGCCCCTCCTGTAATATGTTAACATCATTGAGGGACTCAATGACTGCACCTAATTTGCAGTCATCAGCAAACTTGGTAAGCCAAAGGCTGTCTACTTTAGTCAGGACTTCTGAGAAATAGATTCTAAACAGTAAAGGGCCCAGCACAAATACCTGTGGTACTCCACTGGTTACAGGTCTACTTGTAGAGGTGCAGTCACCAATGTTGACAGTATGTGTTCTGTCGATGAGCCAATTGGCTATTCATCTAGTGGCATAAGGGTTAATCCCCAGCTGGGAGAGTTTTTCAATGATACTTGAGAGGAAGATTGTGTCATAAGCCTTGGCTATGTCAAGATAGGCAGTATGCACTATCTTACCTTCATTCAGCGCTTTGATGACTTTATCAAATAAGTCTACTAGGTTTACTAACCGCAATCTACCTAAACAGGGCTAGGTCTAGAGTTTCAAAGTCACCTACATCCTTTTGATAAGGTCCATGATGATTCTTTCCATGGCCTTGCAGATTAGGCTGGTTAGACTTATGGGTCTGTAGTTCCCAGGGTTAGTTCATGACCCCCCTTTGTGCAACAGGATTACAGTTTTCAGGCTATGGTTAAGGAAATTCAAGTGGGTCCACTAGGTCCTGATTTAGATTGATTAATATGCAATCTGGGATGTTATCTGGTCCCAGTGAGGCTGTGTTTTTGGTCTTGGTGAGTGCAGATATGATCTGATCTCCAGAGATACTAAGAAGAGGAATGGTGTCAGGTATGCTTTGGGGTATGGCTGGTGGGGACAGTGGGTTGAAGTTTGCACCTAATCTGTCAGCTATCCAGTTGGCAATCTCCTCTGGTATAGTATGAGTGGTATCATTTACTACCAGTTCAGCACATAGCTGGGCATTCCCTTTTAGATTTTGGACATAGTTAGAGAATGCCTTATGGTTATTGTTACTAGGAATGCTAATTTATCTTTGTAATTAGCTTTAGAGGACTTTACAAGAGTTCTGATTTGCTTGTTCAAGATATGGAAGGAATTCTTCCTCTGCTGAGTCAGTTCCCTCTAGTTCTTAGACATCAGTTATGTTACCTGTTTATACTTCATTTCCACCAGAGTGGCTTGTTTTTTTGGGAGGACCTGGTTTTAATCCAGTCAGGTACAGCCAAGTCTATATAGGTGCTTAAGTGTTCATACAGGCAATTTGTGTACACCTCTGCATAGGGGTCGTTGTTTGTGATTGCAGGGGTATAAAACATTTTATAGCATCACTTACCAGGCTGTAGTTTGTTTTGGAAAAGTTTAGTTTTTTTGTCCCTGTGGTGGTGACAGATCCAGTTGTTACTTCAAAGGAGACTGATTTATGGTCTGACCTTACCATGGAGGGCAACACACAGGGTGAAGTGCAGTGACCCTCCTGTTGGTAAGTACTATTTACAAAGTCCAGAAACCTCTGGGTGAGCATGCGTGTGCTCATGTATGCCACCCAGTCGATGGAAGGAAAGCTGAAATCTCTCATGATGAAGGTGTTGGGGTGTATGGGGAGTGACTCCAAAAAGTCCAGGTGGGCATTGTGCTTTTCTTGGTTCATGCTGAAGGACCTATAGCTAGCAATGATGTGAAAAGGTATTTTGCCTATAGTTAACTGGACATGGAGTAGTTTGAGTCATATTGTTTGACCAATCTCAGGGTGTACTTGGCTTTAATGAAGATGGATACACCTCCACCTTTGGGTTTTTCATGCTCATTCTGAGATCTGAAGATGTGGAAGGCATTGTAGCCTTGCACAGCCAAGGTGCTCTCTGTGGACTTAAACCATGTCTCAGTGACTGCACAGATGTCAGCATCTTAAAGAATCATAGGAGGTTACTTGGCTAATGGCCTGGAGGCCCTTCCAAGCCTAGCCAAGAGTTAATCCTCAAAAAGAAACCTCAGTCAACACCTGTCACCCCTGTCAATGAGAGACACAGGTGGAACCCCCGGTACAAATTTGTGGTTTTCCATCCACTCATCAAGGTTGCACTTGAAGAGGGTCAGCGAGTTACTCTGCTTGATGTGTATGGGAAGTCGATTCAAGAGAAAGGGGAGCCTGTAGGTCCTGGGAAACATACCTGTCTCTCCATCAGGTTTTGTTAATGTCACATATTAGATTCAGGCCTTTTGAGTGGGTAATGTGCGAGGAGTTAGACTTATGGATATGGAGCATCTCTAGTAGGGCAGGGTCTGAGATCACCTTGTAGGCAATCCAAGGTAAGGAGTACTTCCAGGGAATGCAATTTCATGTTTAGTCTCCTATTATTAAGCAGTAGAACTTTGAATTTGTCTCAAGTGGCTTTTGTTATGTCGGCAATTTTGTTGTTTTGACATTGCCTAAAAAAGGCACTACAGGGGAGGCAGGTGCCTTTGCCAGTATCTGAAAGCCTAGAGGAGACAGGTGTAGACCATTTCTGCCAAAGCAGTATGGTCTGTCAACTATTTCTTCCCAGGCTGACAGATATTGGATCCCCCTGGACTGACACCACAAGCTAAGCCAATTGTTGAAGTCGATCATTTTTTGTTTATATTGTGGCATCATCCTGGGTGAAGGTAGAATGCTGCTTAAGGCTAGGGGCATACCTGTCTGGGACCTGTAATCTGAGAGTTCAGTCATATCTCTCTGCATATAGTCCAGAGAGGTACATCTCAAGTCATTCACCCTAACATGGACTATGACGGAGCCATAACAGTACTTGTTGACTGACTTGAGTGCATGTGTGATTTGATGGATCCTGGCACCTGACAGACAGCTGAATGTGACCTTCTCCTTGTTCTTGGTGAGCGGGACAACTGTGTGTCTCACTATGGAGGTGTTTTGCCTTAGGGGCTTATTTGCCGAAACACTGGTGCATGTGTTATTATGTGTAGTGGTTTCTATTTGCATAGCACTGTGTACAAGTGGTTTATATTTGTAAGGTCTCTGATCTTTTGGTAGGCATCTAGTGAGTACCTCCGAGTATGTGGGTTTATGTGTCATGACCTTATTTTGTGAGAGAGGTGAAATGTGTGTGCTGACAACCTGTTTGATGTCTGGTTTATTATGTGAGAGAATTAATTTCAATTTCATAGTGAAATTATATCTATGACGTAGGGTATTTGTTTGTTTTAGGAGTAAGTGGTTATCAGTATACATTACTACATTGCCTCAGGATGCCAGTGTCAATCAGGCTTGCAGGTGAAATGATGAGAACCTGTCTGTCCATTATAGTATGTTTTTACTGTATGTATTATTAGGGAAGGTAATGGGTTAGTCTGACAAGTTTTTGTGCTAAGACTAACAAAGGTGCTTGTGGTATTCAAGGCTATGGATGATAAGTGTGGCAACACTGTTCAGTGCACAACTGAGTTGCCCATATTGCAGTAGAAAAGCTTAGGAGGGTTCCACTGACACATTTCTAGGGAGAAATTGAGTTTCAAGGCATTGCACCTATGTAGGGCACCACTAATCACTGTTGCACAGTGTGCTGCAACCTGCAACACATAAGTTAAAACACTTTTAAGCTAATATAGCAATAGGAAAGCGCCCAGTGAAACTTCCTCCAGCAATCCTCAGCTCAGACAAAGCTGGAGACACACTCTTCTGCCACGAGGGTGCAGGGGAATACTTCAAAATGTAAGATGGCTGGTTTCGTGCTCAAGTGTATCAATAACAGGCTGAATCTAGTCTATGCTATCTAGGTATCAGAACAGTGCAAATCAAGTGCAGAGAAGTGTGAAAAAAAAATACTTAGAGCCCTTTTGTGTGTTTCACAACTCAAATAGACCAGATAAACACCTATGGCCACTAGATGAATAATCCCAGTCCTCCTAATGTAAAAGCATAGTAAGGCAGTGCCCAAAGTGAAATGCTACCACAAACAAACTTAAAGATATGGCTAAAGCAGTATACTTTAAACAGCTTATAATTGTGTGATTATTCAATAAAAGTTATTTGCTTTGATATAAAAACTGAAACATAAATCATGTATCTTGCATCCGTGAGGTAAACACCTTAACCATTATACCAACCCCCAAACCTGTTCACATAATCAGTTGTGTCCATGAGGAACATGTCTCCACCATTGTTGAGCTTTATTATTTTTATAGATTTATCATTTGAACTTTCTTTTAATAAATCACATTATTTATTAGATAAATTATGATATTTAAAATTATATTCCTTTATAGCAAACTTTCTAATGGAATTCTCCTCCTCCAACCCTCAACTAAATTTAATATGGGGTGTATGGAGGGATAAAATGTGCTTTTTCTATGCAAAATAAGAGGATCATTCCTTTATCTGTTTGCAAATAACAAGCATACATTTAATTTATGAGAAAAGCACCTTCCTTCTTTTAGGCTGTCAGCTAAATCAAATCTTGTAGTGGACACAAAATTGAACCTTTGCAAGAATAATGTAAAATATCCATCATGTGTATTATCCAATGAAATTATTTTACATGCTATCACAGTAACTAAGAATGTCTTAGCCAGCCTGGAGCACTTCTTCCATTAATATCTGTCCATTTCCTCCTTCTTGCAATAATGACATCTCTAGCGTTTCCTGAAGTCCATTGTTTTCTTATTCTGGGGGAGCGAATTATAGACTCTGCCTTGCAAGCCATTCAAATGTTATGGAGGCAAAGAAAGTTCTAAAGAGTATACTGTATTCTTATTGTTAATATCACCAGTTGTTAAATCGTTCTTAACTCTGATAGATTTTGGAGCATTTTTGCCAGGTGGGGAAGTATATGACTGGCTGGGCATTTTTATAAGCCCGTTTGCATGGGGGGTAAACAATGCGCACACAGGTTAAGCAGTATTGAAGCTAACTCTGTAAGCATATTTAACCAGAGGTTAGCATTGCTTACCCTCATGCAAACCCACGCAAACCCGCTGACAACTGCTCAAAAGTGCCTTAATCACTCTGTATCCAATGGCCCTTGTTCTGCCCAGCAACAAAATAAATAGCCTTGCAGGTCTTGAACCCAGGACCCTATACACTATAGTCACAGTAGTTAACCACCAAGCCATCACAGCACTACAGACAAATGAGGTATCACCAAACAAATCCTCACTATAGTAAAGTCAAACTGAACCTGTGAAAGGAATCAGTATATAGTCATATGTTTTATAACCTACTACATAACATAAATATATGAACTGGAATACAGCAGTAAGCCCAGATGTGAGGTGTAATTGTAATAAAGTGTTGAAGTCTCCAATAAAACACAAGGACCCAATACAGTGTAAGTACATATGAATCATGGATACCAGACATATATACAATATGTAATGAAAAATAAATCAATGCCAAAAAGAAAATATAATGCAAGGTCTATTGTAAGCTATGCTAAGCATTGCACAGGCCAGCTTAGGAGCTGTAAGCAATGTGTAGGCCAGCTAACTCAATGTGCTCAGTGGTATTCCACTTTAAACAATGCCAACCTTAGATAAGCAGTTTGCCCATAGCTTAGCCTTTTCAAAACTGGCCAATCACAGCAAAGTGCGTGAAATCGGCCCTACTTAAACCCAACAGGCAGGAATACATCTCATAATTGGTTGTAGCTTGCCCTTGCAGACCCAACAGCAGAAAAGGGAGAAGGTGTGCGCTTCCAGGTGCAGTGCTGGCACAGCCAGGAGTCTAGAGTCATGGCAGGACTCCTTGTCAAAGACCATGAGCAGAGACTTCTGCAGGGCCAGTACAATGGTACCCAATATAAGGCAGAATCCTGGGACCATCTCGCCCATGATCTCAGCAGTGCTCCTGGCATACCCCAAACTGGTGAGCAGGTCAGGTATCACTATGCCAACCTGAAGTGGCATAAGGAGGACCTCTTGGAGCAGTGGATCCAAGAGTCCCAGCTGTGTGTATCACTCTACTATGTGTGTAATAATTGCAAGCTCATGTATATCATGGATAGGTATGGCTAAATATTCCTCTTATGTCCTCCACAGCTGCAAGTGAGCAGGCCAAGAACCAGGAGGCCCATGGATATCGCCTAAAGAGGTTGTGATGCGAGGCAGGTCAGTAATATTCTTGCATGTACTGTCATAGGAGATAAATCTAAAAGTATTAGTAAATTAATTGCCTGTATAAAACCTGCATTGTTTAAGGCAAGTACTGCATACACTGGAGAATATGGCAGGAATAGTCTCATATAGTTTGTATGTAAATAAAAGCATAATAGCCTGACAATAATGGTCTAACTGCTGGACTTCATGTGTATATTCTGGTATCATATGGTAATGTAGATTTGCAATCACATAATAGTACTGTTGTATTAAGCACTGTTACCCACACTGTGAACCATAAATAGAATGTGTAAGAATGCCTGTATGTGACTGGTGTAATCCCCAGAGGCCATTTAGTACAACTGAGAGACACATAGACAGAAAACAGTGAAAATGCAGACAACAAAATCCAAATAGCACATGCAGCTGAGATGTGAACTGTTGTATTTTTAGCACACACAGCCATGGTTCGAATCCTGGCAGTGGTAGTGGACTGCATACAGAACCATACCCCACAACTGTACAGATATGTCCAAAATGTCCGGTAAAGTGGCTCATATCTGTTGCCTGTCAACCTGTCCCCCTGGGAAATCAGTGGGATGATCCCAGACACATAGGCAGCAAACAGGAAATACAACTGATTGACACACATCTAAGAGTACAAAACTGGCACACTAGCAATTCCCCAAAACCTTATGAGAGTAAAAAGCCACGTATGTCCCATTTACACCCCCATGTTGTCAAGCTGTGGCCAGAGTGTGTACAGTAACAGAGTGAGATATATGTGCATAATAGTAATGTGGAATCTGGTAATGTGTGTGGCAACATTCAGGTAGTGTTAACAAACATTTCTCCCACAGGTCTGTCAGGTATGAACACTGTGCCCAGAAATACGAGAATGATACCCTGTACTGGTACTGTTTACTTTGGTTTTGTATGGCATTGTGACTGATGCAGTTGCTGTGAATAATAAGGTATTACTCATCACTGTCACCCACACTGTCCTACAAAATATAACTGTCTAGGAAATCCTGTATAAGAGTGTTGTAATTCAAGATCAGAATGCAAAACCACAGGCAAATTATAAAACAGAAAGCAGATAGGAGATATACAGCAATATCTATATAGCACACACAACTTTGATGGACAGTGTTTTACTCATAGCAGACACAGCCATGGTCTGAAACCTGAGAGTGGGAGTAGGCTGCATACAGAATCATACCCCACAACTGTACAGATAAGACCAGAATGTCCAGTATATGGGCCCATATCTGCTGCCTGTCACCCTGTCCCCATGGGAAGTCTGTGGGATGTTCCCAGATGTTTAGGCAGCAGACAGGGAATACAACTGATTGTCACACATCTATGAGAGCAAACCTGTCACTCTAGCAACTCCTGAAACTGTTATGAGAGTAATAAGCCAAGTATGTCCTATCTACACCCCCATGTTGTCAAGCTGTGACTAGAGTATGTACAGAAAGAGAGTGAGATGTATGTGCATAATACTAATATGTAATCTGGTACTTTGTGTGGCAACATTCAGGTAGTGCTAACAAACATTGCTCCCACAGGTACATCGGATACGAACACTGTGCCAAGAAATACAAAGCTTGATACACTATACTGGCACTGTTTACTCTGGTATTGCATGGAATTGTGAGTGTTGCAGTTGCTCTGAATAATAAGGTATCACTGATCACTGTCACCCACACTGTGCTACATAATATAACTGTGTAGGAAAGCCTGTATAAAAGTGTGGTAAGTCACTGAAGGTTGAAGAGGGCAATAGTCTAGATATGTCCCGGTTCACCTGTATGTGGTCAAGACATGTCCAGTGTCTGTGCAGAAAGAGATGGACAGCTATGTGCACAACATCAACCTGGAATCTGGGAGTATGTGTAGAAACAGTTAGGTGTTAACAAACATTTCCTCCACAGGTATACCAGGTAAGAAGTGTATACTGCAGGTAAAACCAGTTCATATATAAAGATGATGGACAGGCATATCACTGTCCAAACTAAGGCAATAAGGTAGTGTAGTAATACTTGCAAGGTACATATAGCACTGACTAGAAAAGTAATGTGAACTACAGGAATATACTAGTTGTTAATTGACATCTTTCTCTCCTCCCCACCATATCTCCAACAATAAACTACATACCCACCTCAACTGGTATGTAATGACTTCACTGTTCTGTTGGGACATATGTCCTATTGGTTGATAATTATTTAAATCTGTTTCCATGCATGTTCTATGTTGAAATACTCCAGCATTGGTGACATGGTGCCATCAATGTACCTGCATGCTGTTGTTATTACCACTGTGGTCTCATATATGCATGTGTTCCATTTGCTATGCAACTGTTCCATATCTGGTGTCTGGGTTAATGGGAATATCTATACATGCTGTTATACCTAACCCTGGAATGTGTTGACTATTACTAACCCACATATGTTGGTACATCATAAACACCACAGCACGTATGGGAATGCAGGTCCCAGCGGACCCACCTGTCCCACCTCAGTTGGCCGTGGCACCAAGCAGCAGCACATCTGGGGCCCAAACCGGGACCTCCTCTACCACTGGTCCTGCACCACCTTCGGATGGAACTGCCTCAGGGGATGGGGCTCTCCCCTCTGGGAGTGGTTGCGGACAGGAAGCTGTCACCCATCACCAGCTCTGGCCCGTGGTGCATAGAGAGCTTGATTAGCAGTTTGGAGATCTTCTACACCAGCTGGAGGGTCACATGTCGAAACTAGAGGGTCAGCCTAGCTCTCTGACTCAACTCCCAGCACAGCCACCTTTGGGGCTGTGAAGGTGCATTGGTGACTGCCCATGGGTGGGGATCTCAGTCCCACTGTTTCCACTAGGGGGTTCATGGGCTTCCGATTTCCCAACAACCCTCCCCATCAAGATGTTTACCCCCCACATGTGTCATATACTGCCCCTGAATGCATCTTGTTTGTCTTGTCTGTTAACCTACCCAACCTACCTCCCCGAATATACCTACTATCCCTCCTCAACATCCCACTCTCACCTGAAAAAAGAAAAAAAGGGCAATCTGTTCCCAAAAAAAAAATATCGCCCCATACATAGTTGCCCATTTCATACACATGTCCACTGGACATGTAATCTGGTCTAATTGGCATTACAACATATTAATGTTGTCCCCACACTTCTCTCAGGGGGTTGAGTGTCCAAATCTACCTCCAAAGTCAGTATATATGCACAGCTATTGCTGTAGAAGAAATGGGCAGCTATGGACCTTCCCTACACCCTCCAACACATCGCTAGCTATGTTCTCTACTGTCTTTCCCCCTTTGTGCCCCTTTTTCACCACTTTCCTATCAAGCCTTTTTTCTTTTCTTTTAAAGAAATTAGCATGGGAGTAAGCAGGAGTAAGCACTTTTAAGCATAAGTAAGCAGGTTTAAGCCCATTTGCGCAGGGATAAGCAATGCCTACACAGGTTAAGCAATATAGAAGCTAACTGAGTATAAGAAATTGTAATCGGAAGTTAGCATTGCTTAGTTCCATGCAAACCCACGCAAACCCACTTAGAACTGCTTAAAAGTGCCTTAATAACTCTGTATCCAATGGCCCTTGTTCTGCCCAGCAATAAAATAAAAAGCCTCTGCAAGACTCGAAATCAGGACCCTGCACATCATAGCCAAAGTGATTTTCCACTAAGCCATGTCAGATATATATAACCCTGATGTCTTCACAAACATATCATCCAGTCCAGTCATTCAACAGTACAGGAAATGCATTTAAACATGTAGATGTATGTGTGTGTGTGTGTGTGTGTGTGTGTGTGTGTGTGTGTGTGTGTGTGTGTGTGTGTGTGTGTGTGTGTGTGTGTGTGTGTGTGTGTACATATATTAATATCTAAATAGATATATACATACCTGTATATGTAGATATATATACATTTATATATATATATATATATTTTATATATATATATATATATATATATATATATATATATATATATATATATATATAAATGCATACATATATAAATATATATATATATATATATATATATATATATATATATATATATATATAAACATACATACATACATACATATGCATATGTCTATAGATATATATGTCTACATCTATATGTGTATATATATATATATATATATATATATATATATATATATATATATATATATATATACATATACAGCAATATATATATATATATATATATATATATATATATATATATATATATATATATATACAGCAATATATATATATATATATATATATATATATATATGGGTCTACTGACATAGTCGACAGTTCATATATGTGGAAGTCATTTGGTCGACAGTTCATTTGGTCGACAAGCAGATTTGCCCCCTTCCCAAATGTGCAAAAACCCAGTTGATATATATAGTTAGGGGGGGGGGGGGGCAGCACAGATTGATTGAAGGGGGTGGGGGCCCCCCCTTTGTCGATCAAATGAACTGTTGACCAAATAAACTGTATGAACTGTCGACCATGTCAGGTAGATCCATATATATATATATATATATATATATATATATATATATATATATATATATATATATATATATATATATATATATATATATATATATATATATATATATATATATATATATATACAGCAATAAATATATATATATATATATATATATATATATATATATATATATATATATACATATATATACATATATATATATATATATATATATAAATATATATATATATATATATATGTGTGTGTGTGTGTGTGTGTGTAAGCATCTATATATATATATATATATATATATATATATATATATATATATATATATATATATATATAGGTATATACATACATCTATAGATAAAAATGGGAAAATAACACAAACATATATGTCCACATGCGCCGTTAATGGGGTTGAGAGGCCGCAAACAGCATACGTCTTGTACGAATAGGTATCCCCTCCCCACAGCCAAACATGTCTACCCTGCAATACACTACCAACTGTTGCAGATCCTATAACCAGGACCTGACACGACATGGGCACAAGATGTTAACAGTACTCCACACAGACACATATATGCAGATACAGCTATACACACACACATATATATATATATATATATATATATATATATATATATATATATATATATATATGGCTCGAATCTCAGTCCTGATGAGAGACAAGCACTTAAGAGCCTTAGAGCTAATAAGGATTTAGTGGTTGTTAAGGCTGATAAGGGGGGTGCTACGGTCATTTGGAATACTTTGGAATATACTAATGAAGTAATGAAACAACTAAGTGAAACCAAGTTCTATAGTAAATTAACTCATGACCTCATTAAAGAATTTAAAAGAAAGATAGATGGTGTACTCTCTTTTTATAAAGAAAGGGGAGTTATTACAAATAGTTTATATAAGGAACTTTTGGTGACTGAGTCAAAAAAATCTGAATTTTTATATACTTCCAAAGATCCATAAGACAATAGACTCCCCACCAGGTAGACCTATAGTCTCTGGTAGGGGGTTCTTGACTGAACCTATTTCAAATATTTAGAATTTCAGTTAAAACCCCTTCTAGTTATGGTTAGAGCTAGACTGAAAGATACAAATGAGTTTCTTCAATTGATGGATAATTTACAAGTTTCTGTCAATTCCTATTTATGCAGCTTAGATATATAATCATTATACACTAATATTCCTCATATAGGTGGTATTATGGCCATTAGATGTTGGCTAAAGGAATATGGGAAATATTCTGAAGTACATTGTGATTTTCGTATAAAGATGATTAGTTTGGTACTACAACATAATGTATTTTATTTTGGGAATGATTGTTACCTGCAGTTAAGTGGTACAGCAATGGGTACAGTATTTGCCCCTATC
Organism: Protopterus annectens; assembly: GCF_019279795.1. Lineage (NCBI taxonomy): Eukaryota > Metazoa > Chordata > Ceratodontiformes > Protopteridae > Protopterus > Protopterus annectens. The sequence goes on from NC_056737.1 coordinate 291,323,744, forward strand.
TATGCTGACCTTTTTATGGGCTTCATTGAATGTAGTTTAATATATGGAGATCAAAATATATAGCTTAAACATCTTAATATGTGGCATCGTTTTCTAGATGTTTGCTGGGGAGTATGGACTGGCACGTTGAAAGATTGGCATATATTTGTGGAATATCTGAACTCTAATGAGTTTGATATGGAATTTGTAGATTGAAGAGAGCTACGTACTATTGATTTTCTGGATGTGAATGTGACAAAGGTTCTGGATGGTACTATGGTCACAACATTATATAGGAAACCTTTTACAAAATATGCCCTCTTAGAAGCCAGTAGTTGCCATCCTAAACATACGATTACTAATATACCGATGGCTCAGTTTCAGAGACTACACCGCATTTGTAGTAATGATGATGAATTTATAAATGAAACACAGGATATGAAAGGTTCATAGATAGGGATTATGATGCAGCTTATATTAATTCAATATGTGATAAAGCCATACAGTTTAAAAGGGAACCATTGCTGTACACTTCACGATCAGATGATACTAAGATAAATCCTTACTTTGCTCCCAAAATAAGATTTGTGACTACATATGGTACCAATACCTATAAAATCAAGAAAATCGTAAATAGACATTGGCATATTCTAAAATCAGATGACTTATTGAATCAATGTCTAGATGACGTTTGTTCCTTTAGCTATAAATGAGGAAATATATTGGTGAATTTCCATCCTAGTACAAAAAATTGGATAGAAATTATGATTATACACAAGATGGGCCTAAGGGAAGCACATGTTGTGGCAACTGTACGTATTGTAAGGTCATTTCAAAAATGAAATGTTTTACTTCTATAAATATACCCAGAGAATTTGAGATTAGATATTTGATTACTTGTCAAACAGAATGGGTGATTTATATGGCCATATGTCAATGTGGTGCTTTCTATGTGGGTCAAACCTCTAGGTCTTTTAAGACTAGAATTGCTACTCATTTGAGTGATATTAATTGTAGAAGACCTAGAAGTGCCCTATTTAAACATAAACTTGAACATGATACAGCCCATTTTGTGTTTTTAGAAATTGATATGGTTCTGATAATAACCATAGGATTCTAGATAAAAAAAGAAAGATTATGGATTACCAGTTTGGGAGCTCTATATAAACCTGGATTAAATGGATATTGGGGATGAATTAGGTGGGTATCTATACTGCACTTTTCATAAACTATTTTGTTGTGGGATGTTTTAAGTTGATTGTATTATGCATATAGAGATATGTGGTATAATAAGGAAAAAAGAAAAAAATATACCACTTATATGTTTATTATTATAGATGCTTTATGCATTCAAATTAATTTATTATATGTATTTATTTTTATTTTTATTTAATATATGCGTGCTGGTTACAGGAAGTTATTTAATATATTTAGGTATATGCATATTTTTGTGTATATAAATTTAATTTTTAAATTTTGATTGATCTAAAATATATTCTGTCACAATGGTTACTGCAGCTTTAATATGGTTGTGTATTTAACTGAAGAGAAATAGAATATAATTACACACTGAGGAAGCCAGAGGGCGAAACCGGATTGTTTTCTTCACTAGTTCCACTGCTGAGAGATGGTGTAACAAGTAAAAAAATATAGAGCTATTTTAGCTCACTTAAAAGTGTTTCCGAACTCATTTTTTTTGCCTGTATTAGGTATTTCACTATTGAAAGCTTTGCTGGATTGAGCGCTGGTATTTTTTCTTGGTGCTGTATACATGCACACACACACACACACACACACACACACACACACACACACACACACACACACACACACACACACACACACACACACACACACACACACACACACACACAAATATATATATATATATATATATATATATATATATATATATATATATATATATACACATATATAGATATATATATATGTAACTACACATACACACACACAGTTATGTATAGGAAGATACATATGTAGATGGTGCACACAATATGGAACAGCCACTATGACTACAGTTATCACCTTCCCAAGTGGACACTGTATGAGCGACCCATGCAAATGACAATTGTTGCCTGCAACATATACCCACAGAGAAGTCAAAGGATATAACACCACACACAGGTTTGCATACATGGGAAAGATTTATTTGTGTACTATTACAGTTGTATATGCCATGCCATATAGCTGTTTAGACACTGGCATCCATATAAACAGAGTAATGCAACTGTGAAACAGTTATATTTTTATTTATTTATTAATTTAACATTTGTTGACCAGGAAAGTCCGACTAGGTTCCACAGAGCCTGTTTTCAGCGGAGGCCCAGGGAGATATGCTCCAGGCGCATGTCTTTAGAATGTGGAAGGAAAGTGGAGTACCCGGAGGAAACCCATGCGAACGCAGGGAGAACATGCAATCTCCGCACAGAAGACAACCCAGCCGAGAATCAAAACAGAGAACCTCTTGCTGTGAGGTGACAACATTAACCGCTGCACCACTGCACCGCCCTATACTCTAATTATACTATTACAGTAGTCTGGAAATGTTTACATATGTTGCTGTCCAGGACGAGGCCCTCAAGTAGTACAATAGTAAAGACAGACTGGGCCACAGGATACCAAGCAATCAACAGTAAGTAATGCAGATGTATAGTCCAGCAGCCTCTATCTACACTCTGTACACAATCCCTAGAGGGTAAAGACCTCAGTTAACACAATAGGATGTATCTGTTACATAACAAGGCATAACTGACACCATCACAATCACAATGACAAACAGAACAGTCTGTATGACACGAGGCAGTAGGCCTACATTTATCCAAGGTGTAATATATGGTAATGTACATCCAGATACCTTAAGGCAGCTTACTCCTGATACCCTCACATGTTGTAACAGCCTAGGTTAGCTATGCTGCACCCCCCCTAGACTCAATAATACAGGGCCATATGCCACTGTTACATACACTGGCCTCTGGACTGCATAAGGGCATACATGTATTGTGTAGGTGAAACACACACATATATGGCCCCAATCCCACAGTATGTGTAGGGGACACAACAGCAGTAGACTGATGGCAGGAATGGCAGCATGACATACTCACATCCCACTGCATAACAACCCCTGACAGCATGTCATATGTGTAAAGCCTGGTATGTAGATGGAGGACAGAGGCTGGAACACAGGCCCATATGTGTAAAAGTGTTGTCATACACTAAGCAAGTCACTGGTGTTACAGGACAGTCTGCAACATACCCTTATTCAGGAATATGAAGTTAGAAATACAAATGGATGTACCCATGTACTGATAGCACTCAACACACACACTGCCAGTGATATATCTGACACAAGAGCTGTGTGGTGGACAGAAAAAAACACCAGTGTGCCACCCAACAACAGCCCCTAAGGCAAGACAATGTACCAAACACTTTAGTCATAGGTGACTCTATAGTCAGGCACACTGATGTCCCACTCACCAGGCTGAACAAGGAGAAAATTACAGTCAGCTGCCTGTCGGGTGCCAGGATCCGCCACATAACGCATGCACTGAAGTCACTCCACAACAAGTAAAATATGACTCTGTCATTGTCCATGCTGGAGTGAATGACTTGAGACATACCTCCCTGGACTACATGAAAAGAGACATGAAAGAGCTCTCGGATCATGTAACTCAGGCAGGTATGACCCTAGCCCTGAGTAGCATCCTGCCTTCGCCCAGAATGATACCACAGTATAAGGACAAAATTATTGACTTCAACAATTGGCTAAGCTTCTGGTGTCATTCAAAGGGGATCCAGTATCTGTCTGCCTGGGATGACATGATCGACAAACCACGATGCCAGAGATGGTCTGCACCCGTCACCCCTGGGATTCAGGTTACTGGCTAAAGCTCTTGCCACCCCTATAGTGCCTTTTTTAGGCAAGGTTCAAAGGACAAAAGCACCACCGTGACAGATACAAGCATGCAAAATCTGAAGGTAATGCTACTCAACGCTAGAAGTCTAAACCTCAAAATACACTCTCTCAAGGCACTCCTAAAAATGGAGAACATCGATATCTGTGCAGTAATTGAGACCTGGTTCAAGACTCCAGAGAGCACCCTTGCAATACCAAGCTACAACTCTTACCACACTTTTCGGCCACAAAATCAAGACTGAAACACTAAAGGTGGAGGAGTGTCCATATTCACCAAGGATATTCACACCTCTAAGCTAGTTGCCCAACACAATGCATCTGAAATTCTCCAGGTGCAACTAACACTGGGTAAGACTGCAATCCAAATTGTATCTTGCTACAGATTCCCCACCATGCCCCAAGATTCTCACTACACCTTTCTAAACATACTGGAAAATATTAAGATACAACCAAACACCCTAATACTGGGAGATTTCAACTACCCTGCCATTAACTGGGAAAACTGCTCGGTTACCAACTCTTTTTCCCAATGGTTCTTGGAATTCATAAATTCCAATGCCCTGGATCAACTAATCCATTGTCACACCAGGGACTTCAATATCCTAGACCTGGTCATTACCAACATGGGAGAAAGATGCTACACACCAGTGGTCACACCCTCATTGGTCAGGTCTGACCATAAGCAAATCACTCTTGACATCCACAACCCACCCCCACCCCCCAGTAAGGAAACCTCCTTAAAAAACCTCCAAAGCCAACTTCATGCTGCTAAAGTCAGAAGTGACAAACTTCATGACACCCATACAGATGGGATCTGAAAGTTCGACTGCAGAATCCTACACTAAGGCACTGTACGAGCACATCCACTCGTGCATGAATCGTGCCATCCCAGATAGAACCAAGAAGCTCTCTTCCAAAAAAAGTAAGCCAATCTGGTGGTCCCCTGCCATAAACAAACTATACAACAGAAAGAAGAAACTGTTGCAAAAAAGAAGAAAATCCCAGGATGCAAAAAACTCCCTCACCAGCCTCAGTAAGAAGCTGAGATCCCTCATAAAATCCTCAAAAGCTAGTTACGAAAATAAAATTGCCAAAGATTCCAAAGACAACCACAAGGCATTCTATAGTCATGTCGGGAATCTAAACTCCAGCTATACGCTGTGGCATATCATCTACTCAGAGGCGATCTCTGCTTAACATACAAGGCCATGTCAAACCCTAAGCTGTTGGACATTGTCCACTTAAAGAAATCCCAATCCCTCAGAGCCACACGCTCCAGGGATTTAAACCTTGTCATCACAATGAACAAAATATGCTGGAGGGATAGGTTCCTGATCCAGAGACTCCCCATACTCTGGGGTCCAGAGAAGTAAATATTGTGGGAAGAAATATCTAGGGAATTGTTATGGCTAGGCTTGTATAGGCCCTAGGGTTGATAGCCTAGTACCAACCTATGAACCTATGAACCTATAATAGACACACCTCTGGCTATCAAGAGGATAGGCCCACAGTTGAGAGCTATGCAGACAGACTGCATTCCAAGTTAAACTAGTATGTACACACAAACCCTGTAACACCAGTGCTATACAATGTATACAACACTACTCACACTCTGCCTGTAGTTCTGGAACCTCCTACAAATATGTAGCTGGCCTGAGTGTGCAGGTTCTCATGTAAGAGGTATTGCTACCTGATCCCTGTAACACTGATGCCCACACACAAGAAGGATGTCCATCATACAGGAAAGGTAAAGGGACCACACCCATATAATGTAGGGATTTATAGTAGTTGGTTGCCATGACAGTGGTAATTGGAAGTATTACACAGCATGCTGCATGCAGGTAACAAGTAGAGGACACTGAATGGGGTAGAGGCCATCACCTGATCATGTGAATCACCTAAAAAATTCATGCTGCAATCTATGCAAAGCAAAGCAGCTCATTCCATTTACTGGAGAGAGACTGAGAGTGCCAGAGAGAGAGGGAGTGCGTATAAGGAAAAAAAAAAATACCAAACACTCTAGACGAGTCTGCAGTCCCAGAACAGGAATGTGAAGTATATATGTATGCAATTGACCATAGTACTTGGTCCATAATGATATATGATGATGTGGTATGCTTTATATGTGCCTTCAGGTGTTGTTGTTATAATTATGTTCAGCTGAACAACTGCTAAGGACAATACAGTCTGTCCCTATGGTTAGTGGGCCATACCCCTCAACCGTGCAGAGCAGCACTGACTTGATAAGATGTAAGCCATTATAGTGTGTGTTGTGTAATGGGAAGTATGTATATTACATAGCCAATAGCTGGTGGTGGAAGTAATGCCATTATGATGGACACGTTGGATCCACAGCCCACCCCTTGCAAGATACTCAGGTTAATCTGTATTGTAACATGGAGGAATGCCATAGGTGTGTAATAGGGATACCTGCAATCTGGCCCTACATATACCCCTTAATGTCAGGCTGTGTCCATATCTGGCACCTGTCTGTGTTGTAGCACAGCATAACAGTGCAGCAGTGCAGGATGGTGTTGTGAGATTGTGGACCTGATGTCTGAATGTACCCCATATAGGTATGCATATGTGTACATATGTACACATAAATATATATATATATATATATATATATATATATATATATATATATATATATATATATATATATATATATATATATATATATATATATATATATATATCTACATGTATGTCCACAAATATACAGATACCCATGTGTAGACATATATATGAGCACATATATACATCACATATATCTATACACACATATATATATATATATAGATATATATACCTATATGCACATGTCTACATATATACAAACACACACAAACATATATGTATGTAAATTCATGTCCTATCACAGTGCTGAATGCTATGTGCGCAGAAACAGCGCACATAGCAATACACACATATCTACAGCTGTCAGTGTGTGCAACATGGATGGGTATGTCACATGTGAACCCCTTGTTGGGACCACATTGCCCTTGTCTGTGAAGTATGGAGTGGGAATATGGGGAAGTATGGCAGGTATAGTTGTGGAGGTGGTCAGGGATGGCAGGTATAGAGGACAGCCTACAAGGGTGGTATGTGACACATGTGGTGGGTAAACACCCTGGATGGTGTGTGTAGACTGTGATGTGGATGCCCCATGGGCCCCAATATGGACACAATGGGAATAAGCCTCCCACCCATTGCTACTCACAACAGCAGTCCACATTCTGAAGGTGCCTGGCTTGGAGGCTGAGCAGGAGGAACATGTTGGCCCTGTAAATGTGTACTGGGTGCCTCAGAGTGATGTAACACATCCCACATGTGTCTGCGGAGCCCGTTATGGAACAGACCCTGGACCTGACCTCAGGGAACAGGAACATGTCTTTGTGTGCCCCTAGGGGGGGACAACATCCCCTGGGTTGGTTCCACCTGACAGTATTGCTGGACCAGTACATGAGGAGGCCCCAGAGTGGGACACACATACGATGTGACTGGGTAACATGTGCAGATGAGGTTGGAGAGGTGGTTCTGCTGGCCAATAGTACATATACATGCTATTGTGTCACTGTTATAGAACATATGTTGGTAGTAATAGTCTATACAATCCCAGAACATGTCCAACAGCATGCATAGATAACCGCAATAAGACTGTATGTCAGATGTGCAGCACACACATTGCAGGCATACCACAGGCATATATGGAATGACTGTGGCCCTGAGAATGGCATGCAGGTGAATAGTCTGTAAAAGGCCAGCAATGATAGTGTCCACACAGGGAACATGGCTACAAACACATTGCACATAGCGTGCTACAGTACAATATCTGCCCCACTGGTAGGTATGCTGTAGCCATACCTATTGAGTTGTGTGTATGGTTTGTTGTCTCTGATATGGTGGGGGGTGACAGTGATGTGTATTAAGAACTGTGGTAACCTTGCTGCATGACCTGCTCACACCTGTGTCCATCTTTATGTCTTTCAGGCACAATGTCTCATGCAAGGCTCCCAGCCTACTCAGCAACAAAAAATGACATCCTACTAGATGGACTAATTCATTACTATAGAACCTTGTTTGGCTGGGCTGCCCAGGATCAGCAGAAGTGGACCACCCTGTGGAATGACATAGTGCACAGGGTCAATGATGTCGGACTGCACAACCGCAGTTATGAGCAGGTCTTGCTTCATTGTTCTGACCTGCTTCACAATGCCCAGAGGTGTGCTGCTGCAGTCCAGAAGGATCACCTTGCCACAGGTGGGGGCATGCCATCCACCCCCCCCGACACATGTGGAGGAGCTGCTGGCCAGCCTTGTGTCACCTGCCCATCTGGCCACCCACCAACCACCACACACCTTTGTAGAGGTGGGTGCCAACCACACACCGTCCAAGGAGTGTGCAGGTAAGGCCACAGAGCACATCTGTAGACCACTGTTGCATATACATCAGCATCGGTACAGGTAGATCAATCACATCTGACATTTCATAGATATATTTTGTTGCTGCATAGTAGTGATAAACTGATGTTCATATGTGGTAGTATTGTGGAAATGTACTGTTGATGTATTGTAATACTGCATCCATCCTCTAGCACTGCCACAGTTGTGGCCACTGACTTTGCATCTCTCATCCTCATATGTAGGTCCCTCCGGGATAACACCAAATCAGCAGCCTGTAGCTGGTGAGTATGGTTTATGTAGATGCTTGTCAATACACTAGGCATGTAATTGCTATGGTATTTGCCATGCACACAACTAACACACCTACCCAGAATGCATGCTGTACATGTGCACGTATTGTTGCTGTAAAATGCACGGCATCACAGAGGTGACCATGATGGGGTATTTGAAGGGTATGTCAGACACCTGCATGATAACTTACATTCTGTCATTGCATAATGTGTCCACAGGGAGTAACATAATGGTGGGAGACATGGCCTACAGTAGGGACATGTGTGGAACAACACCCATATACAGTGCAACACCAGTGTGTATACCTGTAGGACAATGGCAACTGCTGCAGAAATACGCTGTGGCATAAGGCATTACACTGGTCCAGAGTATCAGCTGGGACTAGCCTGTAACTTGTGGTGTTCAGTTTACAGGACACTGCAAAGTGACACACATGTGTAGGGCTTACTTGTCATGCATCTGCAAAAAGGCTGAAGGAGGGGGAAGGGGTGTCAGCTTGACACACCAGTGCACTGCAGCAGGGATCCTAAGGATGCTAAAAATGGCTGTATCTGCACATAGTTAGGTTCAGGACCTGTGGCAGCCGTAAGCCTACCCTCACAGCAATACTGATGGCAGTGTGTGAACACCAAGGGATGTGCACATGAGTAGACCTTGTAATCATGCAGAATAGGGGACATGTGTAGGGCACACTGAACATACACTGGCAAATGCAGATGGCCCACACTGGTATACCATGCCAGGAGCAGTGACTGCTGTAGTACACACAAGAGGTGCGCCAAACCATCATGATAAGGGTGTGCACATGTATGCCTACATGGTGTGTATGCATCATGGTCAGCATCCGCACACCTAACACATTCCGTAGACACTGCATGTGAAAGCACAGAACATATGTCACATATTGGGCTCATGTACTGCTACGATATGTGGTGATGTGGTCCCATGGCAGATCAAGGATGGGTGCGCCATATCAATAAGGGTGTGTACACCCCCCATAGCCATAGTATGCTCTGATGGTTGTCAGTGTAAGAGTATTGGATTGGTCATACATGGTCCGCTGATGTTGACAGCTGTGCATCAGACATCAGGCATTCACAAATGACATCTGTCTACATATCATACCAAGCACCAACGTAACCAAACCAAAACACAAACTCGGAAAAAACGGAAAATGAGCAGCGGAGCACAACCCAAGCACTGATTTATTAAATGCAGTAATGTAAGCACAAAACACGCTTTCGGCGAGCCCAGTGTCTCACCTTCTTCAGACAAAATTACAAGCCAACTAGCAACCATTATATATACAAACACGGCAATCAATTAGATTTAATCAAATCAGTATAAGTTATCCAATTAAATCAATTAGATAATTAATGTACAACAACTTAAAAAAATACCTTAATTTAAAATTCAAGACCCATAGAATTATTCTATATATGTCTTAATATAATTATCCAGAACTAACTAGTAAACACATATAGAAATAACTTATAACATATGTATGTAAATATATAAAATTATATCAGTGTTTAGTATTAAAAACACATTAATTAATATCAAGATGCTTATTTTAAAAAAATGTGTATAATAATATTATTAAATGCTAACAACTTTATAACAGCATCATACTAATTTCACAATCATTTAAAATGGATGATAATGTAGTCTCTACAACTATAGTTATAACATTCATCTGTTAAGTTAAAACCTGTATAATTTAAAACAAAAACCAAGCTACATATATTGCCTTTTTCTTGTATATGCTAAGCAGCATACAACATCTAAACATAAAGGCAAAATGCTTCACCCATTACATCTACCTTTTAGTAGATAATAGTTTTAAAACACAGGCAATAGATACAAATTCATTTAAGCCTGGATTAGTGTATGCCCATGTACGTAACTGCCAAACAAATTCATTTATTTCTAAATGAACCTGCCAGGGGCCACCTTTTTTATCCACAAATATTTTTCCGAGGACTGTAAACTTAAAAAAATGTCCAGGACATGCATTAATATTCCTGGCAAGGGCATTGTTTAGGTCCTGCTTCGCTATAGCATAAGTGTGTTCATAAATGCGCTGTTTAAGCTTTCTTACTGTTTTCCCTATGTAAAATGCAGCGCATTTTTGACATAAGGCCAAATAGACCACACCTGTGGAATCACAACTATATTTTCCTATTATTTTGTATTCTTCATCCCTAATCTTGACTTTTGGGTCAGTAAGAATGTGCTTACATTGGTTACAAGCCCCACACTTGGTCATTCCTGAAAGCCGTTGACTTACAGTTTGCGATTTTAGCTCTAACAGGGATTTTAGATTCCGCCCTCTTCTAAAGGTTAATTTCGGAACCTCTCCTAACTTGTGGGACAGATAACTGTCTTCGGAAATCAAAGCCCAGTATTTGTTGAGCACCTTCCTAATTTCAAAATGATCCTCTGAGTATGTACAAAAAAATCTCGTTCTAGAGACAAACTCATTGTTGTTTTCAGCCCCTGGTCTAGGTGAAAAGATGGTAGCAGTTTCCAAAATGTTGACATCAAAGGAGAGAATGGGTTTGTAAAACCCCAATCTTCTTTTATTAACAACCTCTGTTTTAATGTCAACCAGCAAAGAGACAGGATAACCTCTATTAGCAAACATTTGGCTCAACTGTTCACATTCCAGCAAAAAATCATCAAACTCAGAAATCATTCTGGCCGCTCTAACCATCTGGCCCTTAACTATTGCTTTCTTTTGATAACCAGGATGAGAACTCGTGAAATGCAGAAACGCATTAGAGTAAGTAGGCTTTCGATAGATAAGGCTCTTATATCTTAGATTTATATCATCTTTAATAATCAAGATGTCCAAATAATTAATTCTAGATTCCTGCAAGTTATAGGTGAACTCCAGGAAGGATGTCTTACTTGTAATGGAGTCAAGAAATTTAGGTACCTCAGAAGGAGACGCTTTCCAAATAAGAAACATGTCATCCTAGTACCTAGTGTACCAGGTGACATTGTTCCTAAAAGAATCGTCAGTGAACAGAAAGTTCTTTTCCCAGTATGCCAACACTCCATTGGCAAAACTCCCTCCGCAAGGTGACCCCATGGCAACTCCTGATTTTTGAAAATAGATTTTATTATCAAAGGACATGAAGTTGTTACTTAAAACTATTTCTAGTAACATCTCAACTAAATATATTGCATTGTATTGTCATCCATTTTTTTGTCTAAAAGGAATTCCCGTATCCATTGAATCCCCAATTCTTGTGGCATGACTGTATATAAGTCCTTAATATCAATGGTCAAAAACCAGGAGCTTGCTTCGAAGGGAATCTTTTTAATTTCTTGGAGAAAACTCCAAGAATCTTTGCAAATCTGAGATTCCTGATTGATTAGAGGTCTTAAAATGCTGTCAATGTATTTAGCACATGCCACAGTGATAGAACCACGCCCATCCACAATAGGACGAAAGGGTGTTATTGCCATGATTGTTCCTCGCCTGTCCATTGGCTTGTCTGGCTTTTTTGTTGTTCCTGGGAAAACCCTGCTGATAGTTGGAATTGTCACAACTGTTAACAGAGTCTTCAGGGGTGTCCCATGGATGAATGTTTGTTAGTAGAGGAACTTTTAAGCACCATCCTTGCTAACAATTTCTTTATGTTTGAAGGGACACTTTTCCTTCAAAAAATAGGTGTAGCCATGGGGTCACCCTGCAGAGCCAGTGTGGCCAACATGGTTATGGCCTATTGGGAACACTTATATGTTTTGAACAACTGTACTTTCAAAGATAATATTGTGTTCTACACCCGTTTTCTTGATGACATATTTATTTTGTTTGATGGTGACGTTGAACTTGGGGACAGGTTGGTTGATTATTTTAACACAACCACTACGTTTTTAAGGTTCACACACACTTTTGATCCTACTTCAATAGCGTATCTTGACATTTTACTCTCTAAGGACAGCATTCTGGATAGGTACACTGCTTCTATTCATAGGAAGAACACTTACTGTAACTCAATGCTTCACTATTCTAGTTGTCACCCACACCACCAAAAACGGGCCATTGTTAAAGGACAATTGGTTCGAGCAGCCCGGATTATAACAGTGGATGTTGACTTTAGTGACGAATGTGAATTTATGAAGAACATGTTTCTAGCTCGGGGTTACCCTGTAACGTTGATTAATGAAATAATTGACAAAGTCTCTTTTAAGCGTCAGTCTCAAATTTACACACCACTTTTGAATAGAGTAGGTCATACTTCAACACGTGATGCGGGTGACACACCTAATGTATTAGACGTGACTTTAATTGATCAAGAGGTGAGTAACACACCTCCTTCTTTCATAACTACATACAACATGGACAGTTCTAGGTGTTTTAGGATTTTGAAGAAAAACTGGGAACTTTTTAAGAGCGACAACAATGTTTTTAACAGTGTAGGCAAATACCCCTTAGTTATTTACAGGAGGGGTATGAACCTTAAAGACTATTGTGAACTTAAAAACAACATAGTTAGGACCCCAGGCATGTACAAATGCCAATCTTGTAACTACTGCTCGTACATACTGGAATCTAACAGATTTAGTGTCAACGACTTACAGTTTACGTTGAGATGGAGAAATAATTGTAACTCTAAGTTAGTTGTTTACCTTGCGAAATGCCAGTTTTGTCTTGCATTTTATGTAGGCAAAACTGAAAGGAAACTACATAACCGTATGTACGAGCATTTATATGCAATAAGGAAAAATAAATCAGAAAATGCTTTGGCTAAGCATGTTGCCCAATTTCCTAACCACAGTTTTAAATTTATTGTTATTGACCAAGTTCACAAAGATGTTAGAGGTGGGCCTGAGGTTCTTAAACTTGACGAACTAGAATTATCCTGGCAAATTATGCTGAATGCTTACAGTTTACCAGGTTTAAATGAAGAATGTATTATTAATAGTATTTTAAAACTAAAAAGTTTAAAACGTTGACATTATACAAAATATAAAACATTTTAGTACAGTAAATGTTTTAGTATTACATTACTTCCAAGGTTTTAAAGAGTTTTTAAAGAGTTTTAAAGAGTTTTGCATTTTGAACTCTGTTAAGAGGGTGGTGACAATTTTAATGTGTTGTTTTACTTAGTATTTGATTGGTTACCTTGATCTATTTAAATGAACCTGTGTGCTTTGTAACTTGTCTGATGAAGTTTGTGTTGTATCATAAACGAAAAGCGCTTCACATTATTCATGTTTGTGCCTCTTTATTTCTGCCCAGTTGGATTACATACAATACAATATATTTAGTTGAGACGTTACTAGAAATAGTTTTAAGTAACAACTTCATGCCCTTTGATAATAAAATCTATCTTCAAAAATCAGGAGTTGCCATGGGGTCACCTTGCGGAGGGAGTTTTGCCAATGGAGTATTGGCATACTGGGAAAAGAACTTTCTGTTCACTGACGCTTCTTTTAGGAACAATGTCACCTGGTACACTAGGTACCAGGATGACATGTTTCTTATTTGGAAAGCGTCTCCTTCTGAGGTACCTAAATTTCGTGACTCCATTACAAGTAAGACATCCTTCCTGGAGTTCACCTATAACTTGCAGGAATCTAGAATTAATTATTTGGACATCTTGATTATTAAAGATGATATAAATCTAAGATATAAGAGCCTTATCTATCGAAAGCCTACTTACTCTAATGCGTTTCTGCATTTCACGAGTTCTCATCCTGGTTATCAAAAGAAAGCAATAGTTAAAGGCCAGATGGTTAGAGCGGCCAGAATGATTTCTGAGTTTGATGATTTTTTTGCTGGAATGTGAACAGTTGAGCCAAATGTTTGCTAATAGAGGTTATCCTGTCTCTTTGCTGGTTGACATTAAAACAGAGGTTGTTAATAAAAGAAGATCGGGGTTTTACAAACCCATTCTCTCCTTTGATGTCAACATTTTGGAAACTGCTACCATCTTTTCACCTAGACCAGGGGCTGAAAACAACAATGAGTTTGTCTCTAGAACGAGATTTTTTTGTACATACTCAGAGGATCATTTTGAAATTAGGAAGGTGCTCAACAAATACTGGGCTTTGATTTCCGAAGACAGTTATCTGTCCCACAAGTTAGGAGAGGTTCCGAAATTAACCTTTAGAAGAGGGCGGAATCTAAAATTCCTGTTAGAGCTAAAATCGCAAACTGTAAGTCAACGGCTTTCAGGAATGACCAAGTGTGGGGCTTGTAACCAATGTAAGCACATTCTTACTGACCCAAAAGTCAAGATTAGGGATGAAGAATACAAAATAATAGGAAAATATAGTTGTGATTCCACAGGTGTGGTCTATTTGGCCTTATGTCAAAAATGCGCTGCATTTTACATAGGGAAAACAGTAAGAAAGCTTAAACAGCGCATTTATGAACACACTTATGCTATAGCGAAGCAGGACCTAAGCAATGCCCTTGCCATGCATATTAATGCATGTCCTGGACATTTTTTTTAAGTTTACAGTCCTCGGAAAAATATTTGTGGATAAAAAAGTTGGCCCCTGGCAGGTTCCTTTAGAAATAAATGAACTTGTTTGGCAGTTACGTATATGGGCATACACTAATCCAGGCTTAAATGAATTTGTATCTATTGCCTGTGTTTTAAAACTATTATCTACTAAAAGGTAGATGTAATGGGTGAAGCATTTTGCCTTTATGTTTAGATGTTGTATGCTGCTTAGCATATACAAGAAAAAGGCAATATATGTAGCTTGGTTTTTGTTGTAAATTATACAGGTTTTAACTTAACAGATGAATGTTATAACTATAGTTGTAGAGACTACATTATCATCCATTTTAAATGATTTTGAAATTAGTATGATGCTGTTATAAAGTTGTTAGCATTTAATAATATTATTATACACATTTTTTTAAAATAAGCATCTTGATATTAATTAATGTGTTTTTAATACTAAACACTGATATAATTTTATATATTTACATACATATGTTATAAGTTATTTCTATATGTGTTTACTAGTTAGTTCTGGATAATTATATTTAGACATATATAGAATAATTCTATGGGTCTTGAATTTTAAATTAAGGTATTTTTTTAAGTTGTTGTACAATAATTATCTAATTGATTTAATTGGATAACTTATACTGATTTGATTAAATCTAATTGATTGCCGTGTTTGTATATATAATGGTTGCTAGTTGGCTTGTAATTTTGTCTGAAGAAGGTGAGACACTGGGCTCGCCCGGTGCTTACATTACTGCATTTAATAAATCAGTGCTTGGGTTGTGCTCCGCTGCTCATTTTCCATTTTTACATATCATACCAGGTATGTGTTGCTGGAAAACATAGGGGCTGTGAGCATTAAAGCTGACATAACCGACACAGTAGTACACATTCAGCAATGGGCTGTACACCTGTGAGGTGTGGTGCACAGTTCATGGCAGGGTGCAGAACAGGTGCACAGAAACACCGTGTTAATGGGTGCAGTAATATCCAGGGGAAGGAGATTCACCTATTGACACAGCACATGCATCACACACATGTATACTGTTGCTAGTATGGATTGACTATAACTGCACTGTATGCTGTTGGGTACCATATGTTATGCATGTTGACAGAGGGGTAATAGGAGGAGTTTGTGTACTATCACAGTGCAACCTCAATTGTGTGTGTGTGTGTGTGTGTGTGTGTGTGTGTGTGTGTGTGTGTGTGTGTGTGTGTGTGTGTGTGTGTGTGTGTGTGTGTGTGTGTGTGTGTGTGTGTGTGTGTGTGTGTGTGTGTGTGTGTGGCTAGCCATGTATGCGCATGTGTGATTGTGGGTTGTTCATACAGCAGTATCTCCCTTTGGGATCATGCAGTACATGGACATGGACTGCCACATTACACACTAGGAATACTTGTCATGTATGTAATAACAGGACAGCTGATAGTATAATAAGGTCGGTAGCATGGAACAAGCATTTAGAGGGAAGGTAGACACCAGGTATTCCCTTAATATCACATTCATCAGAGAGGTGACTGACAACCCATGTATGCAGCACTACAGATGCATTTGGGAGTCAACACCATAGAGTGTATCCATATTACAATTGTCACATAATAGGTTGAATGAGCAGCATATCCGGCATGTACTGAGCAATACATTCATGACCATGGCCCCTATATGTGTGGACTACTGTGTTCACTCCATAATATCATGTATTGGAGTGTCATGTGTATGTATTGCTCAGTTGTTGTTGTTGTTGTTGTTGTGTCTTTCGGGATAAGCCAAAGATGATGATAGTACTGTTGAGGCACAGGTGGGGTTGTCACAGGCTGAAACAGTGCCTTCATTTGACATCCCCCTTTTAGCCACCCAAACCCCGCACACAGTTTCAGTGCCTATACATACCCCATCACCAGTGGTCATAGTGGAGAGACAGCTGGTGTTTGGTGGCAGTGCACAGAAAAGTGTGGTAACCATGCCTACTGTGTCAGGTCACAGCAGTCATAGCCGGGTGTCCGGTAGGGCATCGCATAGGCAGATGCCCCAGTGTGCTCATGGTAGGGTCGCTGGTCATCATGCCGGTGGCAGACACGACACAGCTGGTACCAGCAGGAGCATATTTCAGGCTGTCATGGCGGTGCAGGCACGTATTGAACATTACACCAGACAGGGCCTGAGCCTGTAGCGGGCTGCTCTCACATCTACAAGTGACAATGCCTGTGAACTGGCTGGTGCCATCTGTGCGTTAACCGAGTTCATTGATAGACGGTCTGGTAAGATGATAGTCCTCATCGACCATGGTCTGTCCATGACTGAATGTGTGGTGGTAGTGCAGCGACAGCCATGTGGAAGAAGGCCAGCAATGCCAACAGCTGGCAGTCAACGTGCACATGCTAGGACACCAAGGGGCACCTGTAGTGGCAGTATCAGCCCCAGCACTCCAGGGGGGCACTGTCCACACCTCACCATAGCAGGCCATAAGCACGTGGTCCTCACCAGTCCCAGGAGGGACCTGGTTCCAGCAGACATTTGTCATCGTCAGGTGAGAGTAGCACATTGAGGCCTGTTCCTGGATGTGCCCATGGAACCCCTGGCAGGCACAGTCCACGTGTCCATGGCCAGAGGCAGTGAACTGCTCACCCTGCCAGGTATGGTCTGCAGCTGTCCATAAACACCTGTGTAGGGCAGCCACATGTCAGAACTATGTGCATGCATACCTACACACTATACAAACGCACCTAGGGCAACCCCATACCTACAAACACTTCATCACCACACCCAGTTCAAATCAGTACACCCCTCACCCACACACATAGTGTCAAATGTATGGCCCACCCTCGGCTTTTGGCAAACCAACAACACACCCTGTGCATATGATGATAGCTGTGCCACATCCCTATTATCCATACCATCAATGCAGGGACAGGCTAATATGGTTCTTATGCACATGATGACTGTACTACAGTGTACCACAGTACTGCAGTGTAGCATGTTGTAAGGAGTAAAGTGTAATGCATATATGTCAGGTAGTGTAGCCATCTAGCAATAATGCATTATAGCTGTTAGTAGCACTGGTTAATTGTGGTCTCTATAGTGATATCCATTTGTGTTGCAGGTGTACATGTGTCAGCATGAGGATTGTCTGCAGTCATATTCCACAATGCGGTATGGCACTGTGCTGCCACCATGTCTATGACATATCTGGGGTACAGTTGAACACATGTCACATGTTTGTATAACAGTTATTGCATGTGCCACATGGACAGGTGACCCACAGGGATGTGTATAATCTGCAACCTGATGTAGACCCATCCAAATACATGCACACTCTTACTTCGCAGCACTGGGACTAGACCCCTACCTAGGTATGTAGTGATACTGAAGTGTGTGACTTTCATTGCACACACCACACAAAGTTTAGGGTGAGTTGTGTTCCATTTACATGTTACATACTGAACATCCCCAGACATATACAGTATGCTAATGGGATATGTAATGGGTGTATATGGACAATATATAGTGTGACATACCTTAATATACACATTAACAGACAAATAACAGGCAGACACACATCCAAGAGACCTGGGCCTATCACTGCTAACTTGACAGTGTGTTCAATGTGTTACAGGTAGGCTGCACACAGCACATGCATAACTGGCCTGAACTGTGGTATCAGTTACCTGCATGGTTGATGGTGGCAGTGGTAACCATAATGTGGTTCACAGGACATATACTGGGTGTACTTTGGTGCAATGACAGTATACACAGCACCCACATCCCCCAGTGGATATTGTACTCCCTGAAACCCATGATGACACTCTGACATACCCACCATCACACATTGGCCATGACTGCAATACTACCCATTGTATATCCCAACAGTGGTACTACAGGAATATGCATCTAATGTACATGCCACACACATAGTAGGGTGTTGCATTGTCATGCCTCACCTATGGGCAGCAACAACACTATCTGTACTACTGTGTGGCAATGGGTATTGCAATAGGATTATGTGGCCTCAGAAAGCAGCACCCTACAGATATAAGGACAGGCACACATGCACACACCTGCCAGAACACAATGGGTATCCCATGCCTATCAACCCATTTGTACAACACTGTTGTGCTGGTACTGCAAGGCCGGTATGGAGAGGAGCTTAACATGGTACATGTAATGTCCCATACAGCAGCGGCCACAACTGACTATGGCAATGGGTGTTGTGGTGGTTGTGAAGGCCCTCATGGAATTCCCAAGTACAGGTTTGCTAACACACAGACACTGCTATACTCAGTCATGCACATATACACATGTGTCAGTACTGGGGTGCATTGCTGCCGGTGGTCATAGCTGTGTACCTAGCTATTGTCCAAGAAGAGATGGGTTGTGTAGGGGTTGTGTGTACAGTGGTATCCTGCCACCTGTCATGTGGCAGCAGGTAATCTATTGAAAGACACTACTGTGGTGACCCTCAGGGTGAGCGTGACATGCATCAGCCAATCCTCCAGGTGCCTCCTGCACATGGCCATTGAGGTGATCAAGTTGACATGTATGC
This sequence comes from Protopterus annectens, assembly GCF_019279795.1. NCBI lineage: Eukaryota > Metazoa > Chordata > Ceratodontiformes > Protopteridae > Protopterus > Protopterus annectens. The sequence continues at coordinate 291,343,380 of NC_056737.1, forward strand.
AACATGCATTACAACACATGGTTAGTGTCTGTGATGGAGACCTGTACCCAAGCATGTTCTGTTGACTGTGGTATAGTAGAGGTACCCATGGCATGTGGTGCATACACGGTGTTATCTCTTATATGTGCCAGTTGTTACACAGCAGGGCAGACATATCAGTCTCACTCAAGCTTAGGTTGCCTATACATATCCCAGCTGGATACCTGCCATCTGCAAATCTGTACAGGGACTGACAGTTATCAGCTTGGCAAGTAGCTATGCAGTAGGATGAATGTGTTGACAGATAGATGTTTGACAACATTATGTATGCCATAACTACATGTCAGAAGCCCTCAGTAACATGTGCTGTACAGATGGTAGCCTACAGTTACATTCCACATGTCGGATCATTACCGAGTAGGGGTTATATATTGTGACACAGCTCACACACCAGAGATACAACAGGGAGGCGTGAGAGTCCAGCTATGCCTGCAGGTGTGCCTGTTTTCAGTACAACATTTAGCACTCTACTCTTGCCTGGGTAAGCACTGTCAACAGTAGTACCGCCATGATACACTACATGCCAGTGTGACAGCATGTACCCTGGGCTACTACCCCTGTATGTAACACATTCACACAGATAACAGTGCTGTACAGGCCTCATATACATCTGCATCCCACACATGACACTCAGACCCCTTGCTACTGTAATGACAGCACATAGGCGCATGTATTGTACATGGCATTACATACACTTATTACAGATGTCATTACCCTGCTATGTTATCAGACTAGGTGGATTGAACTGGTTACCAGGGCTAAGCCATACTTAGCAGGTATCGATATTGCATCAATATAACAGCTAAGCTTATTTGTGCACTGGTAAGCGAAGCCTACATTATGTAAGCGCCCATACGTTTACCCATAGCTTAGCACCACTTAGTTTCACTCAAACCTGAGCAAATGTGCTTAAAGCTGCTCAAAACTGCCTTGACCACTCTGTATCTGATAGCCCTTGTCCTGCCCAGCAACAAAATGAACAGTCCTTGCAGGACTTGAACCCAGGACCCTGTACACTATAGTCACAACACTTAACCACTACGCCATGACCACTTTAAAGACAGCTGTTGTTTTCCAATATATCTGTCCATGCACATACTGATTACTATTGAACAATTGCCTTTACTTCCACAATTGTGTAGTACTTGCTATTAATATGACTGTTGCATCACATATGTCATTTTACCATAATGTACACATAGCAGATACATACGGTGAGATACATCTGGGAGGGTATACACAACTATGAGGTTTACACATGACAGGAATATGGATGGATATATACATATAATAGGTTGATATATGTCTACATGTACATACACATGTATTTTCATACATATGTCTGTATACACATCTGTATAGTACAACATATATATTTGGCCATGCGTACATCTCTTCGCATGTACACACACACACACACACACACACACACACACACACACACACACATATATATATATATATATATATATATATATATATATATATATATATAATCTGTTAGTGCTGGGGTGCTCTCGGGAGGCCATTTTGGGTCAATTCCAAACTCCTTGATCTCTCTCTCTTAAAACCCTGCAACTCTCTTTTTGCGCTGTCTTGCACACAGAGGAGCGTCAGGCAGTACCACTTAAACAAGTTTAAACTATTCCTGGCTCCACAAAGTCTGCTCTTCACTTTTTCCCTTAGAACTGCTCTAAATCACAAAATAAGCACTCTATTTTCATTCTAAAGCCCTGCACTTGCTCATATAAGTAATCTCATAGGTAAACACTAATAAACGTAAGCACTACATCCTCTTATACACCTTTTAAGCACTTGCTCCCTATCAGTTCTTTCTGATCAGTCAATAAGTCGTTCCCTATATTATTCAAGCATGTCCAAAGGTGAGTTTTGGGCAATGTTACAACTGCCTTATGTATACAGACCACCCTCTCCTCCCAACAAGCTCAAATATATGTGAGAGATGCAACTATATAGCCAAACTGGAGGCTAAGCTCTCTCAACCCAGTACTGGCACAGCCTGTCAGGAGGAGAAGGTAACCACACACACCACAAATCCAGACTCACATAGCCCTATCGCATCAGCAAATCAAACACATAAACACACAGAAACATACTCGGAGGCTCTAAATAAAAATCTGCCTAAGCAGCAGAGACCTCCAAAGCAGACATCCAAGCAACCCCTACCACGAAACAATACCCACATAGCACATAGCTCACAAAGTCAGTGTGTCACACAGTCACAGCCTTTAAGGGTAACAACACACCTAATATAATTGTAATAGGTGACTATTTTGTCAGACACACTAACGTCCCACTCACCAGGCTTAACAAGGAGAAGGTCACTGTAAGCTACCTGTCAGGTGCCAGGATCTGCCACATAACACAAGCACTCAGGTCACTCCAAAGCAAGTACAAATATGACTCCGTCATTGTCCATGCTGGTGTGAATGACCTGAGACGTACCTCCCTGGACTACATGAAAAAAGACATAGAGGAGCTCTTTGATCATGTAGCCCAGGCCGGTATGACCCTGACCTTGAGTAGCATCTTACCCTCACCAAGAATGATGCCACAGTATAAAGACAAAATGATCAATTTTAACAATTGGCTAAAGTATTATTGTCATTCAAAGGGGATCCAGTGTCTGTCAGCCTGGGATGACATGCTTGACAAGCCACGTTGCTTCGCTAGGGATAACTTGCACCTGTCACCCCTGGGTTTTCAAATACTGGCAAAGGCTCTTCCCTCCCCCATAGTGCCTTTTTTAGGCAAGGTTCAAAAGACAAACCCACCTCCATAGACAACACAAAGAAAAAAAAAAAACTAAGGGTAATACTGCTCAATGCCAGAAATCTAAACCTCAAGATGCACGTACTCGAGACTCTCCTCAGTATGGAAAATATCGATATCTGTGCAGTAACAGAAACCTGGTTCAAGGCTCACGAGAACACCCCAGCACTAACAGGTTATACTTCATACCATGCTTTCCGGCCCCAAAACATGGGCCGAACCACAAAAGGAGGGGGAGTATCCATATTTATCAAAGATAAACACACCTCCAGGTTAGTGGCACTGCACGAAGCATCGGAGACCATCCATGTGCAACTAACAGTGGGCAAAACTGCCTTTCAGTTTGTAGCCTGCTACAGACCACCCTCCCAAACACAGGAACCTCACTCGGCTTTCCTGAGAACACTGGAGAATTTGAAGGTCTCTCCAAACACCATTATATTGGGTGACTTCAACTACCCAAACATTGATTGGGAAAACTGCTCAAGCCCAAAAACCCTTGCCCAATGGTTCCTAGAATTTATAAACTCAAATGCTAAGGAACAACTGGTCACCACTCCCACAAGAGGGGAAAACATATTGGATCTGGTCATCACAAACATGGGGGTCTCTATGTTCCACACCAGAGGTATACCCCTCATTGGTAAGATCAGACCATAAACTAATCTCACTGAACATCCATACTTCATCCCCACCCCTAGCCAAGGAAACCACAGTGAAGAACTTCTCAAAAGCAAACATCACACTTCTCAAAACCAAGGTGGAATCCTTCAAAGCCCCTGGGTCAGTGGAAAATACGGCCCAAAATGCACAATCCTTTACAAAAGCATTCTATGGACACCTACAGGAATGCATGGAGCATGCTATCCCAAATAAAACCAAGACTCACTCCTCCAAAGGCAGGAGACCTGTCTGATGGACCCCAGCCATAAATAAGCTATACAACAGAAGGAGAAAGCTACTACATGATAGAGCAAAATCCCAAAAAGGGAAGGCGTCTCTGATCAGTACTAGCAAGAAACTACGATCCCTCATAAAATCATCTAAGGCCAGCTTCGAAAGAAAAATTGTACAAGACACTAAAGATAATCACAAGGCCTTCTTTAGTTATGTCAGAAACCTGAGAGGCAACTCCCAGATATGCTCTGAGTTAGTGCAAAATGACAAAAAATACACTGAACCCACAGACATTGCCAACATCCTGGCAGAAAGGTTCAATGCAAACTCCCCCCCCCCAAAAGAGCAAATGTCTATCCCAACAGAGTGTAGCCTTCCTGAGATCAAAGATGCACAGGTGAGAGCTGCCCTATCCAAAGCAAAAAACACAGCATCAATGGGACCAGACGGTGTCCCAGGCTGTGTCTTACACGAGCTCCAAGAAGAACTAAACCCTCACATAAAGTCACTGTTCAATCTCAGCCTTACTACAGGATATGTACCCAAGGAATGGTGTACAGCAACAGTGGTCCTACTCCACAAAGGTGGTGCCACAACAGACCCCGGAAACTATTGCCCTATAAGCCTGACTAGCCTGGTCTGCAAAGCTATGGAGCATATCATCATGGAAATCATAAATAAAGACATTGGGAACCTCCAGACACTGGATCCTACCCAATTCGGCTTTGTCAAGGGCAGATCTTGCTTCTTGAACCTGGTTGACTTCTTTGAAACAGTTACCAAAGCCATAGATGAAGGGAAGGTAGTCCACACAGCCTACCTGGATCTCACAAAAGTCTTCGACACAATACCCCACTCGGGCATCATAAATAAGCTCACCAGCTTAAATATCATCCCCTATGTCACAAGATGGGATGCAAACTGGCTCAGGGATAGAACCCACATGGTCAGAATAGCAGGTGCCATGTCAGACTCTAAACCAAGTTACAAGTGGCGTCCCACAAGGCTCAGTCCTGGGACCTCTCTTGTTCGGTATATATTTCTCTGAGGTACAGGCTAACATGGGTGGACTATGGCTGACCAAGTTCGCAGATGACTGCAAACTGGGTGCTGTAATCAACTCTCTGGCTGACACTAGCATCCTTCAAAAGGGTCCCACAGAGACGTATAAATGGTGCCAGAGCCATGGCCTAAAGCTAAATGCCAAAAAGTGCATAGTCATCCCCACTGGGAAAAACAAAGTGCCCACAAATTACCACATAGGTGGTAATCCATTAAGTATGGAAGAAGTAATTAGGGACTTGGGGACCCAAGTAGATAGCAATCTCTCCTTTGACAATCACGTTGCCAAAGTGGTTAGAAAGACCTCCTATATAGCCCACCTTATCATGAAAGGATTCACATCTAGATCAAGAGAGTTCATTGTGTCCCTCTACTCATCACTTATCAGGCCCATAATTGAATACAATGCCCCATTTGGGATGTACCTTACCTGACACTTGCAGCAACTGGAAAGACCCCAAAGTACCTCACCAAGAGGATTAAGGAGCTCAAACAGATGCCCTATGCAGTTCGGCTAAAGAAACACCAGCTCTACTCAGTTGCGTACCGCCTACTCAGAGGCGATCTGTGTCTGACGTATAAAGCCATGTCCAACCCAGAATTAATGGACATGCTTCACCTCAGGAAATCCAAATCCTTTAGAGCTACACGCTCCAGGGACTTGAACCTCAGCACAGAAATAAATAGGACATGCTGGAGGGACAGATTCTTATCCCAGAGGCCCCCCCTCACTCTGGAACAAAATCCCAATCCATGTTAGGCAGAGCCCCTCACTGACCCTCTTCAAGAGAAATCTTGACGAGTGGATGGGAGATCGTAAGTTTACCCCTGGGATCTCTTCTGTGTCCCTGCTTGACAGAGGTACAGTAAACTAACCTTAAAAAGGGCTATCTTCTGTTACCTACTATACAGAGGCACATTCAACTAATCTAAAAGGGTGGCAAAAGCCAAACACACTCTGGCTAGGCTTATAAATGCCCTAGGGCAGATAGCCTAGTATCAACCTATGAACCTATAGATATATATATATATATATATATATATGTGTATGTATATATATATAGATATAGATATATGTATATATAGATATATGTATATATAGATATATATGTATGCACATCTTATGTGTACAGATATGCCTATTTATATATATATATATATATATATATATATATATATATATATATATATGTATGTAGATATCTATAAATATATGTGCATACATATATATAGATATCTAAATATATATATATATATATATATATATATATATATGTAGATATCTATAAATATATGTGCATACATATCTATTCTGATATACCTATTACTGTCAATATATATGTAGATATCAATAAGTATATGTGCATATGTATCTCTATCTGTATATGTGTAGACATATATTGCTGTGTGTATGTATATATCTGAGTGTTTATATATATATATATATATATATATATATATATATATATATATATATATATATACATATACATATACATATACATATCCATCTATGTATGTCAATATGTATATGTGTATATATCTATATAGATATATGGATAATTATATATACATATATGTTCACCATATGTCCTGAACATGGAATGGAGCCCTACCTCAGCCCCAATAGTTGCAAGCTCTTAGTGCAAGGGAATGTCAGGTATGTAGTGCAGGTATATATGTAGACTATTGCTACTGTGATAGGGGTTGTCTTCACAGACATGTTGTGTGTGGGAGGTCACATCTGCTTTTAACATGTGCGCCACTGGCTACTGACAGACATCCTAAGGACATCATAGTACAGTACCACTGCTAGCACAGTAATGATCCTGTGGACTACAGCAGAGATATGCATACCTCTCAACTGTCCCTAATTTTCAGGGACGTCCCTTATTTTGACTCAAATGTTAGCTCTGTCCATCTTAATCCTTCCAAAACTAGTGACTTTTGGAGGAAAGGTGGTGAATTACATTTAATGAATAATGACAATAATTAAGAGTTATAGACTTCTTTTACTTCAGAAAATGTGTATTAATTCATATGCTCTGATTCTGTTAATGTTTCAAATTAATAGCACTAATATTTTAAAAGTGTTCCTGATTGTCTCTGATTTTTTCTTGACTTGTCCCTGATTCAGTTGAAATTTGTCCCCGATTGGTTGAGAAGTCTGGAGATATGGCCAATAAATGTGGACAGTCTGGCACATTCTGGTCAGTCCAGAGGTATACACAGAACCCCTTAGTGCAAGACATGTGGACCAAGCCTGACAATGTGGATGTTAACAGCCATGTAGATGGGTATATCATGTAAATACTGGTATACATTTGCCACCATAGGTTATGCATTCACACACCCGTGTCTGTCCTGACACATAATAACCACTGGTACAGAGGTGCCATGGCCACATACTACCCACTAGTTAGTAACATACATCTGTACAACATCCCACTGCTTTGCCTGACATACATGACTGTTATGGTGGCCTGGCAGCAGTACATCTGTCAAGTATCTGGATATAACATCACAGTGGGTAAGTACACTAAGCTGCTAGGCATGTTAACAAAACACTGTGCAGGCTACAGGCAGACTGCCACAACACTGGCCTACATTTCTTATGGGGGAATACACATGTACCTGCATATATAGCAGGCTCTACAGGCATGTCATAGCACAGAGTAACAGACACCTGTGTGAAAGTGCATAACCACAACCAATGTGAACACAGCCATAGCCACATATGGTAGCTAGTGTAATATTACAGTATATGGACTATCTGATCAAAACCATCCTCATATGTGCCACTCACACACTAACCCTACATATACTGGGCCATTACACATTGTGGTCCAATGCCTTTCTCTGGTATGGGACATGTGTGTATTTGGCCCTACAAACATGTAAGCCGGTAGGGTAACATACAGTGGAGAAGCATGCAACATCACACAGAACAGGACCAAGAACAATGACATCTACCACAGTCTGTACACAGGCCAAGGTACATATTCATAATACACACACTGTTGATAATCACCATAAGTACACAGTCCTCAGTACTGTACACACAACCACAGAATGTATGTCCTCAAATATAACCCCTACTATACATAACATGTGTAGCAGTCTGATATCTCACTGGCTTGTTATCAGATATAATGTCAATAAAGTATGGTGTACAGAACATATGCACCTCTTACTGCATGACATATGCACACAGGTTGACAGAGTTGTGACTGGAGGCACAAACACAGGGTCAATATTGACATATTGTTGTGATAACCTCATACATTTACTGCTGTAACAGGGTTTGTTGTGACATATGTCCTATGAGGGATATAAAGTCAGTAACTCTCATGTCTGTCACCATGTACTGACTACAATCCTCACACTATGCTTCTGCAGTGCACAGATAGGTGGTCTGTGAGTAACATAAGAACCAAAAGTCACCACACACTGCCCAGTCTGCAGATGACCCTACAGATGGGGGTTTCCTCAGAAACATAGCACTGTCATGACAGGTATTAAAACATGTAGACCAGCCATATCCACAAACACCCTGTTAAACCAACTTTACTTCAAATGCAGAATAGCAACACTTACATTCTGTAGTCATGTCAGGTACATCCCCCTCCTGTGTGTTGGCCTGTTTCCACAGTGTATGTAGTTAGAGGTAAATCCCCAAGCCATCTGTAATGCTGTTTGCCAAACAACAGATCTAGGTCCTGCACACAGTGAATAAAGAGGCCCAACACCAACATGATGTTCCTAGATATTGGAGTGTGTTTCCATGCAATTGGCTATGAGAATATTACCACAGCTGTTCCACATGCAATCAGCTAGAGGAGGGCTGCAATTCATGCAGAGGCCATCAGCTGATCATGGGCATCACTTATAAAACACATGCTGCTGCCTACGCAAAGCAGGTGTAAGTCTCCACATCCACCAGAGAGTGAGTCAGAGAGGCAGACAGAGGCAAAGATAAGTCAGGGAGGGGGTTGGTTTAGTAAAACCTAAGCATGTACCAGTACAGGGTATCAAACCCCTGAAAGAGTATGTATTGCTATCACATGTCTATGCAGTTATTGGATGCGCCACATAACTTACATGCTAAAAAGCTCTCCAAACATATATGTGATGGTGAGTGACATCTGCAACAGCGATATGGTAGCGATACAGTAGGTGTAGTACATGTGCCTGTCCACATGAACAGGTGTCAGCATCAACACAGCCACACGGTCTCATGGTTCCACACATATTGACATACTTGGCAGGGTCAGGAATCCACCTCCTCACTAGTTAGTTTGCCACAATACAGTACTGTGCAGGTATCACATGCGAAACAAGTGTTATCCGGAGGTTATATGGGCAAAGGATATATGGAGGTGTCTGACATCAGACAACATGCTTCAGGATGCCAATGGGGGATGTACTGAGTGTGAATGTGGTCAAAAGCATCATACACCACACACACAGACACAGGGTGCCAGTACTGACATGCATGGGTGCATTGCTTCATGGGTGTGTAGTGGCTGACTGTGCCAGAAGGCTATACAAGGCTAGGTGAGGGATATACCTTGGCATCAGGCCACATGGCCATAAGGAGAAATTAATCATAGGCACTAAACAGCCTATAATTGCAAAGTATCTTGCAAAGGTAAGGGAAAACAGCTGTTGCACTTTACAAAAAAGTACCTAAACAGGCATGTCCAAGAGTCAGCTTCCGGTGAATTCTCCTGTCCACCTGGTGAATCTGGGCATACTGAGGCAATGCAGCAACTGCCTCATGTACACAGACAGTCCTCTCCTCCTACCACCCAATACTACAACCTGTGAGAGATGCACTTACATAGCCAAACTGGAAGCAAAGCTCTCTCCAGCCAAGATTGTCCTAGATAGTCAAGAGGAGAAGGTTAAAATCTGCACTAAACCTCAAGCAACACATAGCCCTTCAAGACCCACACCATCAACACTCACACATAGCAACACTAAACCCATATATGCAGAGGTCCTTAACATTAACCTGCCCAAGCAACAAGGACCTCTGAAGCTGAAACACAAACAAACACCAGTCACAACCAAAGTGACACAAAGCTCACAACACCAGTGTGCCATCCAACAACAGCCCCTAAGGCAAGACAACATACCCAACACTTCATTCATAGGTGACTCTATAGTCAGGCACACTGATGTTCCCACTCACCAGGCTGACAAGGAGAAAATTACAGTCAGCTGCCTGTCGAGTGCCAGGATCCGCCACATAGGACATGCACTCAAGTCACTCCACAAGTACAAATACGATTCTGTCATTGTCCATGTAGGAGTGAATGACTTTAGATGTACCTTCCTGTACTACATGAAAACAGACATGGAAGAGCTCTTGAATCATTTGGCTCAGGCAGGTATGACCCTACCCCTGAGCAGCATCCTGCTTTCACCCAGAATGATACCACAGTATAAGGACAAAATGATTGTCTTCAACAATTGGCTAAGCTTCTGGTGTCATTCAAAGGGGATCCAGTATCTGTCTGCCTGGGATGACATGATCGACAGACAATGATGCTTTGCCAGAGATGGTCTGCACCTGTCACCCCTGGGTTCAGGTTACTGGCTAAAGCTCTTGCCACCCCTATAGTGCCTTTTTTAGGCAAGGATCAAAGGACAAAACCACCACCATAACAGATACAAGTGCAAAATCTGAACGTAATGCTACTCAATGCTAGAAGTCTAAACCTCAAAATGCACTATCTCGAGACATTCCCAAAAAATGGAGAATATCAATATCTGTGCAGTATCTGAGACCTGGTTCAAGGCTCCAGAAAGCACCCCTGCAATACCAGGATACAACTCTTACCACACTTTTCAGCCACCAAACCAAGACCGAAACACTAAAGATGGAGGACTGTCCATATTCACCAAGGATATTCACACCTCCAGACTAGTGGCCCAACACAATACATTGGAAATTCTTCAGGTGCAACTAACACTAGGTAAGACTGCAATCCAAACTGTAGCTTGCTACAGATCCCCCACCATGCCCCAAGATTCTCACTACACCTTTCTAAACATACTAGAAAATATTAAGATACAACCAAACACCCTAATACTGGGTGATTTCAACTACCCTGTCACTAACTGGGAAAACTACTCGGGTACCAATACCTTTTCCTAATGGTTCTTGGAATTCTTAAATTCCAACGCCCTGGATCAACTAATCCATTTTTCCACCAGGGGCTCCAATATCCTAGACCTGGTCATTACCAACATGGGAGATAGATGCTCCACACCAGTCGTTACCCTCTCATTGGTCAGATCTGACCATAAGCAAATCACCCTCGACATCCACACCCCCCCACCCCCAGTAATGAAACCCCCATAAAAAACTTCTTCAAAGCCAACTTCATGCTACTCAAGTCAGAATTGACAAACTTCATGACACCCATGCGGATGGGAGCTGAAAGTTCGACTGCTGAATCCTACACTAAGGTACTCTATGATCACATCCACTCGTGCATGAATTGTGCCATTCCAAATAGAACCAAGACGCTCTCCAAAAAAAGAAAGACAATCTGGTGGTCCCCTGCCATAAACAAACTATACAACAGAAGAAAGAAACTGTTGCAGAAAAGAGGAAAATCCCAGGATACAAAAAACTCCCTTACCAGCCCCAGTAAGAAGCTGAGATCCCTCATATAATCATCCAAAGCTAGTTATGAAAATAAAATTGCCAAAGATTCCAAAGACCACCACAAGGCATTCTATAGTTATGTCAAGAATCTAAATGGCAATGCTCATAGGTTCATAGGTAGGTACTAGGCTATTAGCCCTAGGGCCTATATAAGCCTAGCCAAAAAGGTACCCTGGCTTTCGCAACTCAAGAAAATTATTTTCCTGTGCCCCTGTCGAGCAGAGCCACAGAAGTGATCCCTGGGGTGAATTTCCTATTTCCCATCCAATCATCAAGATTTGCTAATGAGGAGCTCTGTTTGACATAGATAGGTAGTGTGTTCCAGAGTATGGGAAGTCTCTGGGACAGGAATCTATCCCTCCAGCATGTTCTGTTTATTGTGGTGACAAGGTTTAGGTCCCTAAAGCGTGTAACTCGGAGGGATTGGGATTTCTTTAAGTGGAGCATGTCCAACAGCTCTAGGTTTGACATAGCCTCTGAGTAGGCGATATGCAATAGAGTAAAGCTGGAGTTTTTTGAGATGGTCTGCATACAGCATCTGTTTGAGGCCAGTATTACTCTTTGTGAGGTATTTCTGTGGCCTTTCCAGTTGTTGATGAAGTCTTGTGAGCTACATACCAAAAGGGGCGCTGTACTCTATAATGGGTCTAATGAGTGATGAGTAGAGGGGAACAATGACCTCTTTTTTTCTGGATGAGAAACCTTTTGTGATGAGGTGAGCCATGTAGAAGGATTTCCTGACCACTGTGGCGATATGATTATTAAAGGAGAGACTACTTTCCACCTGTGTCCCAAGGTCTCTTATCACACTTTCGGCATTAAGTAGACTACCACTTATGTAATAGTTCATGGGTACAGAGTTTTTACCAAAGGGGATGACAATACACTTTTTGGCATTGAGCTTCAGGCCATGGCTTTGACACCAGACATCTGTCTCAGTGAGGCTCTTTTGTAGTATGTCCACATCATTAGGAGTTTTGATTATGGCTCCTAGTTTGCAGTCATCTGCAAACTTTGTTAGCCAAAGACCTTCTGTGTTAGCCTGTACTTCAGAGAAGTAGATACCAAACAGGAGAGGACCCAGGACTGAACCCTGTGGTACTCCACTTGTCACTGGTCTGAAGTCAGATTTGGAGTCTGCTACTTTCACAGTGTGGGTTCTGTCCATGAGCCAGTTGGCAAGCTATCTTGTGACATAAGGATTTATACCTAGGTTAGTGAGCTTATCTATAATTCCAGAGGGGGGATGGTTTCAAAAGCCTTGGCAAGTTCTAGAAAAGCTGTTTGAACTACCTTACCCTCATCTATGGCTTTGGTGACTGCTTCAAAGAAGTCAATCAGGTTTAGAAGACATGATCTGCCTTTTACAAACCCGAACTGGGTAGGGTCCAGAGTTTGGAGATTACCAATGACTTTGTTTATGAGTTCCATGATGATACATTCCATGGCCTTGCAGACAAGGCTCGTCAGGCTAATGGGGCGGTAGTTCCCGGGGTCCGTCATGGCTCCCCCTTTGTGGAGTGGAATAACCATCATGGTGCGCCATTCAGTGGGCACAAAGCCTGAGGTGAGGCTATGATTAAACATGGTACTTAGGTAGGGTGCAGTTCATTCTGTAGTTCATGTAGAATGCAGCCTAGGATATTGTCAGGTCCCATGGATGCTGTGTTCTTGGCTTTGGAGCATGTGTTTTTTACCTGTGCAGCCGTGATTACAGGAACTTTGCATTCTTCCGGTGTAGAGATAGGCCCTCTAAGGGGTGAGGGGGGGGGGGGTAAAGTTAGCACTGAACCTATCTGCCAGGATGTTGGCAATATCAGTTGGTTCTGTATATTTAGTGCCATTGTGCTGTAACTCAGAGCAGATCTGAGTGTTGCCATTGAGATTCTTGACATAGCTATAGAATGCTTTGTGGTTCTCTTTAGAGTCAGTGGCAATTTTGTTTTCGTAACTAGCTTTGGAGGATTTTATGAGGGATCTCAGCTTCTTACTGAGGTTGACCAGGGAGTTCCTCCAGTCATGGGGTTTTACTCTTTTTTGCAACAGTTTCTTTCTGCTGCTGTAGAGTTTGTTTATGGCAGACGACCACCAGATTGGCTTCCTTTTTTTTGGAGGATAGCATCTTGGTTCTATTAGGGATCCATGCACTCATGTAAGTGCTTATAAAGTGCATTTTTGTAGGATTAAGCAGTCGTACCTCTACTGTCCGTCGGCATGGGTGTCATGAAGTTTGCCACTTCTGTCTTAAGAAGTGTGAAGTTGGCTTTGGAGAAGTATTTTTATGGTGGTTTCCCTAATTGGGGGGGGGGGGTGGGATGTGGATGTCTAGGGTGATTAGCTTGTGGTCGGATCTGACCAACAAGGAATTGACCTCTGGTGTGGAACACCGGTTGCCCATGTTGGTAATGACTAGGTCTAGGATATTGCTGCCCCTGGTGGGGGTGTGAATAAGTTGATCCAAGCCCTTGGAATTTATGAATTCCAGAAAACGTTGAGCAAAAGAGTTGGTACATGAGTAGTTTTCCCAGTTAATGGTGGGGTAGTTGAAATCGCCCATTATTAGGTTGTTGGGTTGTACTCTAATACTTTCCAGTGTATCAAGAAATGAGGAGTGGGAATCATCCTGGGGCATGGTGGGGGGGTCTGCATCAAGCTACAATTTGGATTGCGGTCTTGCCCAGAGTTAGTTGCACTTGGATAATCTCGGATGCATTATGCTGTGCAACTAGCCTGGAGGTGTGGATATCCTTAATGAATATGGACACGCCTCCACCTTTAGTGCTTCGTTCTGAGTTAGGTGGCCGAAAGGTGTGGTATGAATTATAGCCTGGTAATGCAGGGGTGCTCTCTGGAGCTTTGAACCAGGTCTTTGTCACTGCACAGATGTCGATGTTCTCCATTTTAAGGAGTGTCTTGAGTGAGTGCATTTTGAGGTTTAGACTTCTAGCATTGAGTAGCATTACCCTCAGATTTTGCTTGCTTGTACCTGTTACAGTGATGAATTTGTCATTTGAACCTTGCCTAAAAAAGGCATTATAGGGGTGGCAAGAGCCTTAGCCAGTATCTGAAATCCCAAGGGTTACAGGTGCAGGCCATCTCTGGCAAAGCATAGTGGTCTGTCAATCATGTCGTCCCCGGCAAACAAATACTGGATCCCCTTAGATTGACACCAGAAGCTTAGCCAATTGTTGAAGTCAATCATTTTGTCCTTGTACTGTGATATCATTCTAAGTGATGGCAGGATGCTACTCAGGGCTAGGGTCATACCTGCCTGGGCTACAAGATTGGAGATCTCCTCATGCTTTTTTTCATGTAATCCAGGGAGGTACGTCTCGGGTCATTCACACCAACATGGACAATGACAGTGTCATATTTGTACTTGTGGAGTGACCTGAGTGCGTGTGTTATGTGGCGGATCCTGGCACCTGACAGGCAGCTGACAGTAACTTTCTCCTTGTTTAGCCTGGTAAGTGGAACATCAGTGTGCCTGACTATAGAGTCACCTATGACTAGAGTGTTGGGTACGTTATGCCTTATGGGCTGTGGTTGAGTGGCACACTAAGCTTGTGGGCTATATGTCATTTGGGTTGTGTTGGGGGTGGAGTTTTCTTGCGTTTCTGCTTTGGAGGTCCCTGATGCTTGGGCAGGTATTTATTGAAAGCCTTCGTGTATGTAGGTGTGTGTTTTGTGTTTCTATGTGTGTGTTTTGGTGGTGTAGGTTTTGAAGGACTATGGGATGAGTGTGGTGTGGTGCAAGTGTTTACCTTCTCCTCTTGACTGTCTAGTCCAGTCTTGGGTGAAGAGAGCTTTGCTTCCAGTTTGGCTATATAAGTGCATCTCTCACAGGTTGTAGTGTTGGGTGGTAGGAGGAGAGGGTTGTCTGTGTACGAGGCAATTGCTGCATTGCCCCAAGATGCCCAGATTCATCAGGTAGACAGGAGAAATCACTGGGAGATGACCCTTAGACATGCCTGGATAGGTGCTTATTTATTAAGTACTAAAACTGCTTTCCTCTAGACAAGTGAGGAAAGTTGAGTGCTGTAGTAATTTGCAGCTTATTTAGTTCTTATAATGAGTTCTGAACAAGTGATGAGTTCAAAGAAACAGATTTGAGTGCTGAAACTAGAAAATTGGCTAGTGCTAAGAAACAAAATTAAGCTAGAAGGCTTCCCTCCAACACATAAAGGCTTGGGGGCTCAGAATCTACAAACAGTCTAGACTACTTACAGAAAAGGCAAGAAGCAAGCTTAAAATTTTGTATTTTTTACTTTCCCAGATGCTCTCTTTGTACACAGTAGGAGTGCCTGAAGTCAAAATATGATCTCACTGCACTCAGTTGAGTGAGCAAATGAGATGGGCCCAGAAGGAGTATCCAAACACAAATTTACAAGAGGGGCGGACAATTTCAAAGCCACCAAGATTAACACCAAAACAAAACCAGGGAGGGTGGGTGGAGAACTAACTGAAAAAACAGAGTCAAAACTTCCAGTTCAGTTAATATTTAATGCAACACAAATAAATCAATTAAAATGCTGTATTATTTCAAAAAAGTGCAGATAATAGGTACTTAAATTCTCTTATACATCAGATATCCTCTGAGCTACAACAGAATGGCATTAAATATACTGATCCCAAGGATATTGCCAATATCCTGGTAGATCAATTTAGTGCCAACTTCACCCCACTCTTACCCCCTAAATAGCCCATCTCAATACCAGAAGATTGCCAAATTCTGGTAATCACGGCCACACAGGTGGAAACTGCGCTCTCCAAAGCTAAGAAAATAGCATCCATGGGACCAGATGACATCCCAGGCTATGTGCTACATGAACTACAAAATGAACTGGCACCTCACCTAAGTGTCATGTTTAATCATAGCCTCACCTCAGGCTTTGTGCCCACTGAGTGGCACACAGCTACAGTTATCCCACGCCCCAAGGGGGGATCCATCTTGGATCCCAGGAACTACTGTCCCATCAGTCTGACGAGCCTGATCAGCAAGGGCATGGAATGCATTATCATGCAACTTATAAACAAAGACATTGGCAACCGTCGAACACTGGACCCCACCCAGTTTGGGTCCGTGAAGGGCCGATCTTGTCTCCTGAACCTGATTGACATCTTCAAATCAGTCTCCAGAGCTGTGGATGAGGGTAAGGTGGTCCACACAGCCTATCTGGATTTCACCATGGCCTTCAACACCATCCCCCACTCTGGAATCATAGATAAACTTACTAAGCTGGGCATAAATCCCTATATCACTCTATGGGTTGCCAACTGGCTTACTGACAGAACCCAGACTGTAAAAGTAGTCGACTCCAAATCCAGCTCCAGACAAGTGACAAGTGAAGTACCTCAGAGTTCAGTCCTGGGACCGCTCTTGTTTGGCATCTACTTCTCTGAAGTACAGCTCAACACTAAGGGACTCTGGCTAAGAAAGTTTGCAGATGACTGCAAACTGGGAGCCATTACTGAATCCCCAAATGATGTGGATATTCTACAAAAGGGTCATACAAAAACAGATGATTGGTGGCAGAGCCATGGGCTCAAGCTTAATGCCAAGAAATGTATAGCTAACCCCTTTGGGAAAAAACATGTACTCATGAATTACCACATAGGTGGCAGTACACTAAACACCGAAAGTGTGATGAGAGACTTAGGGACACAGGTGGACAGAGGACTCACCTTCGATAACCACATCTCCACAACAGTCAAGAAATCCTTCTATGTGGCACACCTCATCACTAAGGGCTTTTCATCCAGAAAAAAGGAGATCATTGTCCCACTGCACTCAGCCTCATTAGACCCATTATAGAGTACAACACCCCATTTGGTATGTACCTCACAAGATATTTGCAACAGCTGGAAAGGTCTTAGAAATACCTCACTAAAAGAATCACAGGCCTAAAGTAGATGCCCTATGTTGACCGTCTAAAAAAACTCCAGCTATACTCTGTGGCATATTGTCTACTCAGATCTCTGCTTAACATACAACGCCATGTCAAACCCTAAGCTGTTGGACACGCTCCACTTAAAGAAATCCCAATCCCTCAGAGCCACACACTCCAGGGATCCAAACTAAGGTGAGAACTCTGTCCACCTGTGTCCCTAAGTCTCTCATCACACTGTTTAAACTGTGAGCTTTGGCCAGCTAGGACCTGCATGCAATCAACTGAACATATAGTGAAGTTACGTAAATTTTTATCTGCACTTTTTCAAATAATGCACAATTTAAATTAATTTGTTTGTGTTGCATTGAGCAATATCTAGCTGGAAGTTGTGACTGTTTTTTCAGTTAAGGCTTGTTAAAAAACCTGCATAGCCAGTGATAAGTGGGGGTAGTTTACTTCATTGTTATTCAGTTTCTATCTTATACAAGTGGTACAGTGAATTATTTTCTATTTAAACTGTGAGCTTTGGCCAGCTAAGACCTGCATGCAATCAACTGAATGCATAAGTAAAGTTAAGTAAATTTTTATCTGAACTTTTTTCAAATAATACACAATTTAAATTAATTTGTTTGTGTTGCATTGAGCAATATCTAGCTGGAAGTTGTGACTGTTTTTTCAGTAGGTCCCACCCACCTTCCCTGTTTTTGTTTTGGTGTTAATCTTGGTGGCTTTGAAACTGCCCGCCCCTCTTGTAAATTTGCACTTGGATACTCCTCCTGGGCCCATCTCATTTGCTCACTCAAAAAAAAAAAATGTATCTGCTTTTACTGCATTTGTGTTTCTTCCTACTTTATTTTGCTTTTGCATCATCTTAAAAGTACTCAATTGTATTTATTACTGCTTGGTGTAACTCATTCTAAGCCTTTTAGTTTAAGCACTTGGGCTTCAGACCAGTTGTTTTACATTAAGAAGGTTTGTGGTCTGCACTGTAGTGGCAGAACAGGTAGCTTACATCCTTCTAAGTTGGGAACTGCTGATTGAGGGCTCAGTGTCTGTTATTCTAAAAGTGTATTAATTCTGGTTTAAACACTTGGGCTTCAGGCCAGTTATTTTACATTAAGAGGGTCTGTGGTCTGCACTCTTGTGGGAGGAGAGGCTGGACTCTGCCCTTCTGAGCTGGGAATTTCTGGTTAAAGGCTTATAGTGCCTGCATATTTGAACTGTTTCTTACTGAAATTGGTACACCTTGTTTGCTGTAGCATAGACTAGATCCAGGCCTGCTGAATCTAGCTTTGTTTGTATGCTTGTTGTTGTTTGCTTGTTATTTCCTGAAATGCTAATTCCACCTAAAATGGCTTTTAGAGCTTCTGTGGATCCCTAGTAATATCTGCATTGCTTACTGTACTTATTTCCTTGTTTCACTTGAAAGAAAGTTATTGTTTGTCGTTTTGCATTTAAGTTACCTGTAACACATTGCATTTAAGTTACCTGGCACTTGCTCATTAAAGCAATTATATAAGACAGCACTAAAAAGTTAAAAGCACTACACCCTCACAAACTCCCCTTGAGTGCCTTGTTCCCCATTGGCCCTTTTTTCAATTATAAAGGAATTCCCAATACTATTCTAGCATGTCCAAAGGTCAGTTGTCAATCTCCTCTGGTCCAGCTGGTGAATCTGGGAATCTTGAGGCAATGTTACAACTGCCTCATGTACACAGACAACCCTCTCCTCCTCCCAACAAATTCCAACACATGTGAGAGATGCAACCATATAGCCAAACTGGAGGCTAAGCTCTCTCAACTCAGTACTGGCATAACCAGTCAGGAGGAGAAGGAAACCACAATCACTACAATTCCAGTCTCACATAGACCTACCATGACAGCAAACCAAACACATAAACACACAAAAACATACTTGGAGGCTCTAAATAAAAATCTGCCTAAGCAGCAGAGACCTCCAAAGCAGACACCCAAGCAACCGCTACCCCAAAACAAAACACGTGCAACACATAGCTCACAAAGCCAGTGTGCCGAACAGTCAAAGCCCTTAAGGCTAAACAACACACCTGATACACTTGTAATAGGTGACTCTATCATCAGGCACACTGATGTCCCACTTACCAGGCTTAACAAGGAGAAGGTCATGGTGAGCTGCCTGTCGGGCGCTAGGATCTGCCACATAACACAAGCACTCAGGTCACTCCAAGGCAAGTACAAATATGACTCAGTCATTGTCCATGCTGTTGTGAATGACCTGAGATGTACCTCCCTGGACTACATGAAAAGAGACATAGAGGAGCTCTCTGAGCATGTAGCCCAGGCCGGTATGACCCTGACCTTGAGTAGCATCTTACCCTCACCAAGAATGATGCCACAATATGAAGACAAGATGATCAATTTCAACAATTGGCTTAAGTACTGGTGTCATTCAAAGGGGATCCAATGCCTGTCAGCCTGAGATGACATGCTCGACAAGCCACGATGCTTCGCTAGGGACAGCTTGCACCTGTCACCCCTGGGCTTTCAGATATTGGCAAAGGCTCTTGCTACCCCATAGTGTCTTTTTAGGCAAGGCTCAAAAGAAAACCCACCTCCATAGGTATCACAAGGGATAAGAAACTAAGAGTAATGCTACTCAATGCCAGAAGTCTAAACCTCAAGATGCACGACTCAAAACTCTCCTTAGCATGGAGAACATCGATATCTGTGCAGTAACAGAAACCTGGTTCAAGGCTCCGAGAGCACCCCAGCACTACCAGGTTATACCTCATACCATGCTTTTCAGCCCCAAAACTTGGACCGAACCACAAAGGAGGGAGTATCAATATTCAAAGTTTCCCACACCTCCAGGTTGGTGGCACAGCACGAAGCATCAGAGACTATCCATGTGCAACTAACAGTGGGTAAAACTGCCTTCCAGTTTATAGCCTGCTACAGACCACCCTCCCAAACCCAGGAACCCCACTCGGCCTTCCTGAGAACACTGGAAAATATGAAGGTCTCTCCAAACAGCATTATATTAGGCAACTTCAACTACCCAAACATAGACTGGGAGCATTACTCTAGCTCCAACACCCTAGCCCAAAGGTTTCTAGAATTTATAAAATCAAATGCTATGGAACAACTTGTTACCACTCTCACAAGAAGGGAAAACATACTGGACCTGATCATCACCAACATGGGGACTCTATGCTCTAGACCAGAAGTGTATCCCTCACTGGTAAGATCAGACCATAAACTAATCTCACTAGATATTCACATTCCGACCCCACCCCCTGCCCAGAAAACCACAGTGAAAAATTCTCTAAAGCAAATTTCACACTCCTCAAAACCGAGGTGGAATCCTTCAAAGCCCTTGGGCCTGTGGAAAATACGTCCCAGACCACAGAATCCTTTATAAACGCATTCTATGAACACCTTCAGGAATGCATGGATCATGCAATCCCAAATAAAACCAAGACCCAATCCTCCAAAGGCAGATGTCCTGTCTGGTGGACCCCAGCCATAAACAAACTATACAATAGAAGGAGGAAGCTACTACATGATGGAGCAAAATCCCAAAAAGGGAAGGCATCTCTGATCATTATTAGCAAAAAACTACGGGCACTCATAAAATCGTCTAAGACCAGCTTAGAGAGAAAAATTGCACAGTACACTAAGGATAATCACATGGCTTTCTTTACTTATCTTAGGAACCTGGGTGGGGATTCCCACATATGCTCAGAATTAGTCCAAAATGACAAAAATACACGAACCCACAGACATTGCCAACATCCTAGCTGACAGGTTCAGCGCAAACTTCTCCCCTCCCCACCAAAAGGGCAAATATCTATCCCAGCAGAGTGCTGCCCCTGACATCTCAGATGCTCAGGTAAGAGTCCCTCTCCAAAGCAAAAACACAGCATCAATGGGACCAGACGGTGTCCCGGGCTGCATCCTACATGAACTCCAAGAAGAGCTAAACCCAAACATAAAACTACTGTTCAATCTCAGCCTTACTACAGGATATGTACCCAAAGAGTGGCATACAGCAACAGTGGTCCCTCTCCACAAAGGTGGTGCCTCAACGGATCCTGGAAACTATCGCCCCATAAGCCTGACTAGCTTGGTCTGCAAAGCTATGGAAAGGATCATCATGGACCTCATAAATAAAGATATTGTGGACCTACAGACACTGGATCCTACCCAGTTTGGCTTTGTTAAGGGCAGATCCTGCCTCTTAAACCTGGTTGATTTCTTTGAAACAGTCACCAAGGCCATTGATGAGGGGTAGGTGGTCCACACAGCCTACCTGGACCTCGCAAAAGCCTTTGATGCAATACCTCACTCGGGCATTATAGATAAGCTCACCAGCTTAAATATAAACCCCTATGTCACTAGATGGGTTGCAAACTGGCTCAAGGACAGAACCCACATGGTTAGAATTGCTGGAGCCATGTCAGACTCCAAACCAGTTACAAGTGGCATCCCACAAGGCTCAGTCCTGGCAGCTCTCTTGTTCGGCATATATTTCTCGGAGGTATAGACCAACAAGGAAGGACTGTGGCTGATCAAGTTCGCAGATGACTGCAAACTGGGTGCCATAATCGACTCTCCAGCTGACACAAGCATCCTCCAAAAGGGCCTCATGGAAACAGACAACTGGTGCCAGAGCCATGGCCTCAAGCTAAACGCCAAAAAGAGTATAGTCATCCCCTTTGGTAAAAACAAAGTGCTCACAAATTAACACATACTTGGTAATCTATTAAGTACGCTAGAAGTAATTAGGGACCTGGGGACCCAAGTTGATAGCAATCTCTCATTTGACAACCACGTGGCCAAAGTGGTTAGAAAAACATTTTATATAGCCCACCTAATCATGAAGGGATTCACATCTAGATCAGGGGAGGTCATCGTGTCTCTTTACTCATCCCTCATCAGGCCCATAATTGAGTACAATGCCCCTTTTGGGATGTACCTTACCAGACACCTGCAGCAACTGGAAAGACCCCAAAAGTACCTCACCAAGAGGATCAAAGGGCTCAAACAGATGCCATATGCTGCTGGTTAAAGAAACTCCAGCTCTACTCAGTGGCATACCGCCTGTTCAGAGGCGATCTGTGCCTGACGTATAAAGCCATGTCCAACCCGAAATTACTGGACATGCTGCACCTCATAAAATCCAAATCCCATCGAGCTATGCACTCAAGAGACTTGAACCTCAGCACTGAAATAAATAGGACATGCTGGAGGGACAGATTCATAACCCAGAGGCTCCCTTCATTCTGGAATAAAATCCCAGTCCAGGTTAGGCAGAGTCCCTCATTGACTCTCTTCAAGAGGAATCTTGATGAGTGGATGGGAGATCGTAGGTTTACCCCGGGTATCACTTTTGTGTCACTGTTAGACAGAGGCACAGTATACCAACCTCGAAAAAGGGCATAGCAAAATTAATTTAAAATGGGTGGCGAAAGCCAAACACACTCTGGCTAGGCTTATAAATGCCCTAGGGCAGATAGCCTAGTATGAACCTATGAACCTATGAACCTATGTCATCACAATGAACAAAACGTGCTGGAGGGATAGGATCCTGACCCAAAGACTCCCCATACTCTGGAATAGACTGTCCATACATGTCAAGCAGAGCACCTCCTTAGCCCTCTTCAAAAGGAACCTTAATGATCGGATGGGAGATAGGAAATTCACCCCAGGGATCACACAAGTCTCCCTGCTAGACAGGGGTCCAGGGAAGTAAATATTGTGGGAAGACATATCAGGGAATTGTTATGGCTAGGCTTGTACAGGCCTTAGGGTTGATAGCCTAGTACCAACCTCTGAACCTATGAACCTATGACAATGGTCTGCAGTGTGGCTCAGGGGTGTATTCTCTGGATTGGCCCACATAGGTGGGTATTGTATTCACCATCCAGTCACCTGGATAACTATTGCGTGTGGCCATTGCTGTGCATTGCTTGCCATGTATGTGTTCTTTAGTCCATGACATGGACAGTATCTGGGATGTGCACACATCCCACATGCATGTACAGTAACATGTGGAACTGTACCTGGGGTGTCTGCCCCATGTTGTGTACACAGATTGTTATCATCAGATGTTCCAGTCCTGGCCTCATGTGGTGGGAACTCATAATGGACAGCAGGCTGACCCTGCACCTATATTGATAGCATGATACAGGTATTCCCTAGTGTCAGTGGCATCTGTCCATACAGGCAATGTGTTTAAGGCATGGTATGTCCTTTGTGGATCACATTTGATGGCACCACAGGTGTTACAGGTGTCCAATGGGGCACATAGTGAAGACGCACTGTCTGCATGTACGTGCCTATTGTACTGATGGACAGGGTGCCATGCCCTCTGTAGTCCACTTTAATCACACCATGGTTACTATCTGTGGGCAATATGCAGGGTACTACCAACATCGCGGTTGTTGCCTAGGCAAGTGTGTTTGTGTTTGAGGCATGGGTTGAGAGTGTTCTCTGGGTAATACAAGGGATGCAAACTTTGTTCACCAGGCTTTGATGACACATGTAGGGGTATGGTTTGGCACCACAGGCTATCAGCTATTTCACATCTGTTATCCTTGTAAGATGGACATTGTGACATATAATAGAGCCACCATATAAGAAATTTGCAAAACCCACTCCGCAATGAGTCCAGTTGTTACACACTCACAGCCACCTCCACACAGGATATGAATGACAAACACAGACACACACCCACACACAGAGACACACACCTGCCATGTCTGGGATTAGAACTCCTACCTAACTAGTCTATTACACTACAGCACTACGCAGTTATAGGATGCGCCATGAAGATTAGTGGAGTAATTCTTCCCCAAAGGTGTATTTCACAGTGAATGACATGAGCAGGCTTGCCAAAGTAGAGCATTTAAACTGTAGTGAGTGTGACTAGCCTAAAAAGCATTGCACCCTACACAGAGACAGAAGCACACACACAAACATCCACACTTGCCATGTGTGAGAACAGAACCCCTGACAGAGTACTATATCACACTACAGCATTACGCTGTTAAAAGACACGCCACGGAGATAACTGGGATACATATTTCCCAAAGGTGTATTTCACAGGGAATGACATCAGCAGCCTTGCCAAAGTAGGGCATTTGATCTGTAGTGTGTGACTAGCCTAAAATGCATTGCTCCATACACAAACAAACATCCATACTTGCCATGTGTGGGACTAGAACACCTACCAAAGTACTATATCACACTATGGCATTACACAGTTATTGGATGCCCCAAGGAGATTACTGAGCTACAATTTTCCCAAAGGTGTGTTTCACAGTGAATGACATCAGCAGCTATGCCAAAATAGGGCATTTGAATTGCAGTGAGTGTGACTAGCCTAAAAAGCACTGCTCCTTACCCAGACAGAGACACACACACAATTGCCATGTCTGGGATTAGAACTCCTACTTAGCTAGTGTATCACACTACAGCATTATGCAGTTATAGGACATGCCACGCAAATTACAGGGCTCCACATTTCCCAAAGGTGTATTTCACAGTGAATGACATCAGCAGCCTTGCCAAAGTAGGGCATTTGAATTGTAGTGAGTGTGACTAGCCTAAAAAGCATTGCTCCCTACACAGGCAGAGACACACATGCAGTTGCCATGTCTGAGATTAAAACTCCTACCTAACTAGTTTATCACACTACAGCATTAAGCAGTTATAGGACACACCACAGAGATTACTGGGCTACACCTTTCCCAAAGGTGTATTTCACAGTGAATGACAGTGGCAGCCTTGCCAAATTAGGGCATTTGAATTGTAGTGAGCGTGACTAGCCTAAAAATCATTGCTCCCTACACAGACAGAAACACACACACTTACCATGACTGGGATTAGAACTCCTACCTAACTAGTTTATCACACTACAGCATTATGCAGTTTCAGAACGCGCCACAGAGATTACTGGGCTACTCCTTTCCCAAAGGTGCATTTCAAAGTGGATGACATCAGCAGGCTTGTCATAGTAGGGCTATGGGGAGGGCAATGTGTTTGCATGGGCCATAACCCATTCATCTAGAGGTTAACACACCACATGCAGGTACACGCAGGGTTATATTTCACAGGTATGTGTATACAGCTGCTAGATGACTACTGCCTTGTATGGTCATGTTGCACAGCTAGCACTTGCACCACATAGTCTGTAATGCTGATGGATGCCAGTGGCTAATTTCTACTGTGAGTGACATTTACACATCATGTGGTTGTAGCCATTTGGCTGTGTGCTGGGTGGGACAGGCCTCATGATGGATGGATCTTTGTCACAGTTACTCTCTTCCACACATCTATGTATGTCTACTTTTGGTTTATTATAGTGTGTTAGCCTTGGATATATGTCTGTATTCCTATCCACTGTGTGTGCAAAGCATGATTGGTGCATACTGAAGAGTGTATGCACTAACATCTGCAACTTTCAGATATGTATGGTCCACTGTTGTTTGCAGACATGGGCTTCATTTGTTTAAGTGTGTGAGCATACCCAGTATGACCTTTCAGTATGTTGTTGTCTGACATTGCCTTCATTTCTCTAAGTGTGTGAGCATGGCTAATATGCCCTTCTGTATTGAATGTGTGTATCCATTCCAGGTAGTTTGTACTCCAGTGCAGACCTTTGTGTTGTACACCTACAGGTAGCAAACTGTTTCTGCAGGGTATCCGTAGATCATTTGGCAATATGGGGACAAACTGTGCAAGGGATAGTGTGTACTGTAAGTGATTGTGTCTGTGCTGCTTCTGCTAGATGGTACTGGTGTTAGCAGAGATATTCAGACATGTGTACTGTTATACACTCTGATGTTTTATGTCCTCAAGTACTGTCAGGTGGACATTCTTGCTCACAGTGATGTCCTGGGGAACAAGTGTGAATGCAGCTGTGTCTGGTATTGTGGGCAGATGCCTACATATTCATGGTAAGTTATGCCATTCTGGAGGGGGAGCTGCAGACACTTGCTGCTGGGTCTATGTATCCAGTTCAGCAACTTGGTACAGTACTTGCAGAGGATCCCATACTTGTACATCCATCGACATGACAGTATGGCCTTTTCTTGCTGTGGCAATACCTCACAGTTGTACAGATTCACACAGGTTACTCAGAGGCAGTGGCCATGAGTCAGGACATTACCCCTATTGTTGTGTATGGGCAGGTTTGTAGCCACCCATTTATGTGTTTGTAGCCAGGGATAGTGTGTGCACACAGCTTTGTGTTGAACCTTGCACATTCCATGCTGCCCATGCTGCCCCCCCCCTTTATTATTCTATCCTCTTCCATACATTATGCATACATTCTCTGATACTTTCCCTAAGGTTATCACCTCATCACAGCTGTGTTTTGGTATTGGTCCACAGTTCATGCAGTGGGACATGGTGGACATGTTACTGTGGTTTGTCCACATGACCTTGCATATGACTTATGTGGAGTGTATTATGTTGTTATTTGGGTGTCCATGCCATAACATGCATTGGCAGTACATGGGTGACACAGGCCTTTGGCAGTGGCCTGTAGGCAATTTGGTAGTGATGTAAGCTAGCTGTGGCAGGCCGTTGCATTCTGTCAGTCCTACAGTCCCAGACTGCCATACAGTATATTCCCCTGGGGTGACAGGGTAGATGTGCTAGGTGTTCATGCCAATACTTTCTATCAGTATTGATCAGGTGGTGTGGATGCTGGCAGGGTGCTACCTACACCTAGGGACACCCCTGCATGGGACACCTGCACTGCATGCTGCATTCTTTCATTATTGCCATATACAGGTGGGGGTCATATTGTACCCATTCTCAACAGCAGGGATACAACCAGAGAGTTACCTGTGGGTGGTGTTTGGATGAGCTTGGTGCATGTGTGCTATGGACACTACTTGCATGTGACGCACAGATATGCATGAGGCATTCCAGTTATGCTGGCATGTGTAGGTACATCAGATGTTTCCCAATACATCAGTCCTACCACCTTTGTGATCTGCAAGTGTTAGGGCAGACAACACCAGTATTCCCTACTACAGGCCCAGATAATGTGATGCATACCTGTATGGTCAATTTCAAGGGTGTGTCCATTTCACAGTTACACATTATATAGTGTATGCCTGGGGTACTTTCCCCTGTGTACTGCTTGTATATCTAGCCCAACAGCCATGCCATGTCAATCTTTCAGATGGTGACACATATTACCACCATACATTTACAATGGCTTACTGCTAGCATGTGATATACTGGTGGGAATTGTCTTTGGCACTGCAGTTGTAAGGACTTGGCCCTGTCATCAACAGTAGTGGGCAATGGCCACCAGGTCATACCTCAACATGCATACATACTGACCACTCTCACACAATATGAAACACACACCAACCTAACACACACACACATACCTGCATACTGTGCAAATGCTACAATCTATCCTGCTACCTTGGCCACCTCTGGGCATCTGTGCTCTACTGGTATTATATCTACACATACATGTTACTACATTTCTACACAGGATTGGGGGGGGGCACATCTGACTGTTACTACATGTCTACATAGGATCTGGAGGGGGCACACCTGACTGTTTTGACATTCCTACACAGGATTGGGGGGCACACCTGACTGTTACTACATTTCTACATAGGATTGGGGGGCACACCTGACTGTTGCAATGTATGTGCATCAGCTTGGGGGGGCATACCAGACTGGTACTACATTTCTATATAGGATTGGAGAGGCACACCTGACTGTTTCTACATTTCTACACAGGATTGGGGGAGGGGGGCACACCTGACTGTTACTACATTTCTACACAGGAGTGAGGGGGAGTGGGGGGCACACCTGACTATTTCTACATTTCTACACAGGATTGGGGGGCACACCTGACTTTTTCTACATTTCTACATAGGATTGGGGGGGCACACCTGACTGTTACTACATTTCTAAATAGGATTGGTGGGCATACCTGACTGTTACTACATGTCTAAGTAGGGTTAGGGGGCACACTTGACTGTTACTACATGTCTACATAGGACTGGGAGTGCACACCTGACTTTTACTACATTTCTACATAGGATTGGGGGGCACACCTGACTGTTACTACTGTCTACATAGGCTATGGGGGGCACACCTGACTGTTTCTACATTGCTACACAGGATGGGGGGCACACCTGACACTTCTACACATTTGCTATGACTGTACTGGTATGTCAGGTACTCCATTTAATTCTGTTTTCTAACCTTTCATGCTGACTAGAGGCATGTCAGTGTACTACAGGTCTTACATTTGATTGACCTACATATTAGTTTCTGACTTCCTAACCTTCAGAACTAATATCCCACTGGCTGACCTGATGTAGTCTGTCGGTGTAGGCCTGGGGGGTTACCCATAGGCATCATTCAATGGCCTTAGCACAGCCTTTGTTTGTGTTTGTCTACACCTGCCCTGCTGGCTGTGACTGCTGTTGGGTATGTGGACCTCTCTGACTGGCATGTGTGTGTCATGTGGACACACATGTGGCCCAGCACATTTCCTGCAGTGGGTTTTGTCACCATGTGTAGTACTGGCTACTGTGGTGACACCCGTATTTGTTACAGATTTCATGCTGCCACTAAAGGTGTCTACTATCTGCTGACATCCCATTCAGCCACCCGATTCCCTTGCATGCTCACATCCATACCATAGATACAGGTAACAACACATACTACTACATTCAGCAGTTGGTAAGTTGAGTGACTTACCTTGTGGGTGTGTCAGTATTCAGGGTGGGGATGAAGGGCTGCCTATGTCAGATGCACATAGTGCACTCCCTACACATGGTTGAGCACAGGTAGTGTCATGTTTGCCATTCCCTTTTACTGTATGTGCGAGTCAGAGAGAGAGAGGTGTCATTCCCTGGGTGCCTCCTGTGTCAGTGTATGTGCTATGTGTTGCCTCTTTGCCAAGGCCAGGGAATACTGGGCACACCCCCTTCTGCCTACTGGGGCAGGTTCAGGTTGTTTCTCCTCTGAGTCACTCTGTGCCTGTCCAGGCCTTGGCAATGGTGAGGGGGCTGTGTGGCCCTGCCCTGTGCTGTTCCTGCTGCAGCTGTTTCTGCAGGATCATACTGTGTAGCATGGCACATACGATGACAATTTGAGTACGTGTAGCTGGTGAGTACTGCAAGGCTCCACCGGATGTGTCCAGACACCGGAACCATGACTTGAGCATCCCAAACACATGCTCTATTATAACTCTGGGCTGTGCTTGTGCCTCATTATGGAGTTCTTGTTCGGGTGTCATCAGCCACGGCTCCAGTATGTAACCAGCATTCCCCACTAGGTGACTGTAAGGGATGTCCCCATTGGCAAATCTCTGGTACAACTGCGTCAGATGCCAGATGTGGGAATTGTGATAGCTTCCAGGGCAGCCAGCACACACATTCATTATTATGACCTGGGCATCGCACACTACCTGGAAGTTGATGGAGGGGAAGCCCTTGCGGTTTATGTAGATCCTACCCCGCTCGCCGGGTGTTGCTTTAATGCATATGTGTGTGCAGTCTATAGCACCCACTACCTCAGGGTATTCTGCTATTTGGTGGAACAGATGCATATTGCTGGCCAACGCTTCACTGGTGTTGAGGAAATATACTTGCTATGTGCTGACATGGCATACAGGAACTGGTGGAGTACCCTGGATGCTTATGCCTGTGAGATCTCCATGATATCTCCAGTTGGCCTTTGGAAGGTAGCTGTAGCTAGTATTCTTAGGCCTACACATACCTTGGTATCCACTTGGATGGGTTCCCCTCTGTTAGTTCTGTGTGTCAGGCATGGCCAGCACAGCTCAACAATTTGCTGTAAGAGGTCCCTCTCCACCCTATTGGGCTCCACTATCTCCAGCTCATGTAGCCCCGGTAGGTTACCCTGGGTCTGTACACTCTTCTCCGTCTCCTCACTGTGGGTTGGTCGACAGCATTCACATCCTCACCACCCTCAGCTTCTTCCACATGTTGATGTATGATAGCTATTGCAGCCCCTATCATTTTGTTGATTTTGTATGTTAACAGTTCCCCGCTTGTATACACCGGTGGTGTAGAGTATGTGGCAAAAAACAGAGAGAAAGGTGTTTGCATAGTTTATAGTAGTGTTCTGGGCTGGGCTAGTCAGCTGCCTGTGTAATTGGCTGATTCTGATTTATTTCACCTGCCAGCAATGCTAGTTCTCCTAGATTACCTTCCTACTGCTGTTTTCCCTTCCCATTGCCTTCCTGTTTAAGCCTGGGGGCACACCGGGCAAACACAGTGCTCAAATGTGCACAGAGCTATTTCCTGGTTTACTTTTTTTTCCTTTAAAACCTGGTGTGCACGCACACCCGCTTAGGCAATGTAAAGACTGCTAGGCAGCCTCAGACACCCCCCCCTGCTTAGCTGTGCTAAGCTAAGGGCAAACCTGCGCCACAGGGTTCCAATCCGCTTGCAGTATGCCTGACACATCCCCCTATTATGTCAGCTAACTCCTAGGCTTGCACCAAGCTATTCCTGCTCTTACACTGGTAGGTGCTGACTAGCATGCAGGGGAAATCTGGGATTCAGTATCATTCCCCTTATTTGCATAGGATTGCCTGCTGATGCATAGTTACATGTCCCACACTGAGCCTCCCTCCTTAGCAACCACTATTCATTGGCCATGTTGTCTTCTGCCTGCCATTGAGTATAATGGCAAAATAGTGATTTTGGTTAGAATGCTTATTTTAAGCTTTTTTCTTATTTTCCGCCCGATCCCGTTTGTGCCCTGCTGCCCTATGCTTAAACAGCCGAGATCGGCTAAAAAAAATAAATTTTTTTTTTATTTTTGCAATTGTGTTCCATGCCAATGGCCTTATAGTTGGCCATTGGCATGCTTTCTACATAATATCCACCCTTTATTTGGAGCTGTCATGGCTCCATTTTGTAGTTTGCAGAAATGTACTCCATTACTGGTGGAGTACATTTCTACAGATTACACTAGTCTTGCACAGCCAGTTTCCAGCTTCCTGGATCACAAATTCACCTCATTTGCATGGATTTCTCCTGCAAATGGGGTAATTTGCATACAGGGGCTGAATCCGTGCAGGACTAGGGCAGGAACGATTGTGCACATCCCTACAGCTTATTCCTGGATCGCATGGCAGACATATTGCCTGCTGGAGCTCCTGCACACCATGCAGGGCTTGCTGAATCCAGGAGGTAGACTCCATAACAACCTCCACTCCAACAAAACAAAGCACAGGCCTCACAATTGATGATCTCTGGATTGTTTGTGATTTATTTATTTACCTTAGTAAAAAAATAAAACAGCAGCAAGATGGTGGCAGCCTTGTAGCTAGGTAGTAAAATATTGTACCCATTTTAACTTTATTGGTGTTAACCTCTTCAGAAAAATAAGGGGGAAGGTAACAGGGGAGTGCACAGAACTTGTCGGAGAAGGCTAGAATATTTCAGATGAGGGCAAAGATTTTTACTTATCAGTTAGATTATTTTTATCTACTGTTTATTCCTGCAAATCATCTCGGATAGAGAAGAGATTTAAGGCATAATCCTATATAAGGAAGGTGGGAGTATTCCAAAAAAGTGCAAACAATTTCATTTTAGCTGCTAAATTTAAGCTATGATCTTGGGCTCATGACTGTAAACGTTTTATAAGAGCAGTAAGAATGGTTTGTTAGCTTGTGTTTTTCATCTCACCCCCCCATCCTCCCGTCATAAGAAACATAAAGTGAAACAATGACAGGATGTAACAGTTTACAAATCTGAGTCATAAACATAATTATATTGCAAGCAAGAAACTAACAAATGAGAAGTATCACTAAACATATTTATATTACATAAGAAGTATGGGTAGACCTGTTTAAGCTTTAATCATTATGAAAGTGTTTGTAGGTACAAGTAGCAGAGCAGGAAATTAGGAGCAGAATTATAAAAAGTTATAAAAAGGTTTTATGGCTTTTCACATACAATTCCTGAGGGGAATGTTTTAGAGCGTTATCTTGGTAATTTCTGGGAATTGTAAATGCCTTCAGTGGTAAAATTGCCCTAGCAATCACTGTTAACATATATTTGTAAATTTAGTTTATAAATCTGCAAACATACTAATATGCAAGTGTTTGCTTTAGATATTCACATCATTTTGTGGCATGAAATCAGCAATACAGAACAAGAAAACTTAATCAGGTAGAAGCAAATGGTACTCTAGATTTACTTAGAAATCTGGTAGGTGTATATATGTATGAAAAAAATTTTCGATATGATAGAATGAAGGTCCTCTGTGTCTTGAGGCAGAAAGTTGCAGCATATCTCAGCTTCTTGGCTGAAGAATACTGGGCAAAGCCAAACTTAATGGCAAGACAAAAGCCAAAATTCATGAGAATTTAGAAGTACTAATGTAATGTACTTCAAAGTTAATAGGGACACCATTACT
Source organism: Protopterus annectens (assembly GCF_019279795.1). Classification (NCBI taxonomy): domain Eukaryota; kingdom Metazoa; phylum Chordata; order Ceratodontiformes; family Protopteridae; genus Protopterus; species Protopterus annectens. The sequence continues at coordinate 291,376,173 of NC_056737.1, forward strand.
GTATCAATGTGCATTGTCTGACCAATAAGAGGTAAGAAACTGTAATATCTGGCATTATTGACCAGCTATGGTCATCAGTGGAATAATGAGAAAGTCAAACTTTTGCTGTCATTACAGCCTGTTTTCCTTTGTTTGTGTTTGGTATGTTCCTACACCCCTGCTGATCTTAGATAGTATTGTCCACCAACCTTTCTCTGTCTGTAAGGGATTTTTTTCTTCCTGTGTTGTAGGGTCTTAAGCCTAGGCTAGTTGGGGAAGCAGAAATTACCAGTTTTTACCTCCTGAATCTGTTCCTCCTGTAAATTTCTAAACTGGATTCAAAGGAATCACTGGAAAGATCAAGCAGCATTTTGCTGAGTAAGCTGTCATCTCTGTCAATCTGTAAGGAGATACGCCATCTACACAGACTGGGTCTCAGGATGGATAACTTTTTGCATAATTCAACTTTGGTGCCAGAATAGTAAAAACTGGTTAGCCTTGCAAGCCCTTCTACAATCTTCACTGAAGATAAGAAATGGAAAGCACCTGCAGGATCTCCTACAGAGAAGTCAAGCAAGATCGCTTTGCAGGCCCCTCTGGCTTCTGCTGGAAACTCTTGAGTATAAAAAGATTCTCTGCTGTGAACGGATCATCAGTTTCAGTAACTTTAACCCAAGTGTATTCACATGTTGTGTGACTGCTATCAAGATATATTTCTCGCTAAAGTGTCAGATTATATTGTGAAGTTAGTAATCTGTCTGCAACCAAGAATATTCCCTGATATTGCAAGATTGTGATTTCTTGTGCCTTTCTGTTTTCAAGTTATAAAAGTTCACTTCAAATTAGGGATTTGTCTGCATAGAAGTATTATATAGCAGTTAATTCTGGAAGCTTCCAGAACTTCCCTTGCAGTTTCAGAGCATGTTTATAAATAGGTGACTGTGAGTATTCTACAAGCCATTTTTTGGTAACTGTTTAGCCGCCAAGACTCACATAGCCTGAATAACATAGCTGCATATTATATTTCATCAAAACCCCATGTGAATTTGGCAGAAATGGACTCACCACAGAAAAGTGATAAAGGGAAAAAATGACTGATGGTTTGTTAGAGCTATGGAATAAAACTGATCACTGCATAGCCATCGTTGATGAAGCCAACAATAATGCACTGCAACTTAATGATGTCCTCACAAGACTCAAAAAGGCTTATGGAAATTACAAAAGACTTGCTGTAAAATATTCTTCTTTCTTGTCAAATACCCACATGGAAGAAGCATTGCAAGAACTGACAAACCTTACCATTATTGATCAACAGAGACAGTTCATATTCTTACAAGCAACATTTAGGCTAGATGTCAGAATTTCACAACTGCAGGAAATTGTATCTTGCCCTTCTACTTCTTCTAGAAGATCCAAGGGATCACCCAAATCATTGAGATCCCTTTCCCAGAGATAATCCTTAAGCAGTCAATTGATTAGGACTTGAGATGAGGCAGCTAAGGCCCATGCTCGCTGCATTAAGAAGGAAGCAGCTCTTAAAACTCAAGCTGCACAGGTACACGGAGAAGCTGCTCACAGGCAAGCAGAAGCAGAGGTCCAGTTAGACATCCTCCAGAATGAAAGAGAGGAAGGGGCAGCCATAGCAAAATTAAGTATCCTGGAACAAGCAACCAAGGATGAAGAATAAGAAGTGTCATATCCCATTTGGACAGCTTCAGAAGATCCTGCAAAGTGGACTTTACAGTTTAATAAAAAAAGAATGACTAAAAACACAAAATGACTTTATTACATAAAAATCCAGCTGGTTCTAGATCACATCACCAGAAATGCAAACGTGTCTTCAGTTATAGACACTGCATACAGTTCTCTAGTGCAACATACCTTCCAACAGTAAAGTTCAGATGAATGAATTATCTAGCCAGTGCACTTTTCAGCTTCCTGAAGGTCATAAAGGCACCATAAAACTTACTGGGATAACTTCTATACTTCCCTAAAAGCAGCCTTTATTGCCAATACACATTGTAAGAACTCCAGATTCAAAAACCTTGTTTGGATTGAATCGATCTGCTACACCATTTGCTCCCTCAATCCAGCAACTGTTTCCAAAAGTGAAGTACCAGGACAACCTGCTGACATAAAAGGCAAAAAGTCTGATATGATTGACTTTGCCAAATACATGGTTCACCGTGAGCTTCTTAAAACTGGACTCACAAGGTTTGATGACCAGCCAGAAAATTACAGAAGCTGGATAGCTACATTCAAAGCAGTAATCAAAAACCTGGACACTGAGTCTATGGGAGAGCTTGATCTGCTAATCAAGTAGATTGGGCCTCAATCTTCAGAACAGGCTCAGAGACTGAAATCTGTTAGTACTGAGGTACCAGCAGTAGGATTTAACCTTTTTTGGGAGAAACTTGAGCAAGTCTATAGCAGCCCTGATGGCATTGAACTCGCTTTGTTTAAGAAACTTTATGACTTTCCAAGATTGTCTGGCAAAGATAATCACAAGCTTCAAAAACTAAGTAACCTACTCCTTGAACTGGAAAGAACAAAGCTAGATCCACACCTCCCAGGACTCAGCTACTTGGATACTGCTCATGGCATGAATCCAGTTGTGTCAAAATTGCCTTATCATCTTCAAGAGAAGTGGACTATGATGGGTTCAGAGTACAAGCTAATGCATGTCAGTTTCCACCTTTCTTCTTTTTCTGTGGATTTATCAGGAAGGTGGCTAGAGCCAAGAATGACCCAAGTTTCTCATTTTTAGAATTGAGTAACTCTACTGCAATACATTCAATGTGTGAAACCCCAAGCAACAATTGAAAGGATCTGAGAAGGACCATGTCCATCAGGACAAACTGGAGTTTCACCCAGTATGAAGTGAGATCTCATGATCCCAACCTCCTGTGTCCCATTCACAAGTCACATCCTTTAAGGAAGATTTGTGCATTTAAGAAGAAACTCTTTGAAGAACATAGAGAATTCCTAAAAGACCATGATATCTGCAATAGGTGCTGTCCATCTTCTGAACACTTCACTAGAGACTGTAAGGCTGCTGTTAAGGGTCTTGAATGTAACAGTGACAAGCACATGACAGCATATCACCTGGGTTCATCTATACAGGTGTTTCGACTCTAAACCCACACCGAGTCATGGCAGGGAGAGTGCAGAGCAGCAGTCTACTCCTGTGTTCTCCACGTGCACTGAGATATCTGCAGATGGACTTTGTGGAACATCTCGTGCTAACAGATGTCTTGTCAAGGTTTTCTCTGCAGGACAACCAGAAAAGGTAACAAAAATGTATGCTATCTTAGATGACCGAATCAACCAAGCTCTAGCAAGCTCAGAATTCTTTGACCTCTTCAACATTAAAAGTGAATCTCATTCTTATACATTGTGAACATGTGCCGGTCAAGTGAAGACTTCAGGAAGAACAGCGTATGGATTTATGATAGTGCCTATCTATGGGAGCACACAGTTTCCTCTTCCTATGTTTACTGAATGTGATCTGCTGCCAGACAACAGGGAAGAGATTCCCACTTGCACATTGTCAATCGGGTCTACTTCATTTGCCCTAACTTCCAATTGACTGACACCCATTTGACTGTCCCCATTTGACTGAAATTTAATTTGACTGACACTTCATTTGACTGGCAAGTATTATTGGCAGTCTCCAGAGCACTGTAAGCAAGTAAATGGAATATGTCCGCTTCCCCACTGTAGTGCGACACTGGAGTTAGAATATATAGTTACGGGGAGTGTGGGGGGCACAGTCCCCCAAAAATGGGGGGGTGAAGACCCCCACTTAATTTCATATTATATTGTTTAGTTTTGCTTTAATATTGCTTAGCAAAACAAAAGTAAGTGGGGGGCTTCACCCCCCACCCCCAACTATATATTCTAACTCCAAGGTTGCACTACAGTGGGGAAGGGGACATATTCCATTTACTTGCCTTTAGCTCTGAGACTGCCAATAATACTTGTCAGTCAAATGAAGTGTCAGTCAAATTAAATTTCAGTCATTTTGTCTCAGTCAAATGGGTATCAGTCAATTGGAAGTTAGGGCAAATGAAGTAGACCCTGCCAATCACATCTCAAGCACATAGCTGATTGCATTTCACATCTTGGCAAACGTTCCAGAATCTTAATACTTTTGGGCAGGGACATTCCAAGAATTTACAAAGTGAGCCAACAGTACAATGGATCTAATGATGCACCTTATGGCCAAAGACTTGATTTGGGCTGGGTAGTAATTGGTGATGTCTGCTTAGACAAGACACGAAGACCCTACTATGTGAATTCCTGCAAAACGAACCTTTTAGAAAACAGACATGTCTCGCATGCAAAACATTGTACTTACTACCACATGAGGCACGAGCCTCATCTAAGCTTAAGTCTGCATGGCAACATGAAGGAGGACATCTGTTGTAAGACCACACCCTACGATGACCTCGATGACACAATCTTTCAGACTACCTGCAATGACAATAAGGAAGCTCCCTCTATTGGAGACAAGGATTTCACTAAATTGATGGAGAATGGATTTGTTAAGGACAGTTCCAATAGTTGGACAGCTCCTCTATCATTCTGTAGTGCAACAGCTATTCTTCCAAACAACCAGGAACAAGCTATGTCTAGGTTTATCTCACTCAAGAAGACACTGAAAAACAAACCTGACATGAGAGAGCACTTTGTGACATTCATGCAGAAGATACTGGACAATAATTATGCAGAAACTGCTCCATCACTGAAGAAAAGTGAAGAGTGCTGGTATCTCCCATCCTTTGGAGTCCACCACCCATGGAGGCCAGGACAGATCAGAGTTGTCTTCAATTCAAGCACACAGTTCAAAGGAATCTCTCTAAATAATGTTCTTCTTACAGGTCTTAATTTGACGGTGTAGCTCTCAGAGGAATCTGTTGTAGTTATGGTCAATATTCAGCAGATGTTTCACTGCTTTGTCATTCTAGAAGACCAAAGAAATTATCTCCAGTTTCTATGGAATCACAACAATGATTTCAGTGATGACATCATAGAGTATGGAATGAGGGTTCATGTCTTTGGTAATATCCCATCTCCAACAGCAACAACATACGGACTAAGAAGAACAGCTAAGGAAGGTGAAAAAGAGTTTGGTGCTGACACCCAACAATTCATAGAAAGAGATTTTTATGTTGATGACCTCAAGTCCTTACCAACAGCCAAGGAAGCCACTGATTTGTTGAAAATAATCCAAAAGCTTTTGTCACAGGCTATTTTAAGACTTCACAAAATTGTATCTAACAACAGTGAGGTCAAGAAGGCTTTTGATCCCAAAGATCATGCACTGGACCTAAAGAATCTGGACCTAGCCAAAGACTCATTGCCCACACAAAGAAGCCTTGGTCTACACTGGAATGTGAATTCAGACATGTTCAGCTTCCAGGTCTCAACTACGGAAAAGCCATTCACCAAGTGTGGGGTTCTTTCATTTGTGAATAGCCTGTATGACCCCTTAGGCTTTGTGACACCAGTTACTGCACAAGGATGATTACTCACTGAAAGTGTTATAGACTGGGCTGCCCCATTGCCAACAGATTTACAGCCAATGTGGGACAAGTAGAAATAATCAATTAAGGCCTTGGAACAGCTTCATATTCCATGCTGCTATTCTTCTAGCTCCCTCACTGATAGTAGAAGAAAGTAGATTCATATTTTCTCCAACGCATCCACAGAAGCTATCACAGCAGTCACCTACCTTAAGGTAATCAATTCTTGAACAACCAAGAGTGGGCTTTGTGTTAGGAAGGGCCAAGCTGGCTCCAAGGGCTGCACATACTATCCCTAGACTTAAGCTGTGTGGGGCAACTTTAGCTACAGAAATTGCATACTTCTTGCAAATTGAGATGGATATTGATATTGATGCCATTGAACTCTACACAGACAGGAAGGTTGTTTTGTGATACATACATAACACCAGCAGAAGATTCTATGTGTATGTAGCCAACAGAGTGGAACATATAAAAAATTCAAGCAAACTTGAACAGTGGTATTATGTTCTGAGTTGAATCCTGCAGATCTTGCCACTAGGTCAGTATCAGCTGCCAAGCTTTCAGATTTCCACTGGTTTTCAGGACCAAAGTTCCTATTGTCTCAGTCTTCTCTAACAAATTACAGTGACCCCATGTTTGAACTCACTGAGCCAACCAGTGATCCTGAAATTCACCAAGAGGTTACTTCACTGAGCTCTGAAATATTTTTAAACTCTAGCTTCATGACAAAGTGATTTGAATGCTTTTCTTGCTGGACAAGACTTACATGTGCCATAGCATTGTTGGCTCATATCACTCACAGCTTCTGTAAGTCCAGCCAGATGCTGAGTTATCATGGGTGGCACACATGCAAGAAATTGCCTAGTGTGTCTGAAGTTGAAAAGGTAAAGTTGCTCATCATACATTGTGTACAAGAGGAAGTCTTCTCAGAAGAGTTCAAGTGCCTGAAAGGTAAAGGACAGGTCTCTCAGAATAGTCTGCTCTACAGGTTAAACCCAATATTAGATGATCATGGCATGCTCAGGGTTGGTGGTCATTTGAATAGATGAAGATTACAAGAGGAGGAGCAGAACCCTGTAATTATACCAAGCAAACATCAGGAAGCTACCCTACTTATCTGATATTACCATGACCAATTCAGCCACCAAGGAAGACATTACAATGAAGGTGCCATCAGATCTGCAGGACTGTGGGTCATTGTAGCAAGAAGAGCGATTGCTACCATTCTACACAAGTGTGTCAAGTGTCAAAAACTAAGAGGGAAACAACAACAATTTATGGAAGATTTACCCAGTGAAAGACTAAACACAGAAACACCTTTAACCTATGTTGGGCTTGATGTCTTTGGACCTTGGACAGTAGTGGTAAGGAAGACTAGTGGTAGCCAAGCTAACAATAAATGATGAGCGGTAATGTTTACATGTTTGAGTATATGTGTTGTGCACATTGAAGTGTTAGAATCTATGGATACACCAAGCTTTATCAACACTCTCAGAAGGTTCTTCCCCATTAGAGGTCCAGTGAAACTGCCCAGATCAGATTGCGGAACCAACTTTGCTGGAGCATGTAAGGAGCTACAGATTGATACAGGTCAAGCTGAAAAGCACTTGAACAGCAGAGGATGTGAATGGAAATTCAATATACCACATTCCTCTCATATGGGTGGAGCATGGGAAAGAATGATTGGCATGACAAGACAGATTCTGGACTCTGTGCTCCTTGATGTGGGCTCTACACGTCTGACCCATGAGGTCTTGACAACTTTCTTCACTGAAGTGGCCACCATCATAAACTCTAGACGTTTGGTTCCCATATCCACTAATTCAGAAGCTCCAGTTATCTTGACTCTAGACACCCAGCTTACCCAGAAATCAGGACTGGTTCCTACACTAACAGGAATTTTCAGTCACCATGATCTTTATAAATGTCAATGGAGACATGTGCAACATCTGGCAGACTGTTTCTGGGAAAGATGGAGAACGGAATATGTCAACCTTCTACAAGAGCACTGGCAGTGACAGGCACAGAAGCCTAATCTACAAGAAGGTGATCTAGTCCTCCTGAAATACCAGCAAGCTCATTGCATCAATTGGCCTATGGGTCTTATCACTAAGACTATTCAAGGTGAAGATGGCAGAGTTTACAAAGTGGAAGTAAGGACCACCAGAGATGGAGTTGTGAAGGCCTTCTCCAGGCCAGTGACAGAGACTGACTTACTCTTACCTCTAGAGAATGATTCCAGTGCTGTGCCAGATGTTGAAACTACCTGAACTTTTAAAGACTGTGCTGCAAGTGATGACACCAGGGAAGTTCAAGTATAATGTTATTGCTTGTGTTTTCTCTTTTCTTTTGTCTTACAGGTCCTTGGACAAGAACCTTCCATACGGACAATTCTTGTTGAGGTTATTATATATATTAATAGTGGTATCTACAGATACCAGGCAGGGAGTGTGTTATCATTACAGCCTGTTTTCCTCTGTTTGTGTTTAGCATGTTCCTGTCCCCCTGCTGTTCTTACTGTCCACCAACCTTTCTCTGTCTACATGTGATTTCTCTTCCTGTGTTATAATGTCTTCAGCCTAGGCTAGTTGGGACTGCAGAAATGACCAGTTTTTACTTCCTGAACCTGTTGTTTCCTGTGAATTTCTAAACTGGATTAAAAGGAATCACAGGAACAATCACACAGCATTTTGGTGAGTAAGCTGTTATCTCTGTCAGTCAGCAAGGAGATACACCATCTGCACAGACTGGGTTTCAGGATGGGTAATTTTTGCATAATTCGACATTGGTGCCAGAATAAAACTTTTAGGCGGGACAATAAAAAAGGTGGGGAATCGATCTAGTATTCATTTATGAGATCTGCTTTGCTGAATATCTCTGTGTAGTCATGCAAGGTATACTGTTTAACTTATTGTTTGGTAAATGTTACTTCATAAGTGTGTTAAGATAAATTGTTAACTTCTTTAAATCACTTGTCTATTTTTCTGCAGATATTTATTTGGAGTTTTTCATGAAGCATGGGTCAGGTCTATATACATTCTGATAACCTGCCCACATTTTGTTAGCAACTGGGTGAATAACTAAAGCTGACACCATACAACAGTAGTTTAAGCAAATAAATGACATTTCAGATCAGCAGGCAAGCATAGTTGTACTGTGAAGTGGTTGGATTTTGCAAATCAGTAAATGAAGACCAAGCTCTCATTTGGAATGGTATCTGAAGAAGTAGAAGTAGTAGTACTAATAATCATAATAGTAATAATAATAATAATAATAATAATAATAATAATAATAATAATAATAATGTGTTCAGCAAGCTGCAGCAAACCAAGGAAACATTTTATACTTCTGGAGGTAGAAGTTTATAGTAGTGCAATACACCCTAGAGGAGACTTTCAGAAAGGATGCAACCTTAAAATTATTTTCTGCTTATAGTCTGAATAATTAACATAAAAAATGCAGGGTAGCAGTATTAATTAAAACTGCTAGATCCCATTTCCCAAGTCATATGGCCCTTATAATCTTGGTGTGATCACAGATTATGAGACTGTTTTGATAGCTGTATTGCCTCTGAAGGTATTGTCATCTTTGGTGTCATGATATTGCAGCAGACTTGAACAAGGGTAGAAAAAATAGGCAGATTGGTATTAAGGAAGGCTTGATGAGGCAGCAAGTTGAGTCACTATAGTTTAGTGGAGTAACTGCTGCAGATATATGGCTGAGGCCCAGCATTGGTCAGTGGGGAGAAGGTTTGTTGGTTGAAACAAGATGAAATGTTTAGATGAAGTGCATCTCATCGTGCATTATTCACGGGTTTTACTGGGTTGCATGCAGAAAAGAAAGAATGGGAGCCTTGCATTATGCCACTCAGCTTTAGCAGGTGGGCATTAAAGTCAGATTATGGGGTAAACTGGATAACAAGATAATGGCTTGGCAGGGTTTAGGCTTAGTCATAAGCTGCAATTAAATGAGACCTGTTTGTCAGGCACATACATATTTACTCCTAGGGGTGGACCTATACAGGCTGAGAAGAGAAATTAATAAATACATGTGAAGATTCAGAGTCACAGGTTTGGAAATACCCTGGTACTGATGGGAGAGGACACCACATATACGGGTGTCGTACATCTGGTACTTAGTCAGTGACCACATGATTGGTAGTAATGCACTGAAAGAGTAACAACAAGTCTAACTTAGGGTTTGCAGCAGTACCTTGAAAGGTTAAATTGAATACTGTTATCCCAATACTCCAGCATTACTCTTTACACAGAGTTTCACAATGAAACCACTTAACTGAGGTTAAGCCTCAGGGGTGAGGGTAAGGCAGGTCAACAAGCAAAATGGAGTGGTGACAAGGGAGTGTTGGCATGGTTACAAGGGGAGTAGTGGCGTGGTTACAAGGGGAGTGTTGGAGTGGCTACAAAGGCAGTGTTGGACTGGTGACAAGGTGAGTGCTGGAGTGGTGACAAGGGGAGTGTTGGAGTGGTGACAAGGGAGTGTTGGAGTGGGGACAAGGGTGACAGTACAAATGGTGGTTCAGTGTTCTGTGGCAGCTAAGAAAAGTTAAGTTTCACAGGCTGAGTACAGTAACATCTTTATTAATGGCACATAGGCAGTGTTACATTAAGAATAAAGACAACATGAATTACTATGCCATTTGGGTTCCCTAATATGCCGTCACAGATGCAGGTTGTCGAATGTGTCTTTGTCGAACAGTAAAGCGTGAAAAGGCAAAATAGTGAAGCGGCTTTTCAGCGAATTCTTTCCCTGAGAAAGAATTTGTTTGCCCACTTTCACTACTTTGCCTTTTCAGCACTGTAGTATGATCACGGAGTTGGTATATTTAAGTAATGGGGGGGTGTGGGGGCAAAGCCCCCCACGTCGCAGGGTGTGGGGGGATTAAGTAATATTTTACTGGGTTTTTTTTTTTGTTTGTTTCGGAACAGCGATTGTTTTCCATTGGAAAAAAAATCGCTGCTCTGATGGTTCGACATTGTAAGCTTTCGCTTACATGGGGTCGATTATCTGTCATTCACTTTTCTGAGCATGCGATATGATGATATAGACCCTGTCATTTGTCATGTAGAATTACTAATTTCACAATTTATAGGTATAGCAGGTTGCATCAGTGTTTGGGAGGCATTTAAAAGAGAAATGGTTTGCAGAGTTCTGATTTAAGGAATGGTAATGAATACAGTCTGGAATCCATTTAGTATAGTATGTTGTAGGGCACAATATGAGAGTAGTCAGCTAGCCATGTAAGTATGTGGGGAGGGGGACTAGCAACATGGGGCAAGTAAAGAAGTTTTAGGGTTTTGTGTATTTTATTGTATTTTGTTTATGTCTTGCTTACTGGGGCAGACACTGATCACAAATGGCCAATGGCAAGTTTAGTCTGGGAATTGCCTTAAAACCAAAATTCTACACCTGCATGGCATTATTATATAAAATACATGAATACAGGAAACTGCATTTACATGGATGTTAACATAATTGTTACAGTCAAATACTTAAAAAAACAAAAAAAGCAGTTTGTACAGAAATGCAGGCAGCACAACATATTATTCAGAGTAGAGCCTATTCTATATTCTACAAAGGAGAATGTTATTGAAGACCCACATTTTCACTTTCAGTGGGGCAGATTCAGGCAATTGTTGCCAGGAGCAAGACCTAAAGCCTTACAGGATTCCACAATACCTTTGAGACATGATGAAAAATAGATATGAGGCATGACAGAGAAAGCACTGCATCCAACTACAAGAGTACAGTATAAGAAATATATTGTCTATTTTATAGAAACAAGGGTTGATGCAGGGTGTCAAGTTAAAAGGCCATTACCTGTACCACAGCTATTAAGTTACATATTTTGTTTAAAAAGTTGAGTATGTCTAGTGTAGCTCCCACTGTATTTCATGTAGAAGTAATGGACTGTAGTTTTCCATTACACCACAAGGTGGAGTTTCTTTTCTGGAATATAAAAGAGATTCTGGAACACTAGCTGAAGGAGGGAAGACTGAAACACGGAGCTGAAGGGAAAAACGACCTTGCAGCATGACTGGATTTTCTTTTCCTAGTGTTTGGGACAGGGAAGTGAAGTAGCAGATTGTGTCTGTCGCTTGCTGAAATCCTGGATATTGTATTTTGTGGAATCAGGAGAGTAGTCTGAAACCAGTAGTTCCACGCCTGCTATGATTCAGCAAGAAAAGGAGTTCCCTTTGGCCTAGTACCGAGAAGCCATAGATGATTACCAGAGCTCTGGTAGGTGATTTTTCTACTTTTCTCATCAGAGGAACCATGGCGCCTGGTCACTAGGATATTCTCGATGGAGTGGTGAGAGGCTCTGGCCATCATTTTATATTTTTATAAAATTGTGTCCCCCCTTAATGCTTTGTGGATTACAAATAACTGGGATCCATATGAGCTCCAACTTAGGCCCCATCATACCGGCAACAAGACTGTAAGTAGTCACTGGCCAGTAAACAAGGTATAATAGAGTGTTTCATAGTTGGACTGTTTATAATTGATCAAGGGGGTAGAGGGTGTTAGTACTGCTAAATGACATTGCATTCACTCATATTTGTATTGTGGCACTATAAATCTTTATTGTTCTATGATAATGCATTTTGCCATGTTAGTACTGCTGCCTTAAAGAATCTTTACTGCTCAATGACATTGCATTTTCTCATAGTTGTATTGTTGCATTATAAATCCTCATTATTCAATGACATTGCATTTTGCTCGTGTTAGTACTGCTGTCTTCAAGAATTTTGCTGCTCAATGACATTGCATTTTCTCATATCTGTATGTATTATGACTCTTTTATTGCTTAATGACATTGCATTTTCCCCGTGTTTATATTGTTGCATTATAAAGCTTTACTGCTCATTGATATTGCCTTTGTGCATGTTTGAATGTCAAGACCATCTTCTGTTGAGTTCTGGGGAAGAGGGTAAGTGTATGTTTTCATTGCATGCATATTCTCACCTTGCCTTATTGCTAACTGGTACACTGTTAAAATAATTTGTTTATGGTTGTGCTATTGCCTTTTTAAACTAGATGTGTCACCTAGAATAAAATCTGTCCCTCTTGCCACTTTGGTGTGTTGGGCCTAATAGGGGTGTCACCAGAGTCAGGTAGGAAGGAACCCATAGCTCTTCAGCTACACCTGCGGGTGCGCTACACTAGGTTAAGTCTTGGTGCACGCATGGCACCAATTAGTTGGTTTCAAACAGTGGGAGGGTAGAAGGACACCACACAAGCATTTGCATTAGAAAGATGCTCCAATGTTGGATAAGAATGGAGGTCAAGTGAGCAGATATGCATCAGTCCATCAAGTCGAGTAATTTTTGCATGGTTATGGAGAGGTCTGAGAGAGGTATGTAGTTTGGAGTATGAGCTGTGGCTGCTTCAGACAGCACACTTAGTAGCATTTTGTGGCTCATTCTGGATAACTGATATAGTGCAGTGCAATAAGTGTGATGACCCTCCATGGGTTCTAGAGCTCAGTGATGTTAAGCTAGTGCCTGACAGGGTAGTTCATGTGATGAAGAGTGCAACAAACTAGTTATGAAAAAGATTATGGCAGAAGCTCGGGTCTCAGAAGGATAGAGGGTGGGACATAGTTAGACGGTTTAAGAAATAGCAGGTGATATATCCGAGTGGTGATGCTCTGGTCTTGTGTCACTGATGTTGTGCTCCCTTATCTACATACCAATTCAGGAGAGCTCTGAAAAAGCCATATCAAGGCTACAACTGACATTAGCAAGTTAACAGCTCATTCCTTCAGAATGGGAGCAGCATCACTTGCCCAAGCAAAGGGGCATCAGAAATTGAGGTACTGCGCTTAGGTTAGAAGTTGCAAGACTACAGACGATATTCAGATCATAATGACTAATCAGGATTCTCTTTTGCAGGTGTCATAAGGCAGCTGACAGAGATGTGAATTCTCAGGCATTTTTCATGCACTATGCAGGCACAGAATTGGGTGAATCTGTGCGGAACATATGTTTCAAAGAGAAAGAAATGTGTGTTCATTGACTGGGAAGGAGAGAAATGCAGTGGAGGCACCTGCTGGCAGCTTTAACAGAGTATTTTGAGTCATTAACTGAACCAAGTTTAATTGCATTACATATGGGGGGGGGGGATATTGTTGTAACTCAAAAAATAAAAATGTGTCAATGGTCCAGGCAGATCTGGCAGATTTGGCTGAACATTAAGAGTTTGCAGGCAGATATATTTCCTAGACTAGTCCAGCAAGGAGCAAATAATGTCAGAGCAGTGAAAAGAGCTAGCTAGTTGACCAACAGATTCATTAGAGAACAGGTAAGAGAACTAGGTGGTTGGGTAATGCACCACACTAATATCATTTCAACAGCACTGTACAGAAGTGATAGAGTTCACTTGTCACATTCAGGTACAAAGTTATTTATAGAAAACCTTAAAGAAGGAATGGCAAAGCTGGCAGATGTGCTAGGGGGGGAGATGGCATTTAGGACAAGCTATCTTCCTGTGGCGGAATGGCAGACTTGGAAAACAAAAATTGCAAAGGAGAGTGCTTGACCTGAGGAGGAGTGCAGCTTGGGCAGCTTGGCCCTTCTCTGGGTGGGCCGCCCTATGGTGTAGCAGGCAGGCTGGGGGCCACAGCCTAAGATCTCGCAAGTGGCACATCCCCTTCATCTACTGGTATCTGGCTGAAAGGTGACACAGGGCTGTTGGTGTTTGGTTGCAAATCCCTTCATCCATTGGTGTTGGTTGAGCATTTACAGTGACTACGGTGGTATGTTATAGCCTGGTTGATTGGACATGACTTTCTTCCAAATTCTGCCCTTTGTGCACATCTGAATATTTCTGGTTGGCGTTAATTTGATTGGCATTGACATGACCTGGCACTACTTTGATACCTAATGTGATTGGCATAATAAATACATGAATGTGGTGTGGCCATTTCTTTCCATCAAGTGTGTGGTATGATTTATAAAATGATGTTCATGCTTATTTTCATCCAAGGCAAAAGTGTATGCAGTTGGTTTCTTGTAAATAGTGCATACAGTTTTCTCCATTGTTGTGTGTAATTGCTCTGAATCATTATCCTTGATTTTGATACTCTTGTTTTGTTTTCTTGTTTTTTATTTGATTGTTAATACTGATAAAATATCAATACATTTTTTGGGGAAAAAATAACAGTAAGAGTGAGAAGGTTGAGGAAAGGCAGGGATAGGTAAACAAAGCTCTTCCAGTTGTGCAGTGCTCTTCTGATTACAAACTGTAAGGATTTCAGGAGACAGACAACATTAAGTTATCCAGTACAGCGGCATTAAGCCATAAGAAATGGATCATCTTTAAAGGGAATGGCTGGGGAAAGGGCTATTGCCTCACTGTCAAATTAATCAAAGTCAAATTCCGATGAATGTTGCTACTAAGGCACATATATTTTAAAAAACATATAAGTATTTTCAGTTTCTAATATATGCTAGAAACGTCAAAATACATTCCAGCATACAGCATACTGCTATACTCTAAAATATGACTAGGTTAGAGCTAGCAGGAATACAGTCACAAAGCAGTATGCAACAAAAAACAGGTAAAAAAATATCCAGCAAGGTCTGAGATATCCAAGAAGGGTGAGCAGATGGGGCTGCAACATTCATGCAAAAGTATATGTGATCTATTTTTTTATAACTATAAAATACATCACTGAAGAGTCACAAAAAAAAAATAAAAGTTTTAGTATGTCCTATATGAATATGTATGGTACAGTGGAGATATGACAAATTCTCTCTTTTCCTTCAAAAAAATAAATAAAATGCAATTTCATCTTCTCATGTATTATGACAGCTTCTGTTTTTAAAAGTGTCTAATAGCTTTAAGAAAGCATTAAGACAAATTAAGGAGCACTTGCAAATCTTACAAAATATGCCTTCATCTGTGAAAGGTCATGTAGAGCCTATAAAGTTACAAACTGAGCCCCTTTCATTGGTGCATAACCCTGTAACACCTGAGTCTAATCAGTTTATGCTATTTTAAGCACTCAGTGTGGAAAGAAATGGCAACAACATTCTCTCCAGCTTTTCACCTTAATTTTCAGCCTGTCTATACAGTTTAGAAGGAGTACTGTATGAAGCCATATTTCAGTCTTTTTCATTCTTATTACTTGCAGAAGACTTTCACATAAATTGAAAGCGAGCAGATAGGTATCTATCTCCCCTCCAATGCCTCTTCAGTTTATATTGCAACATTATCTTTGTATTATAGTCACCTCGTTCACCTGTATACAGCAGACATCACCTGCTGATATGCATTTGTGTTAACCTTTCAATGCAGCCAGCCTTCCAGCACTGGAAAGGAGAATTAGCCCTGGGATATAAGAAAAGACAGGGTGGCTCTGTGGAATAAATTACCTTTCAGTTCCTCCCCAACTCACCTTATAAACAATGGAAACAAGCAATCAAGAAGCTGCATTTGAAGACCTCAACATGATGTCAACAGTACAATGTTATTTCTGTATATACTGAATAAAGCAAAGAAAGCAATTTTGCACTGTAATTTATTAGGTGCACAGAGGTAGAAAAGTGAATAAATACACAGACACACACAGACACACACACGTTACACTGGACAGTGCTATGTTTGGCACGATGAAACATATACTATGTTGTGGGGTATGATCTGTTTCTTTTCAGTGAAGCTTGTTCAGTCATTGCAAGACGACTGAAATGGCAACTCCTGTCAGCTAAACAGGCTTTGACCAAAAGGCCAGAAATAGTATAAATAACTATATAATGACAGTGCTGATCAAATTCTTGTAAAAGACAAGGAAAATTCTATCTCTGGGAAGATTCCACAAGTAAAATTTAAAGAAAATGCATTGTAAGTTGTTTTATTATAACTACTATAATGTGTAGCCATTAATTGCTGCTTTGTTGTAATACTTAAATGAGAGTTGATTTTATATTTTTACATGCCAAGTATTATTTTTTCATGTGCGATCAGTAATGAATGAAGAATGAAGTGTGTTACAATTTCTTAATCTAGAATGATGTTCATTTGGCAAGCTAAAACTGAAAGTGAAATTTTAGACACTAAATCAGTCATGTTTCTATTTCAGTTTCCCTTTTCTCACTGTTCACACTACATCCTGAATGTGCAACACCAGAACTTTGGTATCACAAATCTAAATTGGTGCCACAAATCTAAACTTGTTCAGTTGCTATATGTAGTTGTTTCTATATCTTACATGACAGTGTCTTAATGAAGTCTGTACAGACTAGCATTGCATAAGGCCAACATTTTTACTTCATAGTCCAACTGACTGAATGCAAAGTTTTTGTTACTGGATTTGCTTACTAACCTTCTTTATAAAAATGGCTTTTGCAAATACTTAAACTTGATTAGTTAAAACAACAGCAACATTAGACTAATGATACAGCATAAAGCCTGACTGAAAACAAGAGCAGAAAATGAGAACAAACACAATCACTTTCTAAAAGAAATCTTATGGACCTCTGTGACACCATCTTGCGATCTTTACCAAACACACCTAAAGCAGAACAATAAAAATAAAATTATATAGGAACTCTGAATTTTATCCAAATGACATCCACTGATGTCTTTCATTAAAAAATTTACCTCGCTATATCAATGTATACAAACTTAGATGTTACTACTTATGAAAAAGCAATGTCCACTACACACATACATTACACCTGACATCTGATCATGCATTTTTTGTAACTGTCCCAGTGCCACTGACAAAAAAATTCTGTGAAGTTTCAGTGACCATAATCCAGTTACCATCACAGCGCAATTCTGCCATATGATTACCTGTCATAAACATTACATCCAAAATCTGTGAACTAATACAAGCGAAGGTGTTGCAGTAACTCATTGCAATCTTTTTTACTCTCTAGCATATTAGATATATTTGTAAATGTTCTGATCTAATGCATATTATGCCAACTTCAACAAAACTTGCAATTGTAAACAGAGTTAGCATTTGCAACTAGAATATTATGTCATTTTCATTGAAATTTGCAGTTTCGGCTCTGAGCTTGGGTCATGGTTAGATAAGGTTAGTACTCACTTACCAGGTTACCGAAAATAAATACATACACTCCAAGTTTACAAGCTTAGTTAAAATCTCCCATACAGATGCCTTCTGGATGGTACCTGCACTTATAATTACATAATGAACAGATTTTACTGCAAATATTCCTTCAGCTGAGCAAAATTAACATTTTTCTGAGCAATTATCCAGATACATGAAGAATAATGCAGCATAACATGGTGCGGCTTCTTAGTGACCTAATTTTCACAAGGTGGCATAAGCATAGACACCTGTCACGAGCAATTAGTACCAGTGAAGGTTCACTGCAAGTCATACCACAGAACACAATGACCTTACACTGGAAGGTTCACACTGCTCACATTGTTTACCATAGTTACAGTTTCAACCCCCCCCTATATTGAAAAAGAAATGAATCATAATAAAATAAAATATGCACAAAATACATATCGAATGCATAATGACTCAAAGCTACACCTGAATAGTCACAGAGGGATAAAGCCCTAACAATGGCCCAGAGGACTCAGGTTCAATTAACAGCTTGGGCAACTGATGGAGTGGCAGGGAGGGATGGTCATGCCTGACCTGAGGAGTGGATGCTTGCTGGTGACACTCTCCAAAGGAGTGGTGTGGTCCAAAGTGTGGAGTTGCCCTCAGATGCAAACAGTGAGCATGGGGGTGGTGAGGAAAGAGAAAATTGGGTAGGGCATATGCAAAAAAAAACCCCACTGAACAGAAGCACAGATGGCCAAGCCCTCAGGATGTCCTTAAGATCCATGACTGGCTCCAACAACACAGAAGCAATTTCACGAGAGTTAGGAGGATACTGGGAGACCAGCATGGATGTGCGGCACTGCAGACTGGGCTGGTATCAGTGAGCTGTGAAGCCAAGAAAAAAAATACACCTAAACAGAAAATGGTCATACTTGTAAGACTAGCATTACAGATGCACTTCAGAAAGCCTAGTAATGTTATCTGATCCTTTCATGACCTGTAATTCAGCTGTGTCTAGAACATACTGCTCTTGCCTTTCTACTGCACATTTGGTTAGCTTTGAATTTTGAAGTTCCTGAAGTGAGAAGATATACATGTGTGTCAGAAATAGCAAGGGCAGTCACTCCCTTGAAGTGATGAGGTGTTTGTTTGTGTGTGTGTGTGTGTGTGTGTGTGTGTGTGTGTGTGTGTGTGTGTGTGTGTGTGTGTGTGTGTGTGTGTGCATCAGAAATGGGAGGGACAGTTATAGTTAGAGCCTGAAAGTAAAAGAGTTTACATGTGCACCAGAAATGACAGTATGTGTGCCTCAGAAATAGCAGGGACAGTCACCATGCCCAGGTTATAAGGTTTATATGTCTACCAGAAATAGCAGTGTTAGTCACTGCATTGTAGTGATGAGGTGTACATGTATATCACAAATAGCAGGGAGAATTGCTACATTCTAATGCTATTGTATGTGTATGCCTCAGAAACAGAAGGGGCAGTCACTGTTTTCTAGTGATAAGGCTTACGAGACTATGAGAAATAGGGACAGCTGCTGCATTCTAGTGATGAGGTATATATATGTATCAAAAAAAGAAGGGAGAGTCACTACCTTCTCATGATAAGATTTGCATATATATCAGAAATAATTGGTCAGTCACTACATTCTAGAGATGACGTATGTGTATCAGAAATGGCACTGAAAATCATTAACTCGTAGAGATGAGGTATATGTGTTTATTAGAAACAGTAGGGACAGCCACTGCCTTATATTGTGAGGTATGTATGAGTGAATCAGAAATAGCAGGGATATTCAAAATTTGTGATGGTGCACTTGTCCATATGTGGATCCACTAAACTTGTGGCAATAATTACAAAACAATGAAAAACAGATTTTCCCAATGAATAATCATTTGTTGATCTTATTAACTGATAGGTGGATGGCTGTAGCAACAGTGGGATTACATGTGTTATATTGGGATGTAGTAGTGAAGTGAAAATTGATTCATAAGACATAGTTCACAATTTATTAATCAATGTTTCCAAATGAGATCACTGATGCAGCTGACATAATTGATGTTCCCTTGTGTGTTGCTGAGCTCAGTCTCCAGAATGAAGTGCTCAGACTATAGTGGTTCCTCTTCTAAGCTGAGAGGAGTCAGTTCAGGTAGTTTTGTTTCAAAGTGAGAATGTCTCCTAGCACTTCCCCATGGGAAATATGTCAGGAATGACTCTCATTGAAAAGGCAGGGATTATATTTCTCAGCATGCCTGTGAGCACCTGAATATCCCACAGAAACTGATGGGGATTGTTACTGGAGACATGGAAGTCTCCCCTACTCTGATCTGCTTATCTTACTACCAGTATGATCCTGACCAAGATAAGTAGTTTATAACATGGATGGATGAATGGCCAGTCTCCATTAGTCACTGAGTGTATCAAAACAATCCTGTTTGGTTTGTGATTTATTGATCTTTATTGTTAAAAATAGGTGTGACTGCAAGCAATAGTGAGCAGAAGCTATGCCGTACATCTGCGCATATGTAAAGGAATTCCAGCTTTTGAGTGACCTTCACAACTTGTATGGCCTGAGCAACATTACTGTACTTTATTTAATATTTAATTGTATATTTCTGTGTGGTTTTTCTCATAGAAATTGATTTAAGTTCTCTTTGAATTCTGTGGTAACTGGTTTTAATTGTTCTTTTCTTTTAAAATGTTTTATTCATTTGCAGCTGAATTTGGAATTCTTACATGATTTGCTAATATCTTGTACAGTGTAATAAATGCCATGTATATTTAAAGACAACACCTGATAACACTGGTGATCTGTGGTCCTCATGTCAAAAGTTGGATGATTTGCTTACCATTATTAGTAGTAAATCTAGACTTACTGATGATGATTACACCTGGGCAATTAGCACAGCTTGGGGAAAAAGAAGTTGTGTACTTAACATAAAGTTCTATCTGTGTTGTCCGTTTTCATTTTTCCTCAACAGTTGGGGTTCAAATCCAATCCTCATATCTGACGTGGCCATTACTATAACTCATGGTCACCTAAAAACTCTCAGGCTCCTCCCTACCCACAATGCACCAATCCCTAACATACCTCAGATCTTGTCTGCTAGATGACATAAAGTCAGAAATATTAATATCATATTCTTAACAGAAAAGGCACTGTGGTATCCTTGTAAACTCTCGTTATTCCAGAAGTCCATAATGACACAGGATGGGGGTTGGTGGGCGGGGAGTTGAGGAAGAATGAAAAAGGGCAACACAGATGGAACATTATAGTGAGTACATAACGTCTTTATCTGATGCTGTCAATTTCCATTCATTCCTCAACATTAGAACAGAGTCCCCAGCTACCTGAAACCCCCGGAGACTCTAAGGAAGAATATTCCTGAGCATGGTTGAACCAAAGGCTGCTCTTCCCCTTGAGACCAGATCTAGTTTGTAATGAGTAATAAAAGTATGAGGATTAGCCCAAGTTGCAGCTGCACATGCCATTCATGGAATGCCTGGATAAAAACATTGATGAAATTGCCATGGATGTAGTTGAGTGGGCTGTTAAAGGTTTTGGTAATGAGATACCGAATGTATTGTAGACAAAAGATATATAGTCAGTAAGCCATCTTGACAAAGTTACTTTTGTAACTGATTTACCTAATTCAGCAACTCTTCTAGCTGAGGTAATGGCCACTAGAACGATAGTTTTCCAGGTCAGAAATTTAAGATCACATTTTGCTGCTGCTTCAAAGGGGGGGAATGCCTGCAGCATTAAATTCAAGGTAGAGTAGGGTCTTTATCAGGAGGTCTTAACAAAAGAGTGCCTCTCAAGAAGTTCTTACAAAGTTTAGATGAAGCCAGGGAAGAATTCTCAATTCCTATATGGAAGTTAGAGATTGCTGCCAACTGAAATTTAATAGTCGAGGAGCTAGCTGCTTCATTAAAAATTGTTGCCAAAAATTCAAGGACACTCTGTACAGGGGCTGAAAAAGGGTCAATACTTTTCTAATGTACCCCTAAACAAAACTCTTCCATTTGCTTCTTTAAAGTTTCTTTGAAAAAGCTTTATGGAAAGATAAAAATATATGACAGAGAGGGGATGACAGCATAAGTTGTCTGTCTATTAAAGGAAGTGGAGAAACCACACTGTCAGCTTTAGGTTTGAGATATCTGGATAAATCATGCCCGTCGAGTGAAAAAGGAGGTCTGGAAATGGATCTAGAATCCAAGGTTGATAGAATAGATGAGGCCAAATAAAGGGGAAACAAAGCTGTCAAGGCCAGTAAGGTGCAATGAGGATAACTCTACTCTTCAATCTGGCAGCAGAAATTTGGGGATCAAGGGAGTCAGGATATAAGCACAGTGGAGACGGTGGGACCATTAATGGAGCAGAGCTTTCCTCTGTGATTCCCCCTGGTGGGGGAGCCAGGGCAAAGAAGCTGCTGCACTTGTTGTTTGAGGAGAAGCAAAAGGATTGCAGCAAGCCTGGCCCCACTGACAGAATATAATTTCTGCCACTTTGGTGTTGAATGACTACTCTTGAGGTAGTAAAATGGACCTGCTCAGCTTGTCTGCTATCACGTTGGACTTCCCTGGAATGTGCACTGCTATCAGAAAGTGGTTGGAAGTGATTGCCCATTGCCACACACTGACTACCAACATACTGTCCACTTGAATCACAATTGTTTTTGAAGGTAGAAAGTCTTGGAATGCCCTGCTCTCATTTCCAGGACACTGATATGTATGTTGACCTCTTCGGGGACCAAAGGCCTTGCACTGTTTTCCCCAGGAAGTGCCCCACCACCAAATATGGAATGTGAATTGACCATCATGTCACTAGCATCTATTGAAGAATCCTCATGTGGAATCTTGCTAGCGGAACTAAAATTATGGCCATTGACAATGACCCTAGAGCTTCTAGAATCAATCATGCTGAAATTGTTGTACTGTGAATTCTTTTCATGACCTGGAATCTGATGGTCTGTACTCTTGGAAGGGGAAGAGAAGCTGTTACTGATATCGTATAGAAAAAATTGTTCCTATAAACTCCTGTATCTGACAAGGTTCTAACTGAGATATGTTGTAATTTATAGTAATTCCCAGAAGGGAACAAGTTTGGAGTACATGATCTCTTGGTCTTATCAATAGATGCCTGGTCGGGGTGTTAATGATCCAGTTGTCCACATATGGAAACACTCTGAATCCCTGCAGTCTCAAGTGAGCTGCTACCACTGCCATACACTTGCTGAACACCCTGGGAGCTGATGTGTGATCAAAGGACAGGGCTCTGAACTGATAATGATTGGCTCCTGTCCGGAAGTGTAAATACCATCTAGATCATCTGTTCGTTTATTTATTTTATTTTATTTTACATTTGTTGACCGGGCTAGTCTAACTGGATATATGTCCATTTTCAGTAGAGGCCCGGGGAGATAAGCTCCATGAAAAAAAAAAAAAAAACGCAGCAAATAACATATAACAACATCAGTCATATATACATTGCACAATTCAGGTTAACAGAGAATTTTCAGAGGACAGTAATCATAACAGTGCAAAATGCAGGTACAATACAACATACAGGTACAACACATAATAAAAAAGAGGCAGCTTATTGTCTATTTATATTAATAAAGAGTTCTCCCAATAATAAGTATCTACAGAGGATGGAAATAGTGTAATGTAGAGGGAAATGATAACTGTAGTTAATAAGGAAGGTAGAACAGTTAATGAAAGTATAGGGTAGGCAGAGCCTATTTTGAAGCGATAGATAACTAGTCAGGTTTAGTACAGGGGCATAACCAGTGTGTTCTGAGGAAAAGTTTCAGTCTGTTTTTGAAGAGTGATATAGAGGAAAGTGAGGAAAGGTCGCTGGGAAGAAGATTCCAGGATTTCCCACAGTATTAGAGAAGAGAGAATCCCCAGCCCTGTTGTTAGATTTAGAGGTGTTTACAAGATGTTTATGCGATGAACGTAAGGACTTCAGATTACTATAGGGGGTGATGAGGGTAGATAGAATAGGAGTATTGTAAGGTTGATAAAGAGTCTTATGGGCAATCGTTAGTTGCTGGAATTTAAGCAGGTTTTGTAGTTCAAGCCATCCTAGCTGCTTTAAATTAAAGCAATGGTGGGTTCTAAATGGGTTGCCTGTAGCAAATCTGGCTATGTTATTGTAGGAGATTTCCATTTTGTTGAGGTTATTCTTAGATAGATTAGTGAAAATGGATGAGGCATAGAGAAGTGCAGAGATTAGATGAGTGTGAGCAATAGTTGTTCTGGCTGTAGGTGAAAGGAAGGGTTTAATCCTGTAGAGAGAGCCAAGTTTTTTTGTTGACAGTTTTTATAGTATTGTTGATATGGTTATTGTCAATGCTGATGCCAAGTAGTTTGGTAGTTGGGTCAGGTGATATAATGGTACCATTAGTGGATGTAACTGAGAAATCTATTGGAGAGGACTTATGAGTAGGACTGAAAAGGAGGAGTTTAGTTTTTGGGGGTTCAGGAGAAGGCAACCCTGTGTAAACCATTGTTCAACTGTGTTAAATACTTTTTGGGTAAGGGAGTGAAGTTCAGAAGTGGATGTGGCTGAGCATATAAGTGTGGAATCGTCTGCATATTGTATGCATGTAGCTTGAAGGATTGCTAGATGAAGGTCATTGATAAATATGTAGAAAAGAAGAAAAAACATTTTTATGGTCTACTGAGCACATCTAGTCATCCTTGCCCAAAAAGGGTAGAATGAACTGAACCATGACCATATGAAACTTTGTGTGTCAAACTGACTTGTTCAAGTTGCTGAGATCCAAAATTGGTCTCTAGTCCCCTGTTTTCTTTGGCACTAAAATGAATCATGTCTAAGTTCCGTGTACTATCTGGTCTGGTGGGACCTCTTAGGTGACTCTTTTTTCTAGCAGCTTTTGTATTTCTAGTGCTTCTGTTTTCTTCTGACTGGGTGGAACATCGGGACATTTGTATGAAGTTGGGGGTGGATGGGAAAAGGAAATTATATAACCTCTGGAAATAATCCTCCGCACCCATTTGTGATGTCTACCCAGGTGCAGGGATAAATGATCCCCAATTGCCTCCAGAGTGGAACAATCAGGCCTCCTTTCAGGAACACTGATAGGGTTTGTCAGAGAAGGAGTCTCTAGGTCCTTGGTTTTGTGGGCTACCTCTGCCGCATGGGTGGCATCTTCCATTTGAGTTCCCCCCTTCGCCTCTAGGGAAACTTTGCCATGTGGATCTTAAACTGGGATTACTTGAACCACATTTTTCAAATTACACATTGGTTCATAGAAAAGGTCCTCTGGGGGGTGTGTTGAAGAATGTACTTCCACAGCAGACAGAGTCATTCCATCTTTCTCACACCTGGAGAGTGTGTTTTTTACTTTGGGGCCAAATAAGGAGGGTCCATCAAAGGGCGCATTGATGAAAGAGGACTTGAAGGGCTCTGCAAAGTCACACAAGCACATCCAGGAAGGCCTCCTAACAGAAATGCCTGAACCCGTCACCCATGAGTTACCTTGAGCTGCATGAGAGATAAGCCTCATGGATGAGTTAGAAATGGACTGTAGGGGTGCCAGCTGTAAGGCCACAGAAGTCTGAGTCTCAGCAATACTGGTTCCTGAAAGATAATTTGACATTTTCTTAATCAAGATAATTCAGTTACCTAAGAACAAAAGTCACTGAAGCGTGGACTGTTTCCCAAACCTGTGAAAAGCCCTTGACTCCCTGTTAGGGGGATGGACAGTAGAACTTTGCTTCACAAGTTCCTTCTTAGTGGCCGCCACCATGACCATGGCATCCATAGATACTCCCTTATTCCAAAACTTCTTTCCTACGGGTGATGCCAGAATTTGATCCAGACTGTTAGGATGGGTTCAACCAAGCCAGGTTCCTCACATGCCTGCTTTGAGATCAAATCAATGAGCTTGTCAGTGGATGGAGTAACCCAAAAGGTGGACAGGCAAGATCCAAACACCTCCAGGAACACCAATTCC
This sequence comes from Protopterus annectens, assembly GCF_019279795.1. NCBI lineage: Eukaryota > Metazoa > Chordata > Ceratodontiformes > Protopteridae > Protopterus > Protopterus annectens. The sequence goes on from NC_056737.1 coordinate 291,401,726, forward strand.
TCCAGAGAAGGATTTTCTGAGGACCAAACACCTCTTAGTTTAAGGATCTCTAGGATGTCTCCAAATGATATGTCATCTGATGGTGATCTTGGGGATCCTTCCCCTTCATTAAAATCAGTATCCTCTGTGATAGAGTCCTGTGGGGAATCCAAGTGCCTTCTTTTTAACACTTTCTCTTCCAAGGTACTTCTTCTGTGGTATGCTCCAGAGAAGTATCAGAAGAGATAGTGACACCATGCTGGGTAACCTGGAGTGTTTGGACTGGCTGTTTCTGTGGAGTCAAATGTTGAGGCTCAAGGTGCAAAGACACATGGCATCATGAAGGGAGATCAGAGGGGGAGAAACCATCTGTCCTGCTGAAACAGAGAAAACTCTCTCCTCCACCTCAGAAACAGAACACCCTGGGGAAGATGACACAGCCAAGAAGACATGATTTTGCTCTATCAACTTCCTTTGCTCCAAAACAGTCCACCCAAGGTGCAGGTCAGAGCCAAGTCTAATGCAGAGGCTCCAACAACTTCAGAGTTAACACCTCAGATCCATTAGTGAAGCTACAACTCTGAGAGTCAAATGCTCTAAACTCATCTGAGCTGGAGCGGCCAAAGAAGGACTCAGAGCCGAGGATAACAATATCCTTGGATCCAACACACATGACTTTGGTAGACTTGGATCCAGGAGCTCTCAAATAGTTAGTCAGATTGGAGAAGGAGTCAATAGTGGAGGCGTACAGTGAACCAAGATTTCTTGACCCAAAGAGGTCGGAGCTGTAAGAACACCCATTTGTATTTGCACCAAGAGAAATCTACTCATCATCCTGTCCACATTGCCTTTGTTCAGATTCCTGGAAAAATGACAGGAGGCTAATGAGGGAGATTTTGAGTGTTGTCTCTCCATGAAAGGGGATGTAACCTGGATGACACCTGGTTAATGGTAGGTGTGTATCAGGTCTGAGGAAGAGGTTTCTGAACTGAGGTGGTCAGATCCAAAGATGTCTTCTGTGACTGTAAAGTCTGCTTCGAAACAGAAGCCTTCAGATCCGCATTTTGTTTCTACTTTGGAGATTAAGAACCAAATGATCTTGGGGACCTTTTTGAAGTCTCTTTAATGTTTGTTTTGGGGGGTGTTAAGCCCCAGTAATTGCTTCAGAAAAAGTAGTAGGCAGTAACCCCTTTAAAATTAAGTGATTTTTTTGTGATCAGCAACCGCACGAGGATTGAAATTTTTACAAATAGAGCAAACCATGTTAGGTGTTCTGGGTCCAAAGAGTATACTCATAAATCATGGGCATCCAAATTAGGAAGCTTGTGTTCACATCACTGGCATTTTTTAAACCCCAAAGGGCCTTTTCTGATATTTTTGCTATTACACGAAACTAGCAACAAGAAAGGAGTAAAAGGAAAGGTTTTCTTTTTATAAGATTAGAAAGGGCAAGGGAGGAAAAAAGTACCAACAATGGTACTGTAAAATACACAGGCATGTAAGATAAAGATAATTAGCATTACAAAAATAAGGGGAAAAAATTACCAACAATGGTAAGTGAAAATCTACAAAGTGTAAAAAATGATATAAGACAAAAGGGAAGTTATAAAGGGTAAGGGGAAAAAAAGAATATATTTGACTGTAACTCGAGAGCTATCGATGACCATGTTTATTTCAAGAAAGTGGCAAAGGAGATCTGAGGTATGTTAGGGGTTGGTGCATTGTGGATAGAGAGGAGCTTTTAGGTGGCCACGAGCTATAGTAACAGCCGGGTCAGATTCAAACTCCAGCTGTTGAGGAATGAATAAAAATTGACAACATCAGATCTGTTGTTACATATATTAATGACTGGAATGATGTGATAAATAATGTTAGGCAAAGAGCAAATAGAGCACATTTAGCACACTTATATTTTCTGTAAAGATCTTTCAACCCCTATAGAACAAGATAATCCCACTGACAACTTTGAAATTCTGTATTTAGCGATCTGAGGATTCAGAGCATAAAAAAGTCACCAATATAAATAAGAAAGGAAAAGTTCACAACAAATAACAAGAAAGAAAAAATGCTAAATGTAAAGCAAAGAGAATACATGCTTAAAAAAACACTGTTTTGTCATGTAACACACAGATACAAGGAATGATAAGATTTTTCTATCAGAAAACCTTCAGTGTACAGAAATAATGCATATTTTTTCCAAAAAGAGAAGTTGGAAAAAAGAGACAAGTGGTAGGTGAAAAGGGAGAAATCAAAATTGACCATGGAAGGACTGAAGAACATTACTGTAAGAAAAAAAGATAAAGACAGACATTTACAACATGACTCAAGCTGTGGATGTACAAAGCCAACTGGATGAGAAATGTATGGTTTCAAACGTAAATAGAATGAAAACTGAGATTAATAAGACTAATGGTGATGAATATCATTCCTTTGTAAAAATTGATACAACAGACATTATTGAATTAAAATTTGAAGATTCTTCAGATCTTGTCAAAAAAGATATTATTGTAATTGGAGATTCAATTTTAAGAGGGACTGATAACTTACAATTGCAGAGAAGATAATGAAAATTGAATAGTGTTATGTTTACCAGGAGCAAATACAGAGGATGTGAGGCAGGCCTTAGAACGCCTTAATGTAAAGAAGTATGGATCTGTTTTTAGTCATATTGGTACAAATGATCAAATCTGCAAGGACTCTCTGACTCTTAGTAGGGAACCTGCAGTCCTCTTAGATAGTAGAGCTTGTTCAGGTGTTAGGATTCCTATTTTTTCACAAATCACATATCGAAACAAGAGTCATGTCACCGTGATTGAAAAGATGTTTTGGGTAAATACCTACATGAAAAAATGTCCTGTTTTAAAAAACTGGAAATGTGTAGAGCATCAGAGCCTAATTTTGGGTGCACGTGTATAAACAAGATGTTATACACTTGCCAAGATCAGGGAGGAGAATTTTTGCAGCAGATATTTAGCAATATTTGACAAACATGCAGCAGGATTTTTGCCAGGTGTAAAATTTAACAGTTCACAGATAGTAACATTTGATGCATCTTTGACAGTTGTTAATGGTAGGAGGATTAATAATAAAGCTTTTTTTTATTGGAAAATTTGCTGTGTTCCATCAAGATTGGTGTTGTTATTCTTTATGAAGCATGATTAAAGAATAATAACTGGACACCAGTTCTATCAGTGTATAAATGTTTTACTGTAGCAGACATTCTAACAAAAAATTAGGTGGATGTGTTAAAGATGAGACCAGTGATTATTCCATGTTCAGTGATAACGCTAATACTACAGACTGTGTAACTGTGGCAGTAATGACAAGACTGGAACATATATCAGTTGTTGATGTGTATAGACCACTAAATCATGTGCTGATGACCTATAAGAATTTGTAAATTTCTTGCATGAAACACAAGGGAAGAATAATAGTGTCTGGGGACTTAAATTTACCAGAAGCAGACTGGAGTAACAGTGATTCAACATTAGTAAGGAAATTATTCATAATGTATGTTCAGGAACAACTGCTACATATTGTAGAAAAAACTACTAGGGAACCAAACATACTAGACACTGGTGTATTTCTAAAGACGTTACTGTTACTTCAAGTCAGGTTTTACCACCACTGAAGTGCAGTGATCATGGGATTATAAAGGATAATTTGTTCCTAGATAATTCTGACAAACTGAAATCTAAATCAGTGCACAGAAGATTAATTACAGATTATATGGAAGCAAAGAGTCATTATCTAAAACTGAGTGATGTCCTCAATGGAAAAACTGCATAAGGAATGTGAAAAGTTTTGAAAGAGAATTGTTTGAATGCAAAAAAATTTAAAAAAAGTTAAAAATCAGGATGTAGGAACACAACATCATGAGAATATATTTTTATTTATTTGTATTTATTTATTTATTTTCCATTTGTTTACTGGGTTAGTCTGACTGGACACAAAGTGATTGTTTCCAGTGGAGGCCCGGGGAGAAAAGCTCCAAATACATAGTAAAAAATTATAAAAAAATAATAAAAATATTTCAATAAGAACAAGATACCTGATTAAGCTGAGACACAAAAAATATAAGAAATAGAAAAGAGATCAAACTACAACTTTGAAAGCTGAAATAAACAAGCTGGACAAACAAATTAAGCAAAGTGTGAGATAAAATAAAGAAAATTTATATAAAGATATTGAGCATAATAGGAAACCATTTTACAGATACATAAGCTGTGGAAGTAGTAAAGATGTACAAATTGATAAACTGTGTGTGGATTCTTAAAATGTGTTTTCAGACACAAAAGATTATAGATATATTTACAAAATCTTATTTAAAACAATTCAGCTCCACAAAGTGGGTGATAAGTTGTCCTAGTGGCATCCAGATAACCTCAGCTAGTGAAATCAAATAAGATTATATTGAAAAAAATATGCAAACTGGAGCCAAACAAAGCATAGGGAGGAGATAAAATTGTAATAATGACCTGAGTACACTTCAGGAAGAACTTACAGTACCATTATATCTGTTGTTTACTAGGACCTATAAATATGGGGAGATTATTCAGGATTGGAGACATGCACTTGTTAAACCTATCCTTAAGGGAAAGGGAGTAGGCCAAAGTCAGAGACATATAGACCCTTAAGTTTACTTTCATGTTTTGGAAAAAATAACGGAGAAAATAATATTGGATAAATTATTGTCAGAACTTGAAAGGTTGGGACTTGAAACCATATATCAGCATGCATATGTTGAAAATAGATCTATTTCCACCTGTAACATGATGTTCTATAACATTATAATAACAGCTATGAATGAAAAATTCTACTGTGATGTAATTTATTTAGACTTAACTTCAACATTTGACAAGGTCATACACAAAACATTCATCAATAAATTAGAACAATGAGGTATTTATGTACTCTTGATAAGATGGATAGTTGCATGGCTTACAAATATGACATAGCAAGTATCACAGAGCAAAAGGACAGATAAAATTCTTGGTTACAGTCAGGGTGTCCTACAAGGCTCTGTCATAGGACCATACTTGTTTAGATTGTATCTTTTAGATCTTACTTTTTCATTTGAGGTGTTCTACAGTCTGTATGCAGATGACTTGAAATTGAGTAGACTGATTACATGTCATAGGGTTTACTATCACAATGTGGGAAATCAAAACATTTTTCCACATTTTTATCAAATTTGTTTTTCGAATTTGGTACTACAGAATTATCAAAATGTCAGAAATGGTAACCACAGAAGACATTCGGATACCAGAAGTTCCAGTGTCAAAAGTCTGTGTTACCGGTAAGCCCCCCTGCACCCCCCACACCCCCTGCATATTATACATTCCAACTTTGAGATCACACTACAGCGAGGAAAAGGGTAAATTTCCCAATCCCCACTGTAGTGCAATCTGTTATCAGAATGTAGATCCCATATTAGCGAATGCACACTACCATTCGCTAATGTGCATTTGTACATTTCCAGATCGGCATTACAAAAACTGGAAAACATGTATTCGACCATCCCAATTTCACATAAATGCCATTCCACATTTTGATAGTAAACCATGTCATAGATAGGGCATATCTGCGAAAGAACTTGACTAAACTGACCATTTAGCCACAGGAGAATAATATGCTGATAAATACTTCATAAATTAAGCATATGAGATTTGGGAGAAGGTGCTTCAACAAAGTATTAGTTTAAGGGTGTGTGCACTTATGCAACCAGCTTATTGTATGTTTTTTATTTTTTATATTTTCCCCCTAACAGATTAGTTTGTTTTTCAATTGAATTGTACAGGTTATAGGTCATGTTAAAGGTGAGAAAAGTTTTGAAACAATTTATTGTGGTCTCATTTTTTTATATCACAAAAACCTGGCATTTTAACAGGAGTGTGCACACTTTTTATATCCACTGCATATATGTGTGTGTGCATATCTCTCTATCGGAGCACTTAAAATAAGCGCAACTCCTAAATGTTGACAGCTGTCTAGTTGACTGCATATGGTCAGCTAGGCAGTTGATCAAAAGGTGTATGAGATCTCACAAATTTAGTGGTTAGAAAATTTGACCTTATTGTGTTTGCGCAATCTCAGAGTTAGTATGTATGTATATATATATATATATATATATATATATATATATATATATATATATATATGGGTCTACCTGAGTTAGTCGAAACGCCAGAAGACCGACAAGTGAATCGCGAGGCCCAGAAGATCGACAAGTCAGAAGACCGACGCGATGGATGAAAATACCGACGCCGAGGATGCCGACATGGGAAAGGGCTAAGTATGCGGTAGTGACGGACGTTTGGGTGCGAGTAAGGTAAGTGTGGATATTGATGGTGTGTGGGGATAGGGGTGGGTTAAGTGAGTTAGGGTCAGTGCGCGGGTCAGGTAAGTGTGTGGTAGTGATTGTGTTTGGGTTAGGGGCGGGTTAAGTGAGTTAGGGTTAGGGAGCGGGTCAGGTAAGTGTGCGGTAGTGATTGTGTTTGGGTTAGGGGTGGGTTAAGTGAGTTAGGGTTAGGGAGCGGGTCAGGTAAGTGTGCGGTAGTGATTGTGTTTGGGTTAGGGCGGGTTAAGTGAGTTAGGGTTAGGAGCCGGATCAGGTAAGTGTGCGGTAGTGATTATGTTTGGGTTAGCGGGTTAAGTGAGTTAGGGTTAGGCGGGTTAGCTGAGTATGCGATAGTGACGGACCTTAGGGTTAGGGTTTGGGTTAGGGTTGTAGATAGTTGTGTATGTGAGGTTTAGTGTGGGTTTGTAGGGATTTTGGTGTGCTTGTGTTGTGTGTGTGGTTTTTGGACAGGGAATGTGTTTTGTTTGTTGATTGTTGTAATTGTGGTGTGTGCAGTGTATGAGGTTTCGTGTTTGTGTACCGTCGGTTATTTCGTTGTCGGGCATGTGGGGTTTCGTGTTTTTGCACTGTCGGTTATGTGGTTTCGGTGATTGCGTTGTCGGTCTTCTGGCGTGTCGATTATGTCAGGTAGAATCATATATATATATATATATATATATATATGGTTCCCATTCAGAAGCCTGAAACATCATAAGCCTGAAAATCAAAATCCTGAAACCAAAAGCCTGAAAATTCAGAATCCTGAAAACTCAAAATCCTGAAAGACCAAAATCCTGAAAGACCAAAATCCTGAAACTCAAAATCCTGAAAACACAAATAATGCTAATATGTCACTATAAAGACACTAATATCTACCAACTGACCCTGACCCTAACCCTAACCCTAAGGTCCGTCACTATCGCACACTCACCTGACCAGCCTAACCCTAACTCACTTAAACCGCCCTAACCCCAATATTTGTCACTATTGCATACATGCCTAACCTGCCCTAACCCTAACTCACTTAAACCGCCCCTAACCCTAAAATAAAACCAACCGCACACTTACCTGACCCCAACGCATGACCTAACACCACAGGGCTAACAATAGCAAAGCCACAATGACATCAGTATGTCTATTTTGTGTTTTCAGGATTTTGAGTTTCAGGATTTTGGTCTTTCAGGATTTTGAGTTTTCAGGATTCTGAATTTTCAGGCTTTTGGTTTCAGGATTTTGATTTTCAGGCTTATGATGTTTCAGGCTTCTGAATGGGAACCATATATATATATGTAAATTTGGGGGGGGGGTGCACATCCTGCAAAAAAATGTTTTATTTTGTTTTTTAAAAGTAAGAAATTGCATGTGCTGAGGCTATCTCTCAGTGTATGCATAGTTAAGTGTTGATTTCTGTGTTTCCACCATATGGGGTGGATATTTTGTCAGTTGACTTTGGGTGTTTTTGCTAATAAGTGGTAAAAGTGGTATATCCATATATTTTATATATATATTTTTTATATATATATATATATATATATATATATATATATATATATATATGGATCTATGTTGATCCATCGAAATTATTTATCATTGAAATGTAAACTCTCAAACTCACTTTTGCGAAAGTGCACTTTGTCGAAAATGCACTTTCGCGAAACACAAAATAACGAAAAAAAACAAATAGAAAAAAACACTAAATCACATTTATGAAGGGGGCAATCCCCCCTGCACCCCCATGTAGGGGGCTGCGCTCCCACACCCCCTACTTAAATATACTAACTCCGAAATCATACTACAGTGGGAAAAAGGATATATTCCCTTATCCCCACTGTAATGCGATTCAGGAAATTGGCTTTCGCGAAAGTGCACTTTTGATGTAGTGCACTTTTGCAAAAGTAGGCTTGAACTTCTGTTTGTCGATGAAGTGTACTTTCGACAAACAAAAGGAGACCTATATATATATATATATATATATATATATATATATATATATATCGACTTTCTGAAATTTTGATCATGTATAGTAGACCCATATATATATATATATATATATATATATATATATATATATATATATATATATATATATATATATATATATATATTTATATATTTATATATATATATATATATATATATATATATATATATAGATAGCTAGATAGATAGACAGATAGATAAAGCTATATATAGATATATATGGGTCTACTATACATGATCAAAGTTTTAGAAAGCCAAAACCCATATGGCCGAGACCATATGTTCAACTTTTGAAAATTCGAACATGTAACAAAAAAAAAAAAAAATTAAAACTTACTTACACGTTGCCCCCCACACCCTCCACAATTTAAATATACCAACTCCGAGATTGCACTACAGTAAAGAAGATGGGAATCTTCCCATTCCGCACTATACGGAGATGCCCATTCTTCATGATCGAAATTCCAAAAGTCGATAATATGGTCTCGGCCATATGGGTTTCGGCTTTCTGAAATTTTGATCATGTGCAGGGGACCCATATATATATATATATATATATATATATATATATATATATATATATATATATATATATATATATATATATATATATATATATCAGAGAGGTAAACATATGCATGTTTTATAACCATTTATAACTATTGGCCCTATATTGTTTATTTTGTCTGTTATGAGAATATTTGGCTTTCATAGGAATGACAATATGATGTTGAAAAGTGCAAAATGTCCCTAGAAGGAATAACTAAGCTGAGGTAAGCCATTTGTAGATCAAGCTTATTACCTCTCTTGAGAATACACGTCAGTTATTCTGGGTAACCTGTTTTATATGAAAAAATTTAACCAGGAAGTAATATCTCAAGTAAAATGCCTAAATATGTCTGTTAGAAACTAAATGTCTATTGCATGTCTCTAAACACTGAACCATTAAACTGTTGTATTCTATCTACCTTTGTCTCAGGTTGTGGCTGGAAAAGGCCTCAGACCAGCCCACCTACCTGATTAACAAATAAATACATAAATAAATAAATGCAGTGAGGATCCTCCTTCCACTAGTGTGGGTGTGATCTTGACTCCCACTGAGAATTTGATCCTCATACCCTTAGAAGGCCTTAACCATTCCAACCAGTGAGATCAATGATCCTCAGTGCCACTGAAAATACTGACCCTGACATTTACTGTGAGTTCCAAAATAGTGACCATCACTTTTACTGAGAGTACCAGTCGTCATGCGTGTACAAGTCCCTGATGGTCACAGTCAATAAAAGCCCTATCCTCACTCCCACTGAAAATGATGGAACTCCCATGTACAAATTGTCCAGTCCACCCACCGAAGGACTTTATTTTTCTACCCAGTAAAATCCCTTATTCTTCTAAAGATTGAGAGTTCTTGTCCTTCCACTTACCCACTAACATCCTTTTCTTCCAGTCCACTGAGGATCCTAATTTTCTTTTGTATTAATGGTCCTGATCCTCCACCTAGTTAGGGCTCTCATCTTCCTCTGAATATAGCAGAGTCCTGATTCTCAGAACTAGATCCAGCCCTGACCTTGCCATTCTTTGAGGATCCTAATCTTCCTACCCATTAAATGCCTGATCCTCAGATCCACTGGTAGTCCTGAGCCCCCCACTCACTGAAGATACTAATTCTCCCATTCACTGACAGAATTTATTCTACCATCCACTGAAGACCCTAATAATCCACTGACAGCACTGATCTGTGTAGTCTCTAAGGGGTGAGGCCCCTAGTCTTCCAACCATCCCACCTTCTGAAGGTCCTGATCCTTACATTCAGTGAAGGCATTCATCTTCTCCACCTACTGGTAAGCCTAAATTCCCTCACCATGAAGGTCCTTATCCTGAAACCAACTGCAGTCATGATCCCCACACTCTTTCAAGGTTTTTATTCTCCCATTAATTACAATCTAGATCCCCATGCTTTCTAAGGTTTCTGATGCTCCCCACCCACTGTGGTCACTATTCTTCTGGCCCACTGGCACCACTAATCCCTCTACACACTGAGGACACTGATCCTCCCATCCACCAAGTTCTATAATCTCCACTGAAGGCCCTAATTACCCACTCACTGAGGGTTTGAATCCTATCACTCGACGTGGGTTTTGATCATCCCACCAGCTGATGTCCATGATTCTCCTTCTCATTTAGGGTCATTACCCCTCTGTGACGCTAATCCCAAGACCCACTGAAAGCTCTGGTTTCTCTACATACTGAGGACCCTGACGTTACCGCTCCCTGAGGGCCTGCCCAACCCCCACAATGGAGGCCTTGATCCGCAAGAACTTAGGGCCCATGTTCCTGTCACTGAGGGCCCTAATCCTCCCATTTGAAAGATATGCATAGGAAAGAAACATTCAAGTCATGGCACAAGTCCAGTGCAAATCATGTTCACATGTTATCTGGTTCATGGATTCTTTTTCTGTGAGCCAATTATTACTCACTTTTACTTACAACATCAATATCTGTCACTCATTATATTCCTTATTTTTCTAATATTGCATGCAATAGATACAGCATCTGTGCATAGCTTTATAATGAAGCCAAGCAGGCAATTCCCTGGAAAGAAAAATGTAATTACATTTATACTGAAACTAACCAGGTGTAACTTGCCTAGAAGTGAAAAATATGTGTGAATTTGTAAAAAATTATCAAAGGTAGAGAAAGCAATAGAATGTAACCTATCCATCCTATATTACTGTACTGTAGTAATAGTTTTGCAGAAAATGAAAATATGCTACCGCACTTTTAATTAACTGTTGAGTTCTTATCTTCAGAATGCATAAGCAGGTGGCTTGTTGCACATGCGATGGCAAGGTGTAGTCCCTTTTAAATATAATTTTCATAGAATTTGATGCTTACCTTTAATCGCAAGAAGTTAGCTGTATATAGAATATCTGACTGCATAATATTACTTTGCACTGAGAAAAACAGCTATTTAATGGTTTGTCAAAATATCATCTATTTTTAGAAAAGAGAACGTAAGTAGTTTCTATTCTACAGACATTTACATGCTAATTAATCTTTTGTTCATTGTTTTTAATGTGGTGAATCCATTTGTCTGTGCAATATTTAATTCATCTCATAAATCAATCAAAGTAATAATACAATAAATTAATCAGTGCCTATTAACTTTACCTGCACATTAATATATATGATATACATGCTACAGTTGTCTTTCTTTATGTATTTGATTTGTTTGATGCTAGTGTATACCTTTGACCCAGGATCCCATACAAGACTTCATACCACAACCCCTAAAAATAAACTGAAATGAATCAAACTCACTGAAAAGCATGCATAGAGAAACTGCAGGTGAGATCTGTACCAATGCATTTTTAGTTTAGAAGAAAGCTTGCCTGCAATTCCTACATACCTTACTTCATCAAACAAGCATTTTTACCAACAGGCTTCATCAGAGCAAAGTTACAAGAAAAACAAGATGGATGAAAACCATAAGAGACTGTCTATCAGTAATAAAATCCTGTAGAGATTTATTTATAACACTTAGTGTAAGCAGTATATTATAATCATTTTATTGATTCATTTTGCCCCAAAAGTAACATGAAAGCAAACACTGACAACACCGTTTATCATGGCCTAGATATCTGAATGTCATTGTAATGCCACTTATGTGTTAATACAGTAGAAACTGAAAAAAATGGTGAATTTTTATTCAGAAAAAATATTAATTTAAAAAAGTTACAAAAATAAGATTGTGCTATAAGTTTAGTAAATATGAAAAAAGGTATTAACATTCCAACTCTATTAATAGCAGTGACATGACGCTGCCTGTGAACTACTCAGCTGAAACAATCTCTTAAAACAAAATTATGAAAAACTAAAATAAGTTACTGTGACTTTATTGAATGGAGCTAAAAGATATTGTTTGGAGAAAAAGATTCACCTTTATTCCTTATGGCAGTGCCAAGTTGGTTAATACTCCAATCTGTCTGAAAATGTACATCAGAAGTTTAAACCTGAAAGTTTTAATAGTGACAAAACCAAAAATAGCAATGCTGAAGATGATACAAAGACAACAGACACGGCTGATAAACGTTTCTGCCTTTTTACCAGTCAGAAAAAGAAAGAAGTAACAGGAGTCATAAATGCATACTGCTTTCTTTAGTTTTCTTTTTGGGTACTTTAGCACAAGAGTAATCAGGGATGCATGAGTAACATGTAATATACTTACGAGAAAAGCTTTAAGTTACTGCTGTTATTCCATGCAACACTAAATGTAATGTATTTAGTATTTCATCTCATACACACACACTGATGTTTGATAGCTTGTATGGAAGTGTACAGCCTACTTGACTGCAAGAAACTCAAGTGGCTTTTTTCTGTGTATGAATTATATGTCAAGCATTTTTTTAAACTGTTTAATGATCTCCTTTTTAGAGCAGAAAGGAAGTTTGTTCCATGCCTAGGCATTCATTGAGTAATACAGCTATCCATTCCATTAGCATAGTGATTACTGATGTTTAGTAAGAGACTATGTCCTAGTGTTTTTACATGTTTTGCTGTAGGCAATGACTTTGAACGAGAGCTGTGTTATCCAATGTGGTAAATAAAGACAGGAATCACCCCACAGGAGTCTGTATGTCACTGAAAAAAGCAAAAAATTCTAACTCATGGATTTTCTTTGATAAGAATTTTGTACCTTTTCTATGGGCTTTGACTTTTAGCATCATATAGGTAAATTCCATAAGTTTTCTGGGTCTCTACAACCATGTAATAACCAAAGCTGAGCATATTACCAGCTACTGCTGTTAATTCACTAATCAATTAGATAGTCCTTAATGATTGGTTATCAATTTTGCATTCAAAATCAATTTCCTTTTTCAAATGTGACTATGACTCTTTTCTTGTTTCAAAAAATAATTATTGTCATTACATCAGGTATGCATTTTATACAACCCTTCTTTAAATATCCTACATTAAAAAGATGTGACTATATTATCAACTTTCCATGTGTCTGTGTATTTATTTACCATTTGTTACTGGTCCAAGGACACTTTTCTGCCATGACCTGGGTAATCAGGCAAATACAAAAAAACAGAATTATTTTGAACATGTTCATACAAAGTACCATTGGTGCGAAGTGCAAAAAAGCATAACATACAAGTACAAATGTACTTTGAAGTACAAAAAAAGAGTAGCATAAACCACATAATTTATATATTAAAGCAAATGGAATAGTATGAAGTTTAATATACAGTTCAGCTATACAAATGATGACACAACTAAGTATAGCAGTTATTTGGCGATGTCCACGCAATATAGTAGAGGTCAGTGCTTGGGTAGTAAAATCACAAAAGAAATAGAAATAAAAGGAAATATTCCCCATGTCAGTCATGCTACTTTCTAATATTAGAATTTAAGTACAATACAATAATATTGAAATTGTACTTCCGTGGTGGTGCAGTGGTAGCGTTGTTGCCTCACAGCAAGAGGTTCTCCCGTTCGATTCTCGGCTGGAGTGCGAGGAGTGCCTTCTGTGTGGGGTCTGCATGTCCTCCCCATGGTTGGGTGGGCATTCAAAAGACATGCGTAAATGGGCGCGCCTTCGTTGAAGGTTGAACGTCGAGCTGGCACCTCAGCGTTCGTGAAAATCTACTGCCAATCATTAATGGACCGGTGTTCCGCTGTGGTGACCCCTAACTGGGAAAAGACAACAACAACAATAATATTGAAATTGTTGACAAATGAGACTAATGTACTAGATTAGTATAAAATACAGATGGTGAGAGAAAGAATTTTCTAACCATTATCTTTAGCACAGTTATCTCTTTGTTCATTAAGCCAATGGAAATGGAGAGCCACCTATTTGCCTGATTGCTTATGGTAAAGAATTCCAACAGGCTGGGGCAAGTTTAAAGAAGGATCTTTCACAAATAGTAGGAGTAACGGGGCCTAGCAAGAACAAGAGAACTGGAAGACAGTAGAAATGTTTTTTAATGCAAAACAATTAATGTGCATTCAATGAAATAGAGTTTGTTTTCTAATCTGAGGTCGGAAAAAAAATCTGTAATAGTGGAGGACCAGGGCTAGAGTCTTGTAGGACACCCCTGGTTTGTTTGTTTGTTTAAGGTAGGTAGAGTGGACCCAAGGGCTCTTTTCTGGCAATGACTAAGTTACACAGCAATTCAAAAGAAGGGAAGACTCATGGTGCTTCATGTGGAAAGTTGTCTCCTCAAGTTGCTTCATATACTGTAGATAATTAAAGTCTCTTTTTGTAAGTTAAACTAGGCAAGTTGAGGTGAATTTGTTAAAATTGAAGTGCAGGAGTGTCATGTATCTGAGGATTGCAGAGGAAATGGAAAAACATGTACAAAAATGTCAGTTTAGACAAAGTCATTCTTAGTGATGTCAAGTGAGAGATGGTGGCTCAACTGCAGGTATGTGAAGATGAAATCCAAAAAATGAACTCACTCAGCATTAAAGGAGTGGCTAGTATATTGGAAGGGATAAAAAAGAACTTGTGGAAATTAACAAGTGTTTTGGTTGAATATGTCAAACTGCTGGAAATGTTTGAAGTTAAGGAATATTCATTTCTGCTCAAACATGCTGCCATAATGCCAGTCAAACAGAAAGCTGGTGTAATTTATGAGAAGACACTGCTGTCTGTTGGATATATGAAATACATGGAAAGACAGCTGGTCTCCAATAAGGAAAATGCAAGTAGAACAGTTTCACAATGAATGGTATGCCAGAGGGAGAAGAATGGATATATTTGTTGTACTATGGAAAAACTAGGATGGCGCAGTGGTTCATAGTGTCATAGGTGTATACTAGGCTAACAACCACTGGGGCATTTATAAGCCTAGCCATGCAAGCCAAATACATCCCATGAGTCACTGGGTCCAATATAAGCCTAGTCACGCAACCCAAATGTATCCCATGAGTTACTGTGGCCTTAGAGGTTATTTTAAGGAGTGTATGTTAGGGCATGCTTTAATGACTGCCTCTGTCCATCAGAGTCATAGGTGTCAAACCAGGAGTGAATTCCCATTTTCCCATGCACTAATTGCACTTGAATATATTTAAGGAAGGGCTCTCCTTCACATGGATGGGAAGCCTAGTCCAGGGAAGAGGGATTCTCTGGGATACATACCTGTCCCTCCAACATGTCTTATTTAACTCACAAGCAAAGTTTCAATCCTTATATCTAGTAGCTCTGGTCATGTTCATTTTGTGGATATGCAAAAGTGTCATCAGATTCAAGGATGCCTTATATGCCAGGCATAAATATCCACTCTGCAGTCTGTAGGAGTATAGAGATAGGACTTTGATGCGATCTACATAGGACATTGTGTTTATGCCCTGTATTCTTTTTGTGAGGAACATCTGTGGATGTTCGAGTTGCTGCATTTGCCTGGTCAGGTACATACTGAAGGGGGTGTTAAACCCAATGATGGATCTTATGAGCGCTGAGTACAGTGGCATGATGACTTCTCTGGACCTAGATCTCATGACCTTCTTATAAGTTAAGTGAAATAAAATTATTTTCTTACTATATTAGACATATTCCAAAATAAAACCATGGCAACAGTAAAATGTAGAATAGCAATTAAAAATACTCAAATAATCACTCTTAGCAGCTACGATAAAAATGATAACGTTTATTGAAAGTTAAAAATGATAACGTTTAATGAAGGTTAGCGCTTTCACAGTAAATTAACTGCTTCTTCAGACCTAAAATTAACACATCCCTAAGCCATTTAAAAAGCATCAATAATTAGCACATCCTGTGAAACATAATAATTAATTAAATAACAGCAACCGATGATGTACACAACAACTTCCACAAACTATACATATGAGACTCTACAAACAGAATACTACTTACCAATAAAAAAATCCATAACTAAAAAAACTTATTATCCAAAGGTTGCATCAATAAATGTTTAAACCTTAAAACTAGCATCAAATAAATTACATAACTTAAAAATAATTTAGCACAACAGTAGAATTGTACAGCAAGGTTGCCATTAGAAGTGGACATGTCTAACATCTGAAGGGCACTATTGTCCAATCATCATCAGAATTAGATCAAATTGACACTTCATCATACACATTTAAAGCGCAACAAGCTTAAAAATCATGCACATTCTAAATAATCAAAAATAATAAATTAACAAACTCTAAACATAAATAAATCTAAGTAAACAATCTATCATATACAATTTCAATGAGGAAGAGTTCGTGCTTTATAGGTTTTAAGGAGCCAACACCATTTAACCCAGGTGCAATGTAGGAGGATAATTGTAATATCCACTTCTGTTCTATAGATTCAGTCTTATTTTTAATATTGCCACCTCTCAAGTCTAAACAAATTAATTCAACAGCAGAAAATTTAAACTTGTGCTGCTGGCCAAATTCATTAACATGCGTAGCTAACGCGATGCTCTCCTTATTACTCTTAATATCACTTAGATGTTCCAGGATCCTCTCTTTTAAACATCTATTAGTTTTCCCTATATAAAACATATAACAGACTTCACAGAAAGCATAATACACCAAATTCTTAGACTTCCAGTCAGCATAAAATGAACAATCAGTACGATGATGTAAACTCGCATGCTCAAAGGAACTATTACGATAAATGTACTTCCATGCCTTACACTTCTTGCAAGGGGAAAGTCCCCTTCCTCTGAGATGAAAAAGGAGGAATAGCTGAACCAGGATGCTTGAGGCATAGCTGCCTCTTCAGAAAAAGATTGTTTCAGAAACAAAACTTTGGTGTTTCACCAACCACTTCTTTAAACTCCAGATTACTGAGTAATATCCCCCAGTTCCTCCTAATAATGTCACAAACTAAATAAATATATCTGGAATAAGTAAAAAGACACCTCAGATCTCGTTTTTTTTGTAACTCAACATCATTCCCACAGGAGGATGGTGGTAAATTGGAAAGGTAAGGGCTATCTATATCCAGCCTTTCAGATCTAACACTGCATATGCAAGCATCAATCTCTTGTGCAGAGTACCGTCTGTGCAAAAAAATTACTCTTAAGATCAGAGGACACATGCTCTAATAACTCATCATCAGTATGTAAGCACGTGGCTCTAAGAAATTGTCCCAGTTGTCCCGTAATGACATGCATGCTATTTTTATTCAAAAAATATTTTTTTTTGCAAGCTTTCTTGTACATATCTGTCTTAAAACCCCCTATCGAATCCCACTTAACAGTTACATCAAGAAAATGTATAGATACGAATGAAATGTTTACACTAAACTTCGAAAAATCGGTGGTATCTTGTAAATAATTAACAAATTGATGAAGCAACTCGTGTGTACCCCTCCATAAAAAAAATATCATCCACAAAATGTTTATAATGGATGATGTGCAGGAGGAAAACATTATTCCTGAGCACTCATTTATACTCCCAATGGGCTAACACCAGGCTGGCGTAATTGGTGGCACAAGCTTTGCCCATAGCTATGCCAACTTTCTGTAGGTAGTAACTATTTCCAAGCACAAACACATTATTGTCAAGGACCAACTCTAATAAAGAACATAGACCTTCATCTTACTGTTAAAGAAAACACCCTTTGCTACTAAAAATGACCTCACATATTTAATACC
This sequence comes from Protopterus annectens, assembly GCF_019279795.1. NCBI lineage: Eukaryota > Metazoa > Chordata > Ceratodontiformes > Protopteridae > Protopterus > Protopterus annectens. The sequence continues at coordinate 291,419,651 of NC_056737.1, forward strand.
AGTGGTGTTAGGAATCACTGTAAAAAGAAAAGTCACATCCATAGTGACAAAAAGCAAATCTCGTATTTTGCTTAGTTTACTTGCAGTGACTTTAAACCAGACTTTGATACATTTATTTCTTATATTAGGTATATGTTGGTTGAAAGCCAGGTTACCATGTACTTAAGTCCAGAAATCCCTGACAACTGTGTCTGTGTTTAGGAGCGCACTATCAATGTGGTAGTTTCTCTGGGTGGTCAGCTTTCCAAAAGGTACTATTATGCATTTCTTAATGTCATGTAGATGTACCCAGCTGGGTTAGAAAGGGATGCACCTCTGCTAAAGGAGTTAATAAATATGTTTAACTGCCATGGGTGTGAATATATGAACCTATTGGTTAAGTTCAGCAATAGTACCATAGAAAGTTTAATGGCTGAGACCCCAACCCTAGGCAAACAGATTACCAGTGATCTTGATTACTCATGATTTAGATATGATCATACTAGGATTTTTTTCTACCATAGATGAACAAGTTGAGCAGATAAAAAAATAAATCAAGAAACTTGAAAGGGACTCTACTGAATACATGAATGGTACAACGTATCCAGCTCCACCTCTATCTCAGACTTGGGGTATGAGGAATTTCCATCATGCTCCATAATTTAACCAACATAACCAACCCTTTGAAGAAAGTATCAGTATGGTACCTATCAGGCTGATTGATCCACCTAACATGAATGAAACAGAATTAACTTTTTCTAGCAATCCCTTGGATTTTCAGCATTTAAGGAAGTCCGGGAGAATAAAAGAGAAGAACAAGAGGAACCAATGGGAGCAGAGGGATGGTCCTGATGGTGATAATTTAACATCTCTGAAAGCAACAACCAGCATATGCGGGATGATATGGTTATTCCAAGTGAGAAACAGGGGTGCATTTCCTGCTGCAAGATAATTACTAACTCAATGAAGGACTTTAAGATTTACAACTTTACTAACTATTTCATTGATGATGAACTGATTGACTTACTGTCAAAAGGTATGACTTTTGTCCCTTCCAAAAAAAAAGCTAATTTAGCAAATGTACTGATTGATTTAAGACTTTTTGTCCGTAATTTGAATTTTAATACTATATTTAACAAAATACTACCTGTTATGGATAGTTTACATATCTCAAGTACACTTAACCCCCACACACACACACACACACATACACACACACACACACACACACACACACACACACACACACACACACACACACACACACACACACACACAGGTAACCAGTTATATGAAAGAATTTGTGAAATCTTAATCTAGCAGCAAGCAGAACGTGTCTAGGGTAGAGACTCATAAGCTGGATGATTTTATCATACAAAGTTTCAGAATTATGAAACCTGGTAAAGGGGGAGGGTTAGTGGTGATGGCTAAACATGATTATAATATGAGAATGTCCACCTTACTTAAAGAGGATACCTCTAAGGAGGTTTCCTTGAACGAAATGAATCAGGCTTATAAGAGAATTAGGGGACAAATTAATGACATTTTTATAGAAGCCAGGATCAGCTTAGATGGACTGAATTACCTGAATGTGATTACACCAATTACTCTTACTTTATTTGGAATTCCAAAAATACATAAAGGGATAAATAACCCTCCCATGCACCCTATTGTGGATGGTAGGGGTTCCGTCACAAATGCTTGGGCAAAATATTTGGATTCCAAAATTAAAGGGATTCTGGGGGACGAAATCCAGGTGTGCAGGGATTCATGAGATTTTCTCAACAAAATGAACCATCATGAGTTTGAACAGAATTATATACTCATCACTATAGACATTAAAGACCTGTACATGGTGATACCCCATGGCATAGGTGTACATTGGTTTTGTGAATTTTGGCAAGTAAAAATTTCAGTCAGGACAGTATCAATCTATATGAAGAGTTATTATAATTGATATTGAAAAAAATATATCTTATTTTTCAGTGGGGGGAAATACTATCACCAAAGAAATGGGGTAGGGATGGGGGCTAGTTGTGGGTCTGTCTATGCTAACATTGTTATGGTATTTTGGGAAAGACAGTGCATTTTTGGGGGCCCCTACAAAAACTACTTCCGGCTGTACATGAGATATTTGGATGATATGTTTCTGCTGTGGAAGGATTTGGAGGAAAGAGTGAATGCTTTTATTAGTTATATTAAAACTGTACTAGTTTTTTTAAAATGTACACACCAAACTGATATTAATAGCATTCCCCACATGGATGTATTGTTAGAAAAGAATTTAGAATCCTGAGCATACCGCTCAAGGATCTATCAAAAACCCAACTATTCCAATTCATTCCTCCATTTTTCTAGCTCACACCCGATGGTCCATAAGAAGTCTGTGGTAAAAGTACAATTTGTGTGAGCAGCAATGATGATATGTGGTGAGGTACAATTTATGGAGGAATGTAATTTGTTAGAAACTATGTTCAGAAGTAGAAGTTACCCATCATATTTTGTAAATGATATAAAAGAAGAAGTTATTACCAAAAGAGTGAATAAAGTTTATGTCCCCATTCTGACCCCCAGGCGTCTGATCTGGTTAGGTGTACACGATGTGATGAAAATATTAATATTAATTTTCAGTGTTTTTTTACAACTACCTTTAACACTGACAATGAGATTATAAGATGGGTATTCAAAACAAAGTGGGCAATAATAATAGAGGATGGTGAATTGCATGAATATGCAAGAGAAAAATCTGGGGTGGTGTTTAGGAGGGGCCACAACTTAAAGAACATCTTAAAGAAGTCATCCAAACAGACCAGGGTTAATAATAGTATTAGATAGATGAGTAAATGTAGATGCTCTAATTTTTGTAAGTGGATCATAACAGGAGACATTTACCAAATAAAGGAGAGAATTTATAAGCTAAAAAGAAAATACAGTTGCTACAGTAAAGGTCTGGTTTATGCAGCTATTTGGCAATATTGTAAATGCTTCTACACTGGTAAAATGGAGAGAATGTACAAGCATTCATACGATATCCATAAAATGAAAATTGCCAATGCTTTAGTGAAGCATATTACAAATAGTCCAATACGTGAATTTAAGTCCTTTGTCATTGAGAAGGTGGAGAACAGTGAGAGAGGTGGTACATGGCATCTTCAACTGGAAAAACAAGAGTTGCATTGGCAACTTACCTTAAACACTAACAGCTGGCCAGGGCTGAATGAATACTGCTCCATTGCATGTGTATTAAAGTTAAAATCCCTTACCAGACAAAAACCTGAGCTGGTCCATTGTTTCATTCTCTTTTTATTTATTATTTTTATGCATTTTTTATACATGTCGAAACATAAAAGAAAACATATATATATATATATATATATATATATATATATATATATATTGGTTATAATCTACATGTTTCATGTATTTACAATGTTTTAGGGCTTAAACAGTTTTTTCTTGGTGCTTATAACATGTTTTTTGAATTAAACACTGCTTTGGTATGAGATTAAATTTATATAGGTTTATGAGCCGATGGTAATGTCCACCAGCTAAGGGGCTTGGCTGTATGAAATTATCTGACTGGTCTAGGGCAAGTTCTCTAGGCAGGTATTTAATCAACTGATGTTACAGCTGTAATTTATCTGATAAAGTTCCGTACAAAGACAGGACAAAAGCGCTTATCTGTTTTTAACTTTTTTTCTTATTTTTTATGCTTGTATGTTATGTGCTGCTTTGAGATTTTAAGGGATGACTTATAACTGATGGAATAAATGGCTGCTTCTGTTCAACAGTTCTGTGGTGACTTTTTGGTTCAACTTTTGCTTTTTCTGATTCTTCTTACATTGCAATTTGTTAGGTGATTAAGGAACGTAAAAGGAGAAAGCTTAAAATTACTTGACTTTTCATACTGTACAGAAGATGCTCTGAAAAGAGAGACTATTGGCATTATTAGTACAAAAAATGTGACAGAGAAGTAAGAGAATTACCTATGAATTTGCCTTATGATGAGAACAAGATGGATTATTTGAGTTGTCTAAGCAGAGACTGCGTATGTTTAGAGGAAGTGAAGGATCAAAGGGAGGAAACCTAAAAAGAACAAAGAAGTCCAAATCTCAAAATCCACTCACTCAAAGCACTCCTTAAAATGGAGAACATTAACATTTATGCTGTAACAGAGACCTGGTTCAAGGCACCAGAAAGCACCCCTTCACTACCAGGCTATAACTCATTCCACACCTTTCAGCCCCAGAACTTGGACCAAAGCTCCAAAGGCGATGGTGTTTCCATATTCATAAAGGATGCACACACCTCCAGACTGGTAGCCCAACATAATGCATCTGAGATATTTCAGGTGCAGCTAGCATTGGGTAAGACAGCAATTTAGGTCATAGCCTGCTATAGGCCCCCAACTATGTTCTAAGACTCACACTCCATGGTCCTAAGCACCCTGGAGAATATTAGGGTCCAACCTAACACTCCCTTACTGGGTGACTTCAACTTCCCTTCCATTAACTGGGAAAACTACTCATGTACCAATACACTTGCCCAATACTTTCTGGAATTCATTAATTCCAATGCTCTGGATCAGCTCGTTCTTACCCCCACTAGAGGTAGCAACATCCTTGACTTGGTCATTACTAACATGGGAGACCGTTGCTCTACACCAATAGTCAACTCCCCCCTGGTTAGATCAAACCACAAACTAATCACCTTGGAAATCCACATTCCGTCCACCCCCCACAAAGGTACCCACCATGAAAAACATCTCCAAAGCTAACTTTGGGATCCTAAAAATAGAGGTGGCTAACTTCACGGCACCCATGCAAATGGAGAATAGTTGCATGACCACCAAATCATACACCAATGCACTGTACAAACATGTACACAAATGCATGGATCTTGCCATACCCAATAAAACCAAGACGCTCTCCTCAAAAAAAGAAAGCCAATCTGGTGGTCCCCAGCCATAAAGAAACTCTACAACAGAAGGAGGAAACTGATGCGGAATAAGGCGAAGTCCCAAGACTGGAAAAACTCCCTAATCAGCCTCAACAAAAGGTTCAGATCTCTCATCAAGTCCTCTAAAGCTAGCTATGAAAACAGAATTGCAGCAGATAGTAAAGACAACCACAAGGCCTTCTATAGTTATGTAAAGAATCTCCATGGCAATACCCAAATTCGATTTGCGCTACTGCACAATGGTACCTCCTATACAGAGCCAACAGATATTGTCAATATACTGGCCAACAGATTCAGTGCTAACTTTACCCCTCCCTCCCCCGCAAATGACCAATCACAATACCAGTAGATTGCCAGGCACCCAGTATTACTGCTGCACGGGTTAAAACAGCACTGTCCAAGGCCAAGAATACAGCTCTTATGGGACCTGACAATATCCCTGGCTGTGTTCTACATGAACTACAGAGTGAATTGGCACCTCACCTGTGTACCCTGTTCAATCACAGCCTCACCTCAGGCTTTGTCCCTACCAAATGGTGCACTGCTACAGTCATCCCTCTCCACAAAGGAGGAGCAACTACAGAACAGAGAAATTATCGTTCCATTAGCCTGATGAGTCTGACATACAAAGCTATGGAACACATCATCATGGCCTTAATAAACAAGGATATAAGGAATCTCCAAACTCTGGATCCTACATGGTTTGATTTTGTGAAGGGTAGATCATGCCTGTTCAATTTGGTCGACTTCTTTGAGTCAGCCACCAGAGCTGTGGATGGAGGTAATGTGGTTCACACAGCCTACCTTGATCTGGCCAAAACCTTTGATACCATTTCCCACTCAGGAATTATAGAAAAACTCACTAAGCTAGGCATCAGCCTCTATATCACTAGGTGGGTTGCAAACTGGCAAACAGATAGAACCCACAGTGTGAAAGTAGCTGACTCCAGGTCAGACTGCCGAACAGTCATGAGTGGAGTCCCACGGGGTTCGGTCCTGGGTCATCTCCTGCTTGGTTTCTACTTCTCTGAAGTCCAGGCCAACACGAAGAGACTCTGGCTGACAAAGTTCGCAGACGATTGCAAGTTGGGAGCTATTATTAACTCCCCAAGTGATGTTGACATCCTACAGAAAGGCCTCAATGAGACCAATGACTGGTGTCAGGACCATGGCCTTAAGCTCAATGCCAAAAAATGTGTCGTCATCCCCATTGAGAAAAACCCAGTTCCCTTGAATTGCCACATTGATGGTAGTCCACTGAACACAGAAGGTGTTATAAGAGCTCTGGGAACACAGGTTGACAGCAACCTCTCTTTTGACCACCATGTTGCCACTGTGATCAGAAAGTCCTTCTATGTGGCACATCTCATTACTAAGGGTTTTGCATCCAGGAAGAAAGAGGTCATTGTCTCCCTCTAATCTTCCCTCATTAGGCCAATCATCGAATACAATGCCCCATTTGGCATGTACCTCACTAGACATCTGCAACAACTAGAGAGGCCACAAAAGTACCTCACAAAGAGGATCCTAGGCCTTAAACACTTGTCCTATATGGACAGAATAAAAAAACTCCAACTATTCTCTGTTTCATATCGCCTACTTAGAGGCGATCTCTGCTTGACTTACAAAGCTATGTCTGACCCAGCTCTGTTAGAAATGCTACATCTAAAGAAATCCCAATCCCTCCAGACCACATGTTCCATAGACCTTAACCTCATTACCACAATCAACAGAACATGCTGGAGGGACAGGTTCATAATCCAGAGACTGCCCATGCTATAGAATAGACTTCCCATACATATCAAGTAGAGCACTTCACTGGCCTTCTTCAAGAGAAATCTTGATGAGTGGAGGGGAACTAGAAAATTCACCCCAGGGATCACTCCAGTGGCTCTATGCAACAGAGGCACTAGGAACTAAGGTTGGGTGTCACAATGCCAGGGTAATCCTATGGGCTAGGCTTGTAAAGGCTCCAGGGCCATTAGCCTAGTACACACCTATGAACCTATAAGAGAGTGTTTTGTTCAACATTGCTGGAGAAACATAGTTTGTGATGATGAACATTTCCACATGAATGTAACTGTATTGGTTAATTGTGTTGCTGAAATGACGAAGGACTTTTAATGATGAACGATCATTAATGGTGGTTATGGAAAATACAGACGCCTACATTTTCAGTACATATGCTTGTAATGTAGAAAGGGACTGCATATCAGGCCTGACTGATGTAATCAAGATATTAACAAGTATAAAAGGAAGTTAAACTGTTCTGATGGAGTTCTTTACTGACTGCATTATTTTCATAGAAGAAAATAACCCAAAGTAGAAATTAATACACTTAAACTAACTGAGTAGTCACTATATTTTCAACTGAATATTACAGGCTGCTAACTGAAACTGTACTGCCTGGGACTACAAAATTAATAAACATTTTTTGTTTCATTGAAGTAGAAGAATTATGTTACTATTTTAACTATACTTGGTTGAAAGTAGCCTTAATAGTAAGTGTGACCTTTATTTTGTTTTATTTATTTAGTCTACCAGGGTAGTGCACTGATCAGAGAAGACTATTTGCAGGCACAGCCTGGGTGAAGAAATTCCTGTAAAAAATAAAACAGAACTAATTCACAGACATGGAATTTTCACAGATAACTGAAACGATGAGCAATTATTATTAACAGAGTAGAAAAACAAATGTGGATTAATTTTAACAGAAAATATGGGAGGTAAGCAGCCGGTGAAAATGGAGGGTTAAAGTAGAAGTGATGTAGGTGAGGGGGAAGTTAGATGATGAGTCCAGTGGAAAAAAACTTGCAGTCAGATTTTTGATAGAGATGTCTTTTGACGTGTGCTCTGAAAATGAGAAAGAGGAAATTTCTTTTAGGTGAATGGGGGGAGACTGACATATTTTGGGTGCAAGCATGGAGGAGGAGGAGGAGTAGTCAGGACAGTGCAGTTTAGTTTAGGTCTGGAGTGAGGGAGTTAATTGGGAGAGGTTGTGGAGGTTGTAAGGGATGGTTTTATTATGGAGTTTGGCAGCAAGATGTGGTAAGGCACCTGGATGAAGTCATTTGGAAAGACGAGACCCCAATTCCGTAGGAGACTGGGGGCCATCTGGCTTTGGAGAGGCTGGTGTAGCAATGTTCCTGAGGAGAAGAGTTGGAAATGAATCAGCAATTCTGTTTGCAATGGAATGTAGAGTGGATTTTTTAGAGGCTGTGGCTATGAGTTCTTAGAGACTAGTCATTATACATTTATTTTCAAGAATATGGGCTACAAACCAGAAGAGTAATGTATAGCACTTCAGAAACAAAACAGAAAAGCCTTTTTTTGATTTCGGTGGAAGAATTATACATCTTTTAGTTAACCTGCACAGTAAACGCATTTAGTTAAAACTGTAAAATACTGCTTTGGAATACCATTTAGAGACTCAGACATAAGTTTGGGTATTTTGTTTTTTTGAAAAACAGTCAATCTGCACTTATGACTAGAAAATGTAGCTACTGACATTTGCTATATGCTGTTCTATGCAGGAGATATGTTCTGCTTCAAAAGGTCATGTTTCTAAGACATTTGGTAAGTGAGTAATTATGCCTTTGCAGGGTCAAGTTCAGGTGTGTCTTCAGTGGCGAAATACTGGTTCCTCTGAAAATCAAGAACTCTTACTGATGTTACTGTTACATTTTGAATAGTTGCAGCTAACATCGAGTTATATGTTTGGATACTCTTTTGGTAAAGGGTCATGCTGTCTTAGAAATGATGTATCAGATAGATAAGATTATTATTTAATAGCAGTAAGAGTGTTTTTTAGAGTGCAAGTGTGATGTGCAAGATTACCAAGGACTAAGCACTAATGTGTATGTATGTATGTGTGTATATTTATATACATACACACACACAAATAGAGAAATACAGATATATATATATATATATATATATATATATATATATATATATATATATATATAGAGAGAGAGAGAGAGAGAGATGTGTGTGTGTTTATCCGAAGGGCTACCAAGCACTGATATATGACAGGACCAAATATGGTTAAATTTTCTTTTAGTTGGTCTGCCCTTTCACCAGTATTGCATGATCACTGAGTTAATACATATAATTAGCAGTGGGTGTTGGGGGTGCAACCCCCTCCCACACACACACACACACACACACACACACACACGAGAGGTGCGGGGTTGACTTCCTCCCCTGCAGAAAACAATGTTTTATCGTTTGTTTTTTACTTTTGCATGCTTCAGGGTTATTTCTCAGTGCATGTGCAGTAAGGAATCGACGTTTGCATTGTCGACATTAGGGACATCGATAGTTGGATCTGTTGATGATATTTAGCACACCCATATAGACAGTATTGCTTGTAACTGCTTGTAATGGGGGAGAAGTGAGTTGATAAGACAAAACATGCAGTGATATAAAAAGTAATTCTTCATAGCTTCATAGTTTTTCCTTAAAAAATATTTATGTCATTATTGCATGCAAAGCGATTAGGTCCAGCTAAAGTTACATGCATTGTTATGGCTTTAAATTGTTGATTATAAGGACTGACCTCAATAAGATACATGATCATGCTGTATACAGTCATTAGATAAAACAATGTTACATACCACAAAGTTATCAAAGTTGGGGTATGTTATGTTTTAAGAGGACCCCATCTGTTATAGTTTCTTTTATTTTTTTATTTATTTTAATTTTACATTTGTTTACCAGGAAAATCCAGCTGGACCAGGTCCATTTTCAGTGGATGCTCAGGGAGAAAAGCTCCACAATTAAGAAGATTTTAATATAATGAAAAATATTCAAACTGGTAATACAGAAGTTTTATTACAAGCAGAGATATTCATTACTTTGTTTACAATAGGTTAACAGGCATTGCAGGACTGAGATACAGTTAGATTAATGTTTACAAAGGTTCAAGCAGAGATATTCAGAAATTTGTTCACAATAGTTTATAGGCTTTGCAAGACTGAAATACAGTTAGAAATAATATTTACAAAGGCAGTATGTACTGTTTACAGATGTAGTAAGCATGCACAGAAAGAAGTACAAAGACCAGTGTGGCATATTCTAAGAATATGTATTATTATGTGAATAGAATAGTGTGTATTCTAGACTGGAGTAGTTTGGTGGAAGAGAAAAGAAGGTATAGAGATTGTCGAGTGATACAAGGGCAAATCCAAGTTGTCCTGAGATGAGATTTTTGTAGTTTTTTGAAGTTTGTGTTTGTTGTTGTGGAGGTTATATTGGTGGGGAGATTGTTCCATTTTTTTAGCTATGATGTGGGAATAAAGGGCTTTTCCTGCAGTGTTGCTAGCAGTAGTAACACTGAGGAGGGGTTTATTGGAAGAGCGTAGAGGGCGACTGGAAGAGTGGGAAGTTAATAGCTAACTAAGGGCTGGAGTTTTGTCTGGGTAATTTCTGATGTTAAAGGCGTATGTGAGTTGTTGGTAAACTAGTAAGTTAGGAAATTCAAGCCATTGAATTTCTTTTAGTACTTGGCAGTAGTGAGTTCTAAAGGGGGGATTGTTGGCAAATTTGGCAATTTTGCTATAGCATGACTCTAACATATCCAGATCTGATTTTCTAGTGTGAGTTAGGATTGGTGCAGCATAAGTAAGTGTTGATAGGAGGTGAGTTTGAGCTAGGGTGATCTGTGCTTTTGCTGTAAGATAGTTTTTGTGTCTGTATAGGGTTCCCATTTTTTGTGAACTTTTTGAATGGTTTGTGCTATGTGAAGATCGAATGATAAGCTGTTGTCTATTTCAACTCCTAGGAGTTTTGTGTGGGTGGATGGAGAGATGATAGTGCCATTCCTAGATGAGACAGAGAAAGTAGAGGGGGTGGGTTTTGTTTTATTAGGTCTGAACATTAGAAGTTTTGTTTTGTTAGGAGTAAGTTAAGTTTCTAGTCAAGAAGTTAAGTTAACTGTATTTAATCTACAATGAATAAGACAGCAGGAAATACAAAGTAAATACAATTGAGGCAGGAAATATAAAGTAAATAAAAACTGAAGATTATGAGAGGCTGAATACAACAACATGCTTACTGTAATCCTGACATGAATATTTGCTAGGAATTGAGGAATTACTAATTTAGGTTATACATGTAAAACTGCAAAACGTACAAAATTAAATAAATGAATTACATAAGCAATAAAGTAGCATCTTTAATGCCACATAATGCCAAATCACATCTAGAGCTTTGGTATATAAGCATCCTTCCTTAAAGACATAATGTGTCCAGTATATCAACTAAAAGGGCTTCCACCCCATGAAATGACAGGTGGTGTGTGGAACGCAGTTTATTTATATATAACATGTCTGTGCATCATCCAGGAAGTTCCCATGATTCATATCTGTTTAAGGTGTTGTGTACTGTAGGTGATGCAGCATATTCCTTGACACACATGTCTGATGACCCCCATATGCAGCCCCCAGACAATGTAACAGAAGCCATACAGCACTACCCTAGTATAAACACACAGCATCATTGAATGTGTATTTGGAAGGCTGTCGTCTCATTTCTGCTGCCTGGAAGAGTGTTCCAAAGATGTACAGCAAGATGTTTGTTGTGTGCCATGCTGCACAACATACTGCTATGAAAATTGTTACAGAAACGGGAGACTGTAGCATTGACTAATGAACTTGAGCCAACAGCAGAAGAAGAGCTGGGTGAGGAGAAGGAAAATTCTTTATTGCAAGGACAAAGTGAGAACTTTCACGACCTTCCAGGTCGCTTCGTCAGACTTAATAAAACATCCCATGCCTTCTTTGATATATATACTTTCAAAGTGACCAATCAGTTAAGACAAACAATTAAATATTCATATCAAACTCAATTAAATTAAAAATAGTAGAAAAAAACATAAATAGACATAAAACTGTTAAAAACAGTATGCAATCTAATGGGAATGCTTATAGAACCATGTAGAGGGGAGTTAGTACTTTAAGGCTCTTGCCTTTAAAAATGGTTTCAAAGAAACAGTTTCATTAATGCCTGGGGGTTTGTCTGCATTTAGTTGCAGAATCCATTTTTGCTCAGCCTCTTCTGCTCTACTTCTAGAACTAAAAATTTTAAAACATGGTGCATCCCTTCGACTTCTACATGTTTAGCTAGGGCACTACTCCCCTTTTTGTTTACTATGTCCCTCGTATGTTCTAAAATGCATTCTTTGAGCATTCTAGTAGTCTTGCCCACATAAAAAAATGTACAATATTGGCAAAAACTAAGATAGACTATATTTCTAGTCCTGCAGTCTGAATAGAAATTAAATTCAATTCTAAACTTTTGCTGTGGATGTACAAAAGTGCTACATGAGAAAATGTACTTACAGGCTCTGCAGTTCCTGCACATATATGTCCCTATCCTATCTGATGTGTTCAGGGACTTATGTATTTGGGTTTTATAACACAGCTGCCTTTTAAGTGATTTTTTGTTTGCGAATGAGAAGTGAGGTCCAGAGTCTATGACACCTTCAAGTTCTTTAGTGGCTAACAATATGTTCCAGTTCTTCCTAAATATATCAGAAAATTGACTGACATCACTTGCCTATGTAATGGGGAACCTGAGTTTCTCATCCCTGGAGTCAGTGTCAGGGTTATCTCTTGTAGTTTGTTCTCAGAAGTAAGGTCTGCCCTTCCCTTGATGTTCTTGATATACTCCTTCTATGGTGGTTTCTATTTGGTTATATTCTCTATCAAGTAGTTCTCCTCTTAACACTCCCATGGATCTCTCCAACTCATCATTTTTACTATGTAATCTTGAGGCTCTCAGGAACTGCCCTTTCATAACGTTTTTGCTAACATGTCTTGGATGCATGCTGTTTTTATGTAATATGGAATTCTTTCTACTTGGTTTTCTATACAGGCTAGTAGCCATCTGCCCCATTTCTGATTTTTTTTTCACTAGAACATCAAGAAATTCTATCTGTCCATTTGAGTACTTACAGCTAAATTTTAAAAATGGTGTTGTTGCGTGTAGGTACTCTAAGAATCTACCCAGCATCTCTATTGTGTTTTCCCATAGAAAAAACATGTCATCCACAAAACGTGCATACCACAGAACATATTTGCTAAATTCATTTCCCTGTAGTAGAAAAGTTTCTTCCTATTGGACTAAAGTTAGGTTGGTGTAGCTATTTGCAAAGGCTGTGCCCATAGCTACGGCAACCTTTTGTAAGTAAAAATCTTCTTTAAAGATAAAAACATTATTGTCCAAAATTATTTCAAGCAGACTGCATAACAAATTCACTTTATCATTAGAGAAAGCACATTTAGAACATAGCAAGCTCCTAATATTCTCTATTCCCCACTGATTTGGAATCACTGTGAAAGTGATATAATATCTAAGGTTACAAGCAGATACTCTTTATTTATCAAAATTGTCTTTCTATACAATGTTTGGAGAAAAGATTTTGTGTCTTTCATCACTGTTTCACACTTTTCAAGCACTGGATGAAGAGTATTCTCTGCATATATTGACATGGCTTCTGTTGCCCAACCTCCACTAGACACTATGGGTCTCATAGGTGGACATATGATATCTTTATGTACTTTGGGAAGGCCATATATAACTGGAATGTTGGGAGTTTCTACATTAAAATACTTAAATAAATCCTCTGTTATCAAATTTGTAATCAGCAAGTCAAACAACAAAATAGCAATCCTGTCTATAACACATTTTACTATATTTACTAAGATGCAGGTATAGGTTTCATGGTCATTTAGTAATTTCGTCATTTGCTGGATGTAAAATTCCCTGTCTATAATCACAATTCCCCCTCCTTTATCTGCGGGTCTAATTTAAAGCATCAGATTCTTCTTTACTCAAAGTTATAAAAGACAGCCCTTCTGTCTGAATTAAATGTTTCCCTTGTTTGCTTCGCACATACTGACACATAGGCTTCTGCCATAGGGTGTAATTTAGGTACAAAGGTACTATTTTTTTTTTTTAATGTTTACGTTATCAGTCATCTGTCCTTTAAACATGGTTTTTAAAGTTAAATTACAACCTAATAACTTAAATTCTTTAAGAATGTCTACTAACACAGTTCTCTGGGCTGGAATAAACAACAGCCCTTTATTCAAAAGTGAGATATGTGCATCAGTTAGTGTTAAAGATGAAAGATTTATTAGCAGACTTTTGTGTTCTTGCTGTGGGTTACCATTGTGTTCCGTGTTGCTTCTGTGTTTGGTATCTGCTTGACTAGGCCTTTCCTTCCTCTGCTCCTTGATCTGCTTTTTATCGGTAGAGCATTCATCAGTGTGAAGGGTATCATTTGCGTTCCTGATGTTCCCTTCTGATGCATGGGAAAAGGGGGATTCCCATTAGATATGTTTCCGTTATCATTCTTCTTGCTGCTTCTTGTATTTATATCCTTTGGTTTTACTGTTCATAGGTTCATACTAGGCTATCTGCCCTAGGGCATTTATAAGCCTAGCCAGAGTGTGTTTGGCTTTCGCCACCCATTTTAAATTTATTTTGCTATGCCCTTTTTCGTGGTTAGCATACTGTGCCTCTGTCTAACAGTGACACAGAAGTGATAGCCGGGGTAAACCTACGATCTCCCATCCACTCATCAAGATTCCTCTTGAAGAGAGTCAATGTGGGACTCTGCCTAACCTGGACTGGGATTTTATTCCAGAGTGAAGGGAGCCTCTGGGTTATGAATCTGTCCCTCCAGCATGTCCTATTTATTTCAGTGCTGAGGTTCAAGTCTCTCGTGCGCGTAGCTCGATGGGATTTGGATTTTCTGAGGTGCAGCATGTCCATTAATTCCGGGTTGGACATGGCTTTATACATCAGGCACAGATCGCCTCTGAGCAGGCGATATGCCACTGAGTAGAGCTGGAGTTTCTTTAACCAGGCAGCATATGGCATCTGTATGAGCCCTTTGATCCTCTTGGTGAGGTACTTTTGGGGTCTTTCCAGTTGCTGCAGGTGTCTGGTAAGGTACATCCCAAAAGGGGCATTGTACTCAATTATGGGCCTGATGAGGGATGAGTAAAGAGGCACGATGACCTCCCCTGATCTAGATGTGAATCCCTTCATGATTAGGTGGGCTATATAAAATGTTTTTCTAACCACTTTGGCCACGTGGTTGTCAAATGAGAGATTGCTATCAACTTGGGTCCCCAGGTCCCTAATGACTTCTTCTGTACTTAATGGATTACCACCTATGTGGTAATTTGTGGGCACTTTGTTTTTGCCAAAGGGGATGACTATACACTTTTTGGCATTTAGCTTGAGGCCATGGCTCTGGCACCAGTTGTCTGTTTCTATGAGGCCCTTTTGGAGGATGCTTGTGTCGGCTGGAGAGTTGATTATGGCGCCCAGTTTGCAGTCATCTGCGAACTTGGTCAGCCACAGTCCTTCCGTGTTGGCCTGTACCACCGAGAAATATATACCGAACAAGAGAGGTCCCAGGACTGAGCCTTGTGGGACGCCACTTGTAACTGGTTTGGAGTCTGACATCGCTCCAGCAATTCTAACCATGTGGGTTCTGTCCTTGAGCCAGTTTGCAACTCATCTAGTGACATAGGGGTTTATATTTAAGCCGGTGAGCTTATCTGTAATGCCCGAGTGGGGTATTGTATCAAAGGCTTATACGAGGTCCAGGTAGGCTGTGTGGACCACCTTCCCCTCATCAATGGCCTTGGTGACTGTTTCAAAGAAATCAACCAGGTTTAAGAGGCAGGAACTGCCCTTAACAAAGCCAAACTGGATAGGATCCAGTGACTGTAGGTCCCCAATATCTTTATTTATGAGGTCCATGATGATCCTTTCCATAGCTTTGCAGACCAAGCTAGTCAGGCTTATGGGGCGATAGTTTCCAGGATCCGTTGAGACACCACCTTTGTGGAGAGGGACCACTGTTGCTGTACGCCACTCTTTGGGTACATATCCTGTAGTAAGGCTAAGATTGAACAGTAGTTTTATGTTTGGGTTTAGCTCTTCTTGGAGTTCATGTAGGATGCAGCCCGGGACACCATCTGGTCCCATTGATGCTGTGTTTTTTGCTTTGGAGAGGGCGGCTCTTACCTGCTCAGCAGGAGTCACTGGTAAACACTGTGTTTCCTCAGTGTTAGTGGCTGCAGCCACTCCCTCTTTAGTTATTTGGCTTCTCATTGATGGTTGTGTGTTGTCTAGCACAAAAGGGGCTGGGTTTACAGGCTAGTCTGTTGCTGTAGTAAAAGGTTTGGGCCATGAAAAAACAGCACTGGACTGAAAATCATTCATATCATTTTGAAGCTTTTTCAGCTTCGTATTCTGTAATCTTTTCTCATAGCTGGATATGCTTCCAAAGAAAGTATCTAGCTTGTCACCAATAATACTATTTGTAAAATTAGTACATAGATCGATCTGCAGAGCCTTCAGTTCATTTGCAAGTTCCCTTTCTTCAGGTAAAAAATAGTCAGTTAGTAAGTTCATTTAGTCATAACTTAACTGCAAATTAAGCTGCTAACATTTCTTCAGGAGGTCAGAGAGACCGTCACCATAAGCTGGCATAGTTAGAACTCAGACCTCTGGGAACAATTTTATATCTTAAGCAGGCTTACAAATAGAATCTCTACCATTGGAGCCTTTTATACTTATATAACTTGTTTTCAAAGGCTCTAAATTTGTCTTGTCCCATCATCCATATCAACAAAATATTCATCAGAAAAAAATGGTCTCTCAACCAGTGGATTTACCTCCATGTTAAGGATTCTACTAAAACGTTCCATTCTGTTTTGAGTGTTGGTATTCTCATTTGGATTGTAATTCACTTTGATTTCATACTCTTATGCTATCTTCTGGTCCTGGTGTACACAAAAAGTACAAAGAGAAAGACAAAAACACAGGTACCAGATGAACAGCTCAGTCTTCACCTCAAAGCCAATAGTATGTACAAAAAGTTGAACTGCCACAGTAAAAGGAAAATTCTTTATTGCAAGGACAAAATGAGTGCTATCAGGTCACTTCATCAGACTTACATCCCATGCATTCTTTGATATATATATATATATATATATATATATATATATATATATATATATATATATATATATATATATATATATATATATATATATATATATATATATATATATATATATATATATATATATATACTTTCAAAGTGACCAATCAGTTAAGCCAATTACATATTTATATCAAACTCAATTAAATTAAAAATAGTAGAAAAAACATAAATAGACATAAAACTGTTAAAAACAGTATGCAAGTTCAAATGTGAATGCCTATAAAACCATGTAGAAGGGTATTAGTGCTTTAAGGCTCTTGCCTTTAAAAATGGTTTCAAGAAACAGTTTCATTAATGCCAGGGGGTTTGTCTGCATTTAGTTGCAGAATCCATTTTTGCTCAGCCTCTTCTGTTCTACTTCTAGAACTAAAAATTTTAAAACATGGTGCATCCCTTCGACTTCTACATGTTTAGCTAGGACACTACTCTCCTTTTTCTTTACTATGTCCCTCATATGTTCTAAAATGCATTCTTTGAGCATTCTAGTAGTCCTGCCCATATAAAAAACTTTACAATATTGGCAAAAACTAAGATAGACTATATTTCTAGTACTGCAGTCTGAATAGAAATTAAATTCTAAACTTTTGCTGTGGATGTACAAAAGTGTTACATGAGAAAATGTACTTCCAGGCTCTGCAGTTCCTGCACACATATGTCCCTATCCTATCTGATGTGTTCAGGGACTTATGTATTTGGGTTTTATAACACAGCTGCCTTTTAAGTGATTTTTTTTGTTTGTGAATGAGAAGTGAGGTCCAGAGTCTATGACGCCTTCAAGCTCTTTAGTGGCTAACAATATGTTCCAGTTCTTCCTAAGTATATCACAAAATTGACTGACATCACTTGCATATCTAATGGGGAACCTGAGTTTCTCATCCCTGGAGTCGGTTTCAGGGTTATCTCTTGTAGTTTGTTCTGAGAAGTAAGGTCTACTCTTCCCTTGATGTTCTTGATATACTCCTTCTATGGTGGTGTCTATTTCTGTCTGGTTATATACTCCTTCTATGGTGATGTCTATTTCTATCTGGTTATACACTCCTTCTATGATGGTGTCTATTTCTGTCTGGTTATATCCTCTATCAAGTTGTTCTCCTCTTAACACTTCCATAGACCTCTCCAACTCATCATTTTTACTATGTAATCTTGAGGCTCTCAGGAACTGCCCTTTCATAATGTTTTTGCTAACATGTCTTGGATGCATGCTGTTTTTATGTAATATAGAATTCTTTCTACTTGGTTTTCTAATTTTCATATTGTTAGCCACTAAAGAACTTGAAGGCGTCATAGACCCTGGACCTCACTTCTTATTCATTATAAAACCCAAACACATAAGTCTCTGAACATATCAGATAGGATAGGGACATATATGTGCAGGAACTGCAGAGCCTGTAAGTACATTTTCTCATGTAACACTTTTGTACATCAACAGCAAAAGTTTAGAATTAATTGTTTGGCTTAACTGATTGGTCACTTTGAAAGTATATATATCAAAGAAGGCATGGGATGTTTTATTAAGTCTGATGAAACAACCTGGAAGGTCGTGAAAGCACTCACTTTGTCCTTGCAATAAAGAATTTTCCTTCTACTGTGGCAGTTCGACTTTTTGTGCACACTATTGGCTTTGAGCTGAAGACCGAGCTGTTCATCTGGTATCTGTGTTTTTGTCTTTCTCTTTGAGCTGGGTGAGGAGTCATCAAAAGATGTTGTCATAACAACTTTCCATGAGCTATATGTCATGGCACTGACAAAGAGGTAGCATGTGATCCATAACTGCAGGCAGGGCTTGGGAAGACAAACATAGAGCAAAAGTAATGCAGGCAGTTGCACACCAAGGCTAGGTGGTGCACTGCATTAACTGGTGGCACTGTACATTAGACATTACCACACCCACTTTAAACAGAGATGCTCAAAAACTCATTCACGAGTCATTTCACATTTCATTTATTTTCACTGAACTGGCCCTAATGTAGCACATAGTGCTTTCACTCTACAAAATGATGTTAGAAGGAGAACTGAAGGCAAAAACTAAGGAGCCATTTGAGTTTGAGACTACCTTTATACTTATTACCTTTCTCATATAAGGGACCCAGAATTGGAAGTCAGGTTTTGAGAAAAGATATTTTACAGTAGATTCAAATGGTTAGGATTCATTTACAGTGAACACCCATACAAAGTGGCACTGGATAAATACATGTAAGCACTTTGTGAAATCATTTTGGAGAAAAACTCACAAATGCTCTACTAATTACAGTTAGATGCGGCCCTGCACCTCAGCACAAAACCTCTCCAGCTACTTTGGCTAGAATATTATCTAAGTTTTTCCATAAGTTGGACAGTAAGAAAACTTTACAAAGTATTATTAGTTATTCCTTTTAGGAACATTGAAATATACTATGTAGTGGACTAAGACGTCCCTGTCTGTTGCCTGCATGTCTCCTGTCATATCATGTTTGTGTCTGCACAATACTATTGGATACAAATGCTGCTATTTGTTTTCCTAGCCATAAAAGTCCCTCATTCACTTGAACAGAGTTCTAGATCCCACTGCTGCATGGCCACTGAGGTTTAGCCATTTTAAGTGTCAATAAGATCTAAACAGGATCACATATCCTTTAAGGAGCCTCTCACCATGCAAAGGCAGCTGTATTGCACAATGTGCTGGGAAAGAGTCTGTGTGCATTGTCCTCACCCATAATACCCTTTGTCCTAGGGAATAGTGTTTCCTGATCCAAGCCTGGTATCATGATCCCATGTGCACTGCACAGCAGATGAGAAGGACATTGAAAACTCTTGTTCTCAACCATAGCAATCTGTTTATTTTTTTTCCTGCTCCACCAGACCTCCCAATGGCTTCACTACCTTTAGCAGTTGGCCCACTCATTTCATTCCATGGGGAAGGGTGGGTGAAAGCTAGGCATTCCAAGATTGCCCAATTAACCCATTTGTTTCCCTTCATAGTGAACATCACGTGGTAGAAAGCAGGCTAGTTTAAAAGTCTGATTCAGCAGCCTATCCGCCACCTTGGAAATCCGCCACCCCGCAGGGACTCTTTTGAGCTCCACTAAGTGCCACCTACTGTGGGAAGTATACGAGCTTGCACAAAGGTAATGTCTTCTCAGTGGGTCACACTCAGGAGTATAAGAAGCAGTGCTCCCTCTACGAGGCATCCAACTGCAATGTCAGAGCCACCACCCTCCCTACCTTGGCACGTTCAAAACCCAGGTTGCTAACTAAACTCAAGTCATCTGGGTCATAATCAGTGAACCTGACTAAACTAGTGCTCTTACCCTAGTTTCATGCAAGCTTATACAGTTAGTTATCAACCTATTTGACTTAGCACTTATCTGGTACAGACAGTACAATTCACCATCAGTTACCATACAGCTCTCAACAGCCACTCTGCAATTACTTGTTTGGATCACCTAAGCTTGAACTGCAGCTGCTCTTAACATAATAGTTCAAGTTGCCTTTTGCTTATATTTTATTTACTACTACACAGCTGGGATCATACTACTTGAAAAATAGTGAGCTAAGGGTGGTCTGAGGTCTCTGCATCTCACAGAATGAGTGAGACACATGTTTTACTGCCTAGCAGTGATCACTCTTTTTCCAAGGTGATGACCTTGAAGTGAAAGTAATAAAGTAAGGACATGTGAAGGCGTGAAGCATAAGCTTTAGACAACACTCCATGGACACATTTAAGACATGCATATAACACACTATCCATGCAATGTGTTCTCTATCATGTATGTCTAGTGATGCATACATGCAAAACTGTCACCTTTTCTACATGTGTATTATATGTGTATGTGTAACAGGTTCATCTGCAGCACTCCAGTAGCTTACCACATGTTTGCAATAGTACAGCTGTGGTGCGCTGTCATGTTGCTTCTCTGTAATGTATCACAGATAAATGGGACCAGCCAGCAAAGCTCACAGAAGTAGAACAGAGACAGGAACTACAGCAGTAGGTATTAGGTGTACATCGTCATGTGATTGAAGCAATAGCAGACTCGGTGTGTCATGGCACCTGCCTGAGGGCATCAGAGAGCTACATTAGTAGACTTCTCAGAGCACACTGTCCGTGGAACTTCATGGTTTGTGAATTAGTCAACCCAAGGATTTCTGAGATTTATTAGGATTTCTCACAGTACTCACAGAATGAGGAAATGGTGCTCCAGTTTGACAGAGATCAGCCATGTCCTTCAATGGGAGTTTGTAGACAAGCACTCAGTCTCTAACATGCCCACCAGCAGAAGGTAGTGGCATACATGTATCTTACATGTTGGAAACCAGTTAAGGACACAGTAATCTGTCCAGTTAGTGAATATGCTTCTTTGGGCATCCCATAAAAGCCATATCGGCATGACAGTACTCTGTAATGCTGACTGAAGGTACCTTTCTAATGAGCAGACCCATACCCTTCCTGCTGTTATCATCTGGTCCTCATACAAGAGCCAGACCACCTTGCCTGAACTACCTCTTTGGGTCTACAGAATGGACTTCATCACTTGTCACCATCACTACTATGTCCAACAGCACCAACTACAGTCGTCCCAGGTTGCACGACTCCAGTGGGTGCCATGCATCACACAGCCTAAATGGTGCCAGATGTACATCATCAATCAGTTCAGCAGTAAAGGCTAGTGCACACCAGCAAAATCACTGGGGCAGTGGGCAAGGCTAACAACTGACTAGGTAGCAGAGTTTTGTTGTCTGAATAATAGAATGTACTGCCTTTATTTTGGTACTCCAAGATCATCAGTTATACATATTTCTCAAATGCTGTCTTGTTCTGTGTGGTTATTTTAGTGTTCATTATTATGTATTCACAACAGACTTGCTGCATGGTCATTGCTGGAGTACTAGTATAGACCTGAATGCCAACATGTATCGAATGAAGCGACAGAAGGAAAGATTAAAGTAATAGCTGAAGGCATGAATGTAAAAAGACAATGCAAATAAGGTCATGAAAATAAGGGCAAGAATCAAAGGCACTGACTCATAGGTTCATAGGTTTGTACTAGGCTATCGGCCCTAGGGCCTATACAAGCCTTGCCATAACAATTCCCTGGCTATTTCTTCCCACAGTATTTACTTCCCTGGACCCCTGTCTAGCAGGGTGACTGATGTGATCCCTGGGGTGAATTTCCTATCTCCCATCCAGTCATCAAGGTTCCTTTTGAAACGAGCCAAAGAGGCGCTCTGCTTGACATGTATGGGTAGACTATTCCAGAGTCTGGGGAGTCTCTGGGTCAGGAACCTATCCCTTCAGCATGTTTTGTTCATTGTGATGACAATGTTTAGATCCCTGGAGCATGTGTCTCTGAGGGACTGGGATTTCTTTAAGTGTAGCATGTCCAACAGCTCAGGGTTTGACATGGCCTTGTATGTTAAGCAGAGATCACCTCTGCATAGGCGATATGCGACAGAGTATAGGTGGAGTTTTTTTAGATGGTCAGTATAGGGCATCTGCTTTAGGCCTGTGATTCTTTTAGTGAGGTATTTCTGCAGCCTTTGCAGTTGTTGCAGATGTCTTGAGAGGTACATACCAAATGGGGCATTGTATTCTATAATGGGTCTAATGAGGGATGGGTACAGTTTTTCTGAATGAAAAGCCCTTAGTGATCTGGTTATCAAAGGTGAGACCACTGACCACCTGTGTCCCTAAGTCTCTTATCACACTTTTGGTGTTTAGTGTACTGCCACCTATGTGGTAATTCACGGGTACATGTTTTTTTCCCAAAGGGGATAACTATACATTTCTTAGCACTGAGCTTGAGCCCATGGCTCTGGCACCAAGCATCTGTTTCTGTAAGGCCCTTTTGTAGAATATCCACATCATTTGGAGATTCAATAATGGCTCCCAGTTTGTAGTCATCTGCGAACTTTGTTAGCCAGAGTCCCTTAGTGTTAGCCTGTACTTCAGAGAAGTAGATGCCAAACAAGAGCAGTCCCAGGACTGAACCTTGAGGTACTCCACTTGTCACTTGTCTGGAGTTGGATTTGGAGTTGGCTATTTTACAGTGTGGGTTCTGTCAGTAAGTCAGTTGGCAACCCATCGAGTGAGGTAGGGATTAATGCCCAGCTTAGTAATTTTATCTATGATTCCAGAGTTGGGGATGGTGTTGAAGGCCTTGGCGAGGTCCAGATAGGCTGTGTGGACCACCTTACCCATGTCCATGGCTCTGGAGACTGATTCAAAGAAGTCAATCAGGTTCAAGAGACAAGATTGGCCCTTAATGAACCCAAACTGCATGGGGTCCAGTGTGTGAAGGTTGCCAATGTCTTTGTTTATAAGTTCCATGCTAATGTGTTCTATGACCTTGCAGATCAGGCTCGTCAGACTGATGGGGCTGCAGTTCCCGAGATCCAAGGTGGATTTCCCCCCTTGTGGAGTGGAATAACTGTAGCTGTGTGCCACTCAGTGGGCACAAAGCCTGAGGTGAGGCTATGATTAAACATGACACTTAGGGGATGTGCCATTTCATTTTGTAGTTCATGTAGTACATAGCCTGGGATGTTATCTGGTCCCATGGGTGCTGTATTCTTAGCTTTAGAGAGTGCATTATTTATCTGTGTGGCTGTTATTACCAGAATTTGGCAATCTTTCCGTATTGAGATGGGCCTTTTAGGGGGTGAGAGGGGGTGAAGGTTGCACTGAATCGATCTGCCAGGATATTGGCAATATCCTTGGGATCAGTATATTTAATGCCATTCTGTTGTAGCTCAGAGCAGATCTGAGCATTGCCATTTAGATTCTTGACATAGCTATAGAATGCCTTGTGGTTGTCTTTGGAATCTTTGGCAATTTTATTTTCGTAACTAGCTTTGGAGGATTTTATGAGGGATCTCAGCTTCTTACTGAGGCTGGTAAGGGAGTTTTTTGCATCCTGGGATTTTCCTCTTTTCTGCAACAGTTTCTTCCTTTTGTTGCAAAGTTTGTTTATGGCAGGGGACCACCAGATTGGCTTCCTTTTTTTGAAGGAGAGCGTCTTGGTTCTGTTGGGGATGGCACAATTCATGCACGAGTGGATGTGCTTGTACAGTGCCTTGCTGTAGGATTCAGCAGTCGAACTTTCAGTTCCCATCTGCATGGGTGTCATGACGTTTGTCACTTTTGACTTGAGTAGCATAAAGTTGGCTTTGGAGAAGTTTTTTATGGAGGTTTCCTTACTGGGGAATGGGGTTGGGATGTGGATGTCAAGGGTGATTAGCTTATGGTCAGACCTGACAAACGAGAGGGTGGCCATAGGTGTGGAGCATCAATTTCCCATGTTGGTAATGACCAGGTCTAGGATATTGGAGCCCCTGGTGGGACTAAGGATTAGTTGATCCAGGGCGTTGGAATTTATGAATTCCAAGAACCGTTGGGCAAAGGTGTTGGTACATGAGTAGTCTTCCCAGTTAATGGCAGGATAGTTGAAATCACCTAGTATTAGGGTGTTTGGTTGTATCTTAATATTTTCCAGTATGTTTAGAAAGGTGTAGTGAGAATTTTGGGGCATGATGGGGGATCTGTAGCAAGCTACAATTTGGATTGCATTCTTACCTAGTGTTAGTTGCACCTGGAGAATTTCAGACGCATTGTGTTGGGCAACTAGCCTGGTGTTGTGAATATCCTTGGTGAATATGGACACTCCTCCACCTTTAGTGTTTCTGTCCTGGTTTGGTGGCCAAAAAGTGTGGTAAGAGTTGTAGCCTGGTATTGCAGGGGTGCTCTCTGGAGCCTTGAATCAGCTCTCAGTTACTGCACAGATATCGATGTTCTCCATTTTTAGGAGTGCCTCGAGAAAGTGCATTTTGAGGCTTAGACTTCTAGCATTGAGTAGCATTATATCAATACAGTAAAAAAGGTGTATGAGGTCTGTATTACAGACCCCCTGCAGGGTAGCAAGGCATTATGATGAAACAGTGATAAAGAAAAGCAGGATACTGAGATGCTGAAAGAGAGGCATTAGTGGGGCAGGAAGGCAGAAGGGGTTAATACTGGTACAGTCTAGGCCACCAATGCATTCACTTTCAGGTGTTTTCATGAGTAAGGAGGTGTATGAACAATGACCTTTATCTTGTGTGCCAAGTTTATCTGTACTATTAAACCTCTGTGTTTTACATTTGTTAGTAGTTTGGAGGTTTGAAAATGACAAAGTTTGGGTCTGGCTAATGTCTAGCTCTACTCCCAAATTTGTTTTACTAGTTGTTCAATTCCTACGCTTTATTTAGAGTTTGACATTGAAACCAGCTATGTACTAAATGTTAAATGTTTAGTTGTGATTTTGAGATAATGATTTTTTTCTGGTTTTTTTTTTTTCACTTTGACATGAATCTACACTGCATTTTATTAGTAGTGTTATTATCTTAATACTTGTATATTACTATTTAAATAAGTGTCTTAAGCAAGCAATAATGACTGGCAGGGTGGGCTTTAATAGGGACATAACAGACAGCTCAGGAGTATTATTTATTTAAGCAATAACCCATGCCTGGGTGTGGGTAATGCTGGATTTACCCATGGTTGGTGTGGTTTGGTCACGAGGACGAAGCCCGAGTGACCAAACAAAGACAACCGTGGGCAAATCCAGCATTACCCACACCCGGAAGTGGGTTATTGCTATTATACAATGACATTATTTAAGAGAAAAAATAGTTACTTTTCTTAAATAATGGTATTGCATAATGCCTCCTTGCTGTCCTTCCATGGCCCGTAGAGATCCTCTTCCTATTTCTGATGTACTGGGCATGTGTGTGGGACTTGCGTCTCCACGCATACCCAGTACATCAGTGCTTCAAAAAGTAAGTAATGGAGAAAAGAAGATCTCCGTTGCTCTGTTTTGTTCGCTTTCCTTTTTTTAAATAAAAAAAATAGGTTGGGGCAATTTAGGGGTAGGAGAGCTGCAATCCCGACTCTTCAGGTAAGAGAAAGACAGCTTGAAGAAAATACAAGGGGAATCAGGCATGTTAACACATACCTGATTCCCCTGGTATTTTCTTCAAGCTGTCTTTCTTGTATTTGCCGAGTCGGGAGTACAGCTTTATTATTTTTTTTTTTAATAAAAAAATTAAAACTTGGACAATATACCAATGGAAAAAAGTCCAGGCGACCGGACCTTTTCCTTTGGTATATTGTCAGATTTACAACAGGCATGCTGGCCAATCAGCGTGCATGTTTTGAAATATTAATGGGGGGGGGGGTCATTGTATAATTTTATTTATTTTACTTTTGGTAACTGGGAAAGCCCAACTGGACACAAGTCCTTTTTCAGCAGAGGCCTGGGAAGAAAAGCTTCATGGACAAAAATCAATATAAATCACATAATATAATATAAGTCAATATAAATCACATGTGAATGAATCGAAATACAATTTGATTAAGTTACATATAGATTGCATACAGATGCATCAAGTATTACAGAATAAAAATAGGTACATACAATTAGCAAAGTACATATAGTTACAAAAAAATTCTGAGATGTCATGTGACAGAGAATAAATTACAGATAAATCCCCAGAATACATATAATTAAGAAATTATACTGAAACATTCTGTGTCAGGGAGTCAAATAAAGATTTCTATATGCATGTTCATTCAGACGTGGTGTAATAGAGTACTGAGGGTTAAAGCTAGCCCGGACTGGTATAGGAACAGAGCCAAGAATTAGGTGAGTTTTTAGAGATTTTTTAAACAGTATTAAGAAGGAATTGGATGTTATCCAGGTGGGCAGTGTATTCAGTAGTTTAGGTATGAAATTAGAGAAGAGGGATTCACTGGCAGTATTGTTGGCTTTTGCTGAGTCTAGAAGGAATTTATTACTGGAACCGAAAGTTCTATTACTGGAATAAGGATGCAATAGCTTTTGAAGTGCAGTGTTTTTTTTCTGGCTGGTACAGAAGTTGGTGGGCTGGCATAAGCTGGTTGTAGAGTAGAAGCTGAGGAAGTTCCAACCAGTTGAGTTGTTTTAGGGCAGTAGAGTGATGTGACCTGTAAGGAGAATCAGAGGCAAACCTGGCTATTTGCTATAGCAGGAGTCTAGTTTAGCTAAATCACTCTTTCTAATGTTAGTAATAATAGGGGAAGCACAGAGAAGTATAGAGATGAGGTGAGTGCATGCAGTAGTGGACTTTGTAGGTTCAAAGGTTCATAGGTAGGTACTAGGCTATCTGCCCGAGGGCATTTATAAGCCTAGCCAGAGTGTGTCGGCTTTTGCCACCCCATTGATTAATTAACTGAGCCTCTGTCAAGCAGAGCCAATGAAGTGATCCTGGGGTGTATTTTCTGTTACCCATCCACTTGTCAAGGTTTCTCTTGAAGAGTGTTAGTGAGGGGCTCTGCCTAATGTAGATAGGAATTTTGTTCCAAAGCATGTGATAGGCAGCTATCCCTCCAGCATGTTCTATTTATTGTTGTGGCGAGGTTTAGCTCACTAGAGCGTGTGGCTCGCAGTGACTTGGATTTCTTTAGGTGGAGCATGTCCATCAATTCAGAGTTGGACATGGCTTTGTAAGTCAGGCAGAGTTCACCTCGGAGTAAGCAATATGCCACTGAGTACAGACGGAGTTTTTTCAGTCGGTCTGCATAGGACACATGTTTGAGGCCAGTAATCCTCTTGATGAGGTACTTTTGTGGTCTTTCCAGCTGTTGGAAGTGTCTTGTGAGGTACATCCCAAATGGGGCATTGTACTCTATGATGGGTCTGATGAGTGACGAGTAGAGGGGCACTATAACCTCTTTATTTCTAGATGCGAACCCTTTAGTAATTAGATGGGCCACATAGAAGGATTTCCTAACTACTTTGGCAATATGATTGTCAAAGGAGAGATTACTATCTACCTGGGTCCTTGTGTGTTTTGTAAGAAACTGCTTATTTCTGTACAGAACCCCAAGTTTTTTGTGCACTTTCTTTATGGCCTGAGAGATGTGTATATCAAATCTCTAATTATTGTCAATCTCTACCACTAGAAGTTTGGTGTGAGTTACAGGAGAGATAATGGTTTTATCCCTGGACAGAATATTGAATGAGGGAAAAGGTGCAAGCAGATCTTGTAGGTTGGAAGAGCAGAAGTTTAGTTTTGATAGGATTAAGAATTAGCTGGAAATTGGTAAGCCATTTCTTGACAGAAAGAAAGGAGTCTTGTGTTAGTGAATGGAGTTCTTGTAGGGATGAGGCAGCACATATTAGTGTAGAATCATCTGCATATTGGATGACAGAAGCATGTAAAGTAGAAGTGTGGAGGTTGTTAGCATAGAGAGAAAACAGCACGGGACCTAGGATAGAACTTTGGGGAACTCCTAGAGTAACTGGAAAAAGAGGGGAGAGGTCCTGGTGCCATAGAACTGCCTGCTGACATCCTGATAAATAACACTGGAACCAGGAGATAGAAGAGTGACTGAGACCTAAATTAGAAACAACAGTGATAACTTTACGGTGTGTTCATAGGTTTGTACTAGGCTAATGGCCCTGGGGCCTTTACAAGCCTAGCCATAGGATTTCCCAGGTATAGTGCCACCCAACCTTAGTTCCCATTGCCTTTGTCGAGTAGAGCCACTGGAGTTATCCCCAGGGTGAATTTTCTGTTTCCCATCCACTCATCAAGATTTCTCTTGAAGAGAGTCAGCGATGTGCTCTGCTTGACATGTATGGGAAGTCTATTCCATAGCATGGGCAGTCTCTGGGTTATGAACCTGTCCCTCCAGCATGTTCTGTTAATTGTGGTAATGAGGTTGAGGTCTCTGGAGCGAGTGGTGTGGAGGGATTGAGATTTCTTTAGATGTAGCATTTCTAACAGAGCTGGGTCAGACATGGCTTTGTAAGTCAAGCAGAGATCACCTCTAAGTAGGCAATATGAGATAGAGAATAGTTGGAGTTTTTTTGAGTCTATCCATATAGGACAAGTGTTTAAGGCCTAGGAACCTCTTTTTGAGTTACTTTTGTGGTCTCTCCAGTTGTTGCAGGTGTCTAGTGAGGAAGATGCCAAATGGGGCATTGTACTCTATGACTGGCCTAATGAGGGAAAAGTAGAGGGAGACAATGACCTCTTTCTTCCTGGATGCAAAACCCTTATTAATGAGATGTGCCACAAAGAAGGACTTTCTGACAACAGTGGCAATGTGGTGATCAAAAGAGAGGTTGTCAACCTGTGTCCCCAGATCTCTTATAACACCTTCTGTGTTCAGTGGACTGCCATCAATGTGGCAATTCATGGGAACCGGGTTTTTCCCAAAGGGGACGATGACACATTTTTTTGGCATTGAGCTTAAGGCCACGGTTCTGACACCAGTCGTTGGTCTCAGTGAGGCCATTGTGCAGGATGTCAACATCACTTGGCGAGTTAATAATAACTCCCAACTTGCAATCATCTGCGAACGTTGTCAGCCAGAGTCCCTTCATGCTGGCCTGGACTTCAGAGACGTAGATAGTAAACAGGAGAGGACCCAGTACTAAATCCTGTGGGACTCCACTCGTGACTAGTCGGAAGTCTAACTTGGACTCAGCTACTTTCACACTGTGGGTTCTATCTGTGAGCCAGTTTAGTGATATAGGGATTGATGCCTAGCTTAGTGAGTTTTTCTATGTTTCCTGAGTGGGCAGTGGTATCAAAAGCCTTGGCCAGATCAAGGTAGGCTGTATGAACCACCTTGCCTTCATCCACAGCTCTGGTGACTGACTCAAAGAAGTTGACCAAGTTGAGCAGGCATGATCTACCCTTCACAAAACCAAACCGTGTGGAATCCAGAGTTTGGAGATTCCCTATATCCTTGTTTATTAGGTCCATGATGATGCGTTCCATTATAGCTTTGCATATCAGGTTCGTCAAGGTAATGGGGCAAAAGTTCCCAGGATTTTTCGTCATTCCTCCTTTGTGGAGTGTGATGGCTGTAGCAGTGCACCATTCAGTAGGGACAAAGCCTGAGGTGAGGCTGTGACTGAACAGAGCACACAGGTGAGGTGCCAGTTCACTCTGTAATTCATGTGGAACACAGCCAGGGATATTGTCAGGTCCAATAGAAGCTCTATTCTTGGCCTTAGACAGTGCTGTTTTTTTTGGAGTTAATATTTAGTTTGGTATAGTTGTGACTATATCAAATGCCTTAGAGAGGTCAACAAATATAGCAGATACAAATTTCTCACTGTATTTGTGGTGGTTTACTGTATTGGTGAAAGACATAAGAGCAGTGGCAGTGCTATAGAATGGTCAAAAGCTGTGTTGAGTATTTGGTAAAAGTTTATGAATGTGTAAGTAGTCCATAACTTGTGTATGTACACATCTCTCAGAATTTTGGATAGAAGAGACAGCATAGCAATTGGGTGGTAGTTAGTTAGCTCTGTGGAATTACCCCCTTTGTGTAGTGGAATCATATGGGAGATTTTCCAAATTTCAGGGACTATATTTTCAGATATAGATCTGTTAATAAGAATGGCTACTCATTAGGCAATAGCATTGGCAATGATCATCAAAAAGTCATCTAGTACCTTGTCGGCTACTAGTGTTATGGGCTTTAGCTTTTTGAGCCATTTTTTTATTATATCTATAGAGACAGGTTGAAATTTGAAGCTGTTGTTATTATTGCCTGACTTACAGGGTTCAGTGAGGGAGGGGCAGCTTTGGTGGTTAGATAAGGCTAAAATGGTCTCTGTGAAGTATTTTATTGAATTGAGTGGATATCTTTTCGGAGGTGTTTGCAGTTGTTGAGGATGGGGTACTTGATTTTCATGGAAGGAGTATGTTGTTAATAGCTGCCAAGAATTTTTGAGGGTTGTTTTGATGTTTAATTTGTATGTTGTGGTAGTAATTAACCTTGTCCTGCTTAACTAGTCTCTTTGCTTTATTTCTGAGTTCCAGATATGCTTGTTTGGAGGCTTGTGTCCCAAGTTTGTGCAAATGGTCCCAGGCTTTGTCTCTAGCTTTAAGCAGTGACCTGGTTTCTTTACTTAGCCAAGGAGCAAACTTTGATTTAATTCTGATTGTTCTGGGAGAGGCAGGTAGGTTTAAGATATCTTGAAAGGTGGAGCTGAAGTATTTATCAGCTTCCTCTAAATTGAGTAGCTTGAGTGGGGTCCAATTACAACCTTTAAGGGCAGATATGAAATTACTGGGGTTAAAGTTCCTTTTATTTCTTATCATATAGTAGACAGTGCCTATGGTATGGTACACACTCTGTCTTAGTAGAAAGGTTGGTAAATGGTCATTCAGGCCATTTGGAAGGGAGCCAAAATGAAAGGAGTGGCCATGTATATTAATTAATATCCAGATGAGGATTGATTGCTTCTTGGATAATTTGTTAATACTAGTAGGAGTTTGGATGATTTGTGTAAATCCATGCAGGTGTATATAATTAGTGGGGTTATGAGAGTTGCAGATAAGTATGATAATTTCTTGTTGGAGTGAACTACAGGACTAGTGGAGGAGGCTCTTAAGAGTGGATATATTATTACCAGGTGGGATGTAGTATCTAATTATATTTATCACCTTTTTTGGAGTTAATATTTAGTTTGGTAAAAATTACTTCAGCATTGTCGAAGTTGGGGTTAGTTTGATCTAATATCTCAACTTTGAGGTGATTTTTAAATAAAATTGCCATGCTACCTCCCCTTTTGCCTATTCTGTCCTTCTGTCCGATATTATACCCTGGCATGAGGATTTCATTATTAATATTGTGCGGTTTTAGCCATGTTTCAGTTAGTAGTACAATAGCTGGTGAGTGTAGTGACAGACTGGCATGAAGATCATGAATTTTGGTTGTGATGCTTCTAATATTTATAGTTAGTAACAGTAGGTCTGTCACTTTCCTGGGGAGTTGCAGTACACTCTGGAAATGGTTGGTAAATTTGGGGGGGGTAATTTACAGTAGTTGATGGTCCAGGATTAGGATGTATATCTCTGCTGAGGGGTAGTTTTAAGGCTATGATGGTTATAATTTTTAGGATTTTAGTCGAATAGCTGTCATACTTCTGAGATATTTTTGGGGAGTGATAGTGGGGTAGCAATACGAAGGGAGCATATTGAGTGAGTGAAGAGTTAAAGAGAGTTGAGGAGATTAAGAAACTGTTAGATTTAATATTTGGAAGACAGAGAGAGATACCGTGGTACAGAATAGGTTATTTTAGGTTGACCTGGTATGAGGTAAGGTGGGCTACTGACGTTAGTAATGCTAACACAGCCATGAATAGCTGGAGCATTTTATTGTAGCATAGGCAGGCAGATGCTATAAGCTGTGAATAAGTCTCTAAATGTGATTGTGGCATTAGGCCATGGAATGAAGTAGTAGTTATCAAGTGTCAGAGAAAGTGTTTGCTTATGTTTTGGGGTGGGGTTATAGATGTTAAAGATGACTCTGTGGAGCTAATGGACTAGTTAGGATGATTGGATAACAAGGTAGAATGGGTGGGTCAAGAAGGAAATAAGTGTAGGGATAGTGGGGGTGAGTGGGAATGGGGTAGGATAGGGAAGCACAGAGAGCCCGAGCATAGTGAGGGTGAACGGAGCGGGTTTACCCAATGTGGACCTGACTGCAAGCACAGTACAGACCAAAAACAACAACTTTTATCCAGTTGTGGTAAGAATAATGGCACTCTAGCAACTTAATTTGTATATTTTGTTTATTTACAGAATTTCTATGCAGTAGGGTATGTCTGGACTGGTAGCTATTTTACAAGTTCCACCATGATTTTATTGCCCATTAAGAGCAGGCTTTCACTGGTGAGATGTAGAGAGAAGTTAAACAGAAGGGAAGAGGGGGACTGGAAGTGGGCTTATTAGTGTGCACACCTCTAAGTAGAATACTTAGTTCTTAGTAGTGAACTCTGAGGCCCAGCACTGCAGGTGGAGGGCTGCAATGCTCATGGAGGTCCATTATTTCCCCTTTAATGCCAACCCTAGAGGGCATTATTGCACTTAGATAAATGGCTATCAAAACGTTTCATATATTTTTTCAATGTATACATTTTGTAATATTTTTGATGTAGAATAGTTCCTTGGCCTAATGTTTCAAAGTTGCTGTTGCATATGTTGTTGCTAATAGAGGAAGTATTTTACATCCAAAATATAATTCATATACGTGTTGAATGTCAACACACACACACACACACACACACACACACACACACACACACACACACACACACACACACACACACACACACACACAGATGTACAGACAGACACACATATATCCAGCAACAGCAGCCACATTATTGACAGAATACATCTAAGATGTCTTACTGTCACCAACTGAATGACAAAAAATCACAAAGTGCAAGGCATTGCATCCCCCACCTCCCCATGTCCCTGATTTTGCAGAGTGTTTTTGATTTGGCTTTATATGTTTGCTCTGCCCCTTGGTCTATCACAGAGTGTTATAGGCAACCAGTAAGCCAGAATTTCATACTTTTATTGTTTCTGTCTTTTTAATTTCTCCAAGAATCTTGGATTTCTAATGCCATGACAGGAATGGACCCCATTCCTAAGTCAAAGTAAGATTAAAGTTCATGAAAATAGTGTTGTTTCAGTTATTAGTGTTAGCTGGAAGTGATTTTTGCAACACCCACAATGTGCCTAGTACTGATTCCTCCTGCAATTAATACAGAATTACATGTATCAATAACATATCTCAGGACAATTATAAATTCTTTTTTATAAGACTCATTGCTCCTACTACTATTGGAACTGTCTAGTTATCATTTTTCCATGTTGACCTCGTTTCTACCTGCAAATCCTGTTATTTTATGACTATGTGACTCTCTATACATAAGACACTGTGGTCACTGGGTGTAGCAATTTCAGTGATCAATGCTACTTTTGTCTTTTTTTCATGGACTACTATATCTGGTTTTCTTGCATCAATTTTTTGAACTGTTGGTAACGGGTGATCCAATGCAATATAAACATCATTTTCTATAATGCTCTGTGGCTCATGTTTCCAATGTTTTTCTGCTACTTCAGTAATATAATATTTGCACAATCCCCCGTGCAACAATCTTGCCAGATTACTATGCCTTTCAGTATACACTCCTTCTCCCGTTACTATATCACAACCAGCAACAAGATGTGCGACTGTTTACAGTTCTGTTTTACAAAACCTACATTTGTCTGTTTCTCCCACATGTTCAATGGACTTTGTAAACCAACATGTACGTATGGTCTTGGTATGCACTGATTTTTTATAAATCATTTGATAAGTATGAAGCATCCTTCTTGTTTTCCTGTCCAATTGATCCAACACCTTTTCAGTCCAGTCAGTCACTCCAAAACTGTAAGTTAGGACAGGAAGAACAAATTGGTTTATAGCTTGGAGATTGCTCCTAGACATCATTGCTGTTTTCTGTATTAATGTTAGTCTTCTAAAATACTCCTTGTTAAGTTTTATTTGCATTTGTTCATGTTTTATTGTTGATGCTTCATCAATTCCCAAATATTTATACACTCCCTCTTGTTCATTCCTGTCCCAGGCTGTTATTTTCTTGGTGCTGTAGCTTTCCTGCTTTAAAGGTTGCTTTTGCAATTTATCAAGAACAAATGACATTCTTATATCATCTGGAAACATTTTTGGCCACTTGCAGTTTTGCTTTCAGTTCCTCATCTGATAAACTATACAGTTTTAAATCATCTACAAAAAGAAGATGAGAAGTCTTTACACTTTGTTCTTTTCTGGGAGCCAAATTGTAGCCATGACCTAATCTGTTAAAAAGACAGCTTAATGGGTTAAGGGCAAAACAAAAGAGCAACAGTGACAAAGAGTCACACTGGAATATCCCCCTTTGAATTTTTATCCCTGGAATAATAATTTGTTCTTTATCATGGTTTAACTGCAAAGTGGTTTGCCACTGTTTCATGGTTGCTGTTATGTAAGCGATCAGTGTAGGGGTACGTTATATTTTTTAAGCACTGTTTTATCTATGAATGTGGGATACTGTCAAATGCTTTTCTGCAGTCTATCCAATGCCATACTATGATTCTTCCCCTTTTTACAGTTCTCCATTATGACTTTATTTAACAACACATGATCCTTTGTTCCATATGACTTTCTTTTGTTACCTTTTTGTTCCACTGCCATGATTGCATTTTCTTGTAAATGACTATAAACTCTGTTGGCATCTATTCCAGTGTATACTTTATACATCATCAGAAGGCACATTATTGGTCTACAGTTTTTAGAATAGCTTGCATGTTCACTTTTAAGTAGTAGTATTGTTTTTCCTGTTGTTAACCAGGTTAGTGTCTGTTTGGGGTGTACATATAAGTAGTTGTTACTCATGGCTAAATCTTCAAGAAAATATGTTAATACTTTTAGCCAGACGTTAGGTAATGCATCTGGGCCTGGGTTTTTTTTAATTAGGATCTAAACTTTGTTGCAATATCTCTGGCTGTTACTTCATCCAGTTTCATATCCTGTACATTTGAGCTTCTTATTCTTTCTTTTAATTTTCCTATCCATTCAGCATCTTTGTTATATTCTACAGGATCTTCATAGATGTTTCTCCAAAATGTATCTATTTTTTTCTTTTTTTTTGGTGGTGTTTCAGTTACTTTTACCTTTTTAGTTTATTATTTACGATAGTGCACAATAGATCTCGATCTGTTCTGATAATGCACACTGCTTTTATCACGTTTATCTTTCTGCATATTTTTTTATCTGTTCCCCCTTCTGTACTCATCTAACAGTAACACCTCTTGCCTTAATTTTTTATAGTATTCTCTGTTCGATACTTCCATAATGGCATTTGATTTCTCCTCTTTTCGCTTACTACCTTGTGCTTTTGATGTAAATTTTTATTTATTATTAATTTAGCTGCATAGTAATTTATCCTAGTTACTTCTGTTATATTGCATGAATTTATGTGAACAGTTCTAATTACTGTGTTTATTTGTTTTATCAAATTTCTAAATTTTGGGGTTTTATTAACTTTCTGTAGTCTATTTCTTTCACTGATCTTAATATGTCGGTCCATCTCTATTAAATCAAGCAACTCTGCTCTTAGATCATTTTCTTCTAAACTGAGGGCATATTCTTTGTTCTCCATTTACTCTGGGCATTCTACAGAAAATTCCAGAGCATCTTCCTGTGCTACATTCTCTTCAGTTTCATCATGTGTCATCCGTTGCTTTTTCATATGGGAACTCACTGGCCTATCACTTCACAACACTGACTGCATCAGAGTTGCCACCATTTCCTGTTCCTTCCTTTCCTGGGCAAATCCAACCAAACTTTTGTACTGGTTTCCTATGCAAGGCTCCAAAGTATCTTCATATGGCAACTAACCAGATGCTTCCCATTCCACTGGTTTCTCCTTATTTGGGGATCCATTGCTCTATCCTGCTGTGGTGTTATCAGAGTTAGATTTTCAACACTAAATCCTTAATTTTGCAGCAATCCATAACCTTAGTTTCTATTTCTTTAACTTCTCCATTACTAATCCTCTTTTCTACTTTTCCAATTTGTTTTCCTGCTTTTTGTATTGTAAAATTTTCCATATCTGGATGCGTTTGCCTATATTTCTCTTTAAATATCTTTGGTGCAGATTTTTTGTATGGATTAGTTTTGCTTTCCCTTTGTATAAATATTGCACCATATTAGATCTCTTTTTCTTTCCCATGTCCATATTTCTTCTTCAGATGTCTCTGGCTCCTCCTGTTTCTCCTTACTTTGGGGAGTCATTGTGTCATCATGGCGTGATATAACCTGTGTTATACTTTCTACACTAAATCCTTTACTTTGCAGATATTCCATAACTTCAAAAACAGAAATCCCTGGTACCCCTCGAAGTCTCAGAAAAAAACAGTATGCGACCTATACTGGGTCCAAAACATACCAAGAAGAAACTTCACAGTGTGGAGAGTGTGGTGTTCACTTTCTGAATTATGTTATGCACTTAGTTCACTTAATAAAAATTGAACTGTAAAATATAAACGTAAAATACCTGCTAAAAAATAATCAAATAGAAAATAGTAGGTAGTCCACGGTTAAGTTAAAAATGGAATATCCTTTATTGAAACACACAAACAAGCTATCCTAGTTGAGTGTAGTGAAAAGTATCAAAAACATTCCTTATTTATATATAATCAGGTTGTTTGGAGCAAGAGAGTAGTTACAGAGTGGTTCTGCTAAGAGCAATAGAAACATTAAAATCAGTCTCTGATTACACCATGGGACTTGGCTAAAAGAATGTTTTTAAAGCTTTTATTGCTCTTAACAGAAGCATCCTCTGTAACTACTCCCTTGCTCCAAACAACCTGATTATATATATAAATAAGGAATGTTTTTGATAGTTTTCATTACACTCAACTAGGATAGCTTGTTTGTGTGTTTCAATAAAGGATTTTCCATTTATAACTCAACTGTGGGCTACCTACTATTTTTTATTTGATTATTTTGTACCTCATATTTTACAGTTATATTTTACAGTTCAATTTTTATTAAGTGAACTAAGTGCATAACATAATTCAGGAAGTGAACATCACACCCTCCATACTGCGAAGTTTCTTTCTTTTTTTTTCATAACTTCAGCTTCTATTTTTTAACTTCTGCTTTAATAATCTTCTCATAGATTCGTAGGTGTTTACTGGGCTAATAACCACAATGGCATTTTTAAGCTTAGTCATGCATCCCAAATCTCTAACAAGTTCTGGTACCCTTGATAAGTGTAAGCAGGGGCTTCAGAGATGAACCATTTACAGGTAGCCTTTGTTCATTAGAGACAGAGGTACCACGCCAGAGATGAATTTTCTGTTCCCCATTCAATTGTCTAAGTTACACTTGAACTGGGTTAAGGAGGAACTCTGATTCACATGTATGGGGAGCCTTTTCCAGAGACAGGGTCATCTCTGGGATACATACCTGTCTCTCCAGCAAGTCCTATTTATATCACAGGCAAGGTTTAAGACTTTCGAATGGATACTTCTGGTGCTGTTTATTTTGCTGATATGCAGAAGGTCCATCAGAGTGGGGTCTGACAATGCCATGTATGTCAGGCAACTGCCTATAGGAAACAAAATACATGGATAGGGCTTTGATGCGTTCTGCATAGGATATTTTACTTATGCCCTGTATTCTTTTAGTGATGAACTTCAGTGGACGTTCCATTTGTTGGATATGCCTGGTTAGATACATAACAAACAGGGCAATGCACTCAATGATAGGTCTGATGAATGCTGAATACAGTGGAACAATGACTTCCTCGGACCTAGATGTCA
Organism: Protopterus annectens; assembly: GCF_019279795.1. Taxonomy (NCBI): domain Eukaryota; kingdom Metazoa; phylum Chordata; order Ceratodontiformes; family Protopteridae; genus Protopterus; species Protopterus annectens. The sequence continues at coordinate 291,457,812 of NC_056737.1, forward strand.
TACCTTTGTGTATAAGTTGTGCAACATAGAATGATTTCCTCAATACTGTAGACATGAGATGGTCAAAGGCTAGACTACACTCTATGTGTGTTCCCAAGTCCCTGACTACTGGGTCAACACTAATGGGTGTATTGTCAATATGATAGTTACCAGGAGTGGATGACTTCCTGAAGAATACTATTATGCATTTCTTGGCATTTAGTTTTAGTCCATGGCTCTGACACCAGTTGTTTGTCTGTGTCAGCGCTTCTTGGAGAACATTTGCGTCAGTGAGGGATTCAATGACAGTTCCTAATTTGCAATCATCTGCAGATTTAGTCAGTCAGAGACCTTTGACATTGGCCTTGACTTCAGAGAAGTAAATGCCAAAAAGGAGTGGTCCAAGGACTGATCCTTGAGGGACTCCACTTGTTACTGGCCTCTTTGTAGAGGTGGACTCCCCAATTTTAACTTCCTGGGTCTTGTCTGTGAGCCAGTTGGCTATCCATCAGGTGACATACGGGTTTGTACCTAACCTCTTGAGTTTGCCAACAATGCCCAAATGGGGTATTGTGTCGAATGCCTTGGCCAGATCAAGGTAGGCATTGTGAACCATTTTGCTCTCTTCCATTGTTTTGCTGACCTTCTCAAAGAAGTCCACCAGGTTGAGTAGGCATGATCTGCCCTTGCTGAAACCAAACCGGGTTGTGTCCAGTGTCTGGATGTTTACCATATCTCTATTCATCATCTCCATGGTAATTATTTCCATGGCTTGGCATATAAGACTAGTGAGACTTATGGGCCTGTAGTTTCCAGGGTCTGTACATAGCCCACCTTTGTGCAGAGGAATGAGTATGTGTAGTTTGATGGGAGTGCTTTTATCCTGCTGGGTACTGCACATACTAATTTATGTCATGATTTTCTTCCTTTTGTCATACAGCCTATTGAGTATGTGATTTCATCAAGGTGGCTTGCTTTTTTTTAACTGGTTCTGTACTTCTTCCTGATGGGTACAGCTGCCTCTATGCAGCTATTAACACATTTGTATAGGGTTTCTGTGAACAGTTCTGCATAGACAACAGTGTTCTCAGGGTTTGTGCGGGCTTCAGATTTTGCCAGATTATGACTTAATAGCAGGAAGTTAGCCTTAGAGTAGTTCCTGAATATTTCAGGGTTACCTGGGGGTCTAGGTTTTATTTTTACTTCGCAGGAGACTATTTTATGGGCTGACCTTACCAAAGAAGACATTACACTAATGAGTGTGCAGCACTCTCCCATATTTGTGAGGACCAGATCCAGTAAGGTTGCACCTCTGATTGGTGTATTGACATTCTGGTCCAGGGAGTTTGTGTTTACAAAATCTAGGAATATCTGTGCCTGTACATTTGGTGTTGAATATAATTCCCAGTTAATAGTGGGGTAATTAAAGTTGCCCATACATATGGTGTTGGGTTGGAAGGTGATTGTTTCCAATAAGTTTAAATATGTGGTATGGGTTTCCTTGTTCATAGAGTGGGACCTATAGTTTGCAGGGAAGTGGTATTGAATTTTGCCTATGGTAATTCAAACATGGAGTAGCTCAACTGCATTGTTCTGTTTGACCAGCCTTGAGGTATATCTATGTTTGATGTAAATCGAGACACCTCCACCTTTAGTCCTGGTCTAGGTAGTAGCTGGTCTAAATGTGTGAAAGGCATTATAACCTTGCACTGTTGGTGTGCTTTCCATGGCTTTAAACCAACCCCGGGATTCATGAAGCTTGCGCCAGGCGCAGGCGTAGCGTAGGCGGTATAACGCCAAATATGGCCGCCGAGCGATTCAGGTATGATCCAATTCCACGTGCACTACCAGCGTACGCCAGATCTGCACAGCCCTCGGCTTAGGTATGCTAATCACCCCATGCGCAGTGCCGCACCATGCAAATGAAGGTACATAGCGATTCATGAAGTGGTGCAGGCGTAGCGTAAGCCCACAGAAATGTAAACCAAAAAACACGGTTTACATTTTTCCAAACAGAACATCAGAGCTATGAAAGCGGACCAGACTCATGTATTACAAAGTTAACATATGCCAATGGCTAAATATACAGCCAATGGCATAAGAAAAGATGCACAACACCTAAAAAACAACATTTAATGTCATGTCCACAGTAACGCAAAGTACAACCGCAGGGCATGTGTGCACAAATGGGAACACAAAGAAAATATATACAAATGTCATAAAATCGCAATGTAATACAAATCATGATTTCACCATAATACTCAATGGTATGCATGGTACACCACAACCAAGCTGCAAGGGTTGCTAAGGGTCTGTGACAGTGTTCGGCACGGTAACTAGGAATTAGTAGTCAATGCCATGCAAATGAGGCAGGTAATAGTGAATCGCAAACGTCCCGCCGGACTAAGGATGTACCATACGGCACAGCGCTACAACACCGAGGAGTGGTTTAGAGGTATATATGACATCAGCAGTGGGGTGTGCCACCGTAGCTGTAAGCACATTGGAGCAATGCAAATCCAGCCTGGCCATTGCTAAGCAAAGCCGCAGGACAGGGGTGGGGAGGTAGGTATAGCATCGTTTAGCTGAGAGCACATATGGTGCCCGAAAGCGCATGTGTACGGGGATGAAAACGTGCCTGAAACCCGGTAAGCGGACGCACGTGCAGCGCACCATAGCTCAAACAGGAAGGTCAGGGGAAGAAAATAAGGAAATGCCGCAGTAGGGTAATTGGAGTACAACTGAGCAATTAACACCTATTAACTCACAGCGGGCAATCAATGGCAGCTGACAAGTCTGCTCGCAGAAACCTGCAAAACAGGATAGGGGAGGTGTCGGATTGCAAAGAAAAGAGAACTGTCATAGCAGAGCAAAGCAAACCTGCAGTAGACCGGCCATAGAACACATTACGCAAGATAAGCCAGGTTTAGGAAAGTACAAATGAAAGCAGGCTGCTGGATGCATGCCAGAAAATGGGAGGTGAAACGTTAAGAAATGTAAAGGGAAGGGCAAGAGGTAATCCACGGCAGCCAAATGTAATTCAACACCAAAGGCACCACAATAGTAGTTCCTGTCATAAAACACATAAGATACCCTGTAGCTACGATCGTACATACACACCCTATGACATCATCAGTGTTCACAGCACAATAGTATAAAGTGTGAAAGCACCTCACACACACCTGTGTATTCCCAAACACTGCACCATAGGTGTAAACAGACGGGAACTTTTACAATGTACATGTTGGGAGCTGCCATAGCTGTGATTCATCACCATGTGTTAGTGACTGAAGGTGTTGTGGAGGATGATGCTGACAACCACCGCAGGCCCCGGAGGAGGAGAAGAGTGTTCAGACCAAGGGTAACCTACCAGGGGCTACATGATCTGGAGATAGTAGAGCATTACAGGGTGGACAGGGACATCTTACAGCAAATAGTTGAGCTGTGCCGGCCACGCCTGAGATCCAGAAACAACAGAGGGGAACCCATCCCAGTGGACACGAAGGTATGTGTAAGCTTGCGAATACTAGCCACAGGTACCTTTCAAAGGCCAACTGGAGATATAATGGGGATCTCACAGGCATCAGCATCCAGGGTACTACACCAGTTCCTGGATGCCATGTTACCACATGCCAATGAGCATATATACTTCCCCCGAACTCAGGAGGAGTTGGCCAGCAATATGCGTCTCTTCCACCATGTGGCACACTACCCGGAGGTACTGGGTGCGATAGACTGCATGCACATACATATCAAGTCACCACCCGGTGAGCATGGTAGGCGCTACATAAACCACAAGGGATACCACTCCATCAACTGCCAGGTCATGTGCAATGCCCAGGGCATTATCATGGATGTGTGTGCTGGCAGCCCTGGAAGCTACCATGACTCCCACATCTGGCATGCCTCACAGCTGTATCAGGTATTTGTCAGGGGGGACATCCCACATGGCCACCTTGTGGGGATGCTGGCTATGCACTGGAGCCGTGGATGATGACTCCCATCAGAAATGCACACACACCCATGCAAGAACGCCATAATGAGGCACACGCACAAACCAGAATCATCATAGAGCATGTGTTCGGGATGCTGAAATCACGGTTCCATTGCTTGGACATATCTGGTGGAGCCTTGCAGTACTCTCCAGGCACGTGTGCCCACATCTTCATAGTATGTGCCATGCTACATAATATGATCCTGCGGAAACAGCTGCAGCAGGGACATAATGGTGAAGGCCCTCACAGCCCACCGCAATTGCCAAGGCCATCACAGGCACAGAGGGATTCAGACCACGAACACCCTGTGCCAGCCCCAGTAGGCAGATGGAGGCATGCCCAATATGCCTACGCCTTGGCAAAGAGGGAACGTATAGCACATACTCTGACAGTGTAGGCCCCTATGGACTGACACACCTCTCCACCTGCACACACAGTAAAATGGATGGCACACACACGACCACCTGTAAATTGTAATGTATAGGTGGCCTACTGTGTGAATCCTACATAGGCAGCCCTCAACCATTGCACACACAACAGCTATTGGAACAAGGAATGTCAACACCTGAACAGTACACGCACCTATCAGCATATGTTGGTACTGTATGTATAGGTTCCTAGGTACATCGGTAGGTACACGCCCGATTGTCAGAGGCCATTCATCAATCGAGGCAAACAGTGTCTGCTGTCGCCACCACATCGAGTAACCAACTGACCCTCAGTGGAGCAGAGCCAATTGCGGGATCCATGTGTGTAATCACTGTTCCCCACACACTCTGCATGGATTCCCTGGTGTGTTAATGAGGGGCTCCATACAATGTAATCATGGATGTAGTGGCAAAGCATGGGGTGTACCCATGACAGGTATCTGTCACCCCAGCATGCTCCACCTATGGTTGTGTGAAGGTGTAGCACATTATAGTGTGTGGCTCACTGTGACATACATTCCCAATGCTGGAGCACATCCATTAAACATCACTTGGACATACCATTAATAGGTCTCATCCATATGTAAACTAACTGAGTTACCCATTTGATTGCAGTATGGAGTAACAGCCATAGTACAGTCCACATACAAAATGCCATAACACGTGTACAAATCCCAGATGCCCAAGTGGTAAATGCACTGACTGTCGTGCATGTTCCCGGTACCACGTCCTGCAAGGGACGTTACGTAATCCCGAAGGCACGAATAATGGATGGTGGATGCAGGTCATCAGATCAGGTTTAGCACATGTTAGCGGGAATATGCATTGCCCAGTGCTGGTAAGCGTCGTTTAAACATGACTATACGGATATGCGCGAAACAGGGCTAAGCTTCTCTGAATATCGCGCAGATCACGGTCAATGATGTCCAGAACAGGTGAAACTAGCATTATTCACCCCTGTACTAATAGTGCCTGCTCTGAAGGGTAAAACGACCACTGCCAGGAGTAGAACACGCAATCATGTACACAATCACCTAACACTAAGCTACCCAAGATGTACCAATGGCAGGTGTGTAATGTGACAGGTTCAAACACAAATGTGCAGAGTCCAGGAAACAGTATACACCGACATGTACACAATGAAAGGTGTATTCTCCCTCTCACTCTCTCTCTCATATATATATATATATATATATATATATATATATATATATATATATATATATATATAATAGAGATAGAAAGGGAGATAGATATATGTTGATATATATGGATTCACCTATATCTGCAAATATATAGATAGGTCAATGACATGTACACAACCATGGAGGTAGAAATAAATAGGATACTGCCAACTATGGAATGTGTCACATACCGACACGCGTAATCACGAGGCTTAAAGACCGAAAGAACACAGTACTGGAACACTGGAACCGCGTGTAATATTATCACGATATTAAGGGACATTTAGTTATCGCTGCCGGTGTTGCGGTCCACGTAGGTACTGTGTTCAACTGTGTTTGTGATTGCTGTAGTCTGTGTATGTGTGTGTTGAGGGTGCCATGTGCATTTCCGTGGGACTGTAATGTGTGTGTGTGTGTTTGCATCGTGTGTCTGTTAGTGCTAACTCAGAGGTAGATCAGTACGGTAGGTGTGGTCATAGCTGGCCGTAGGCATACGGTTACCACCTGTCCCACTTTAAGAGGGACAGCCCCTCCCTGGGCAGTTGTGTCCTGACAAAAAATATTAAAAAGGGCAAATGTCCGAGATTGTAGGACATAATTATGTCCCATATATTATGTAATAGTTGCATTAAATAGTTATGCCTGTATCTACAAAACGTAAATGTTACATGAAACATGATAAGTAGCTAAAGTGCTACAAGAATAAGTATGTATTCAGGATAAAAGTATGTTCTATCCTGTGTACTGACCATGGGTATGTGTCGGCCTGTAAACACCGATGTGTGTCCTGCAAATGTCCCACTATGGCCATTTGAAAAGGTGGCAACCCATGCCAAAGAGGCTCAGTCACCAACACAACTGCAATGAGTGCAAATATCTGTGACAGAAATACACGAGACAGCTGTCATTTAGTAACATTCCTTTACATATCGCTGTATTTCCGGAGGTATGGAAGTATCAACCTCACCTGCATACTATATAGAAACCAATTAACAATGGCTCAATGTATAAGCCCGTAACAACCATAGTTCAGTCTACTAAGTGATAGGTCTTCAATTAGGGAAGGAGCCCACACACATATATGGAATATGTAGAAATGCAGTCCCCACAAACCTGTATATGCTATGTACACCCACCTACATCTCCCCACACCCGAAACAATTGCAATACAGACTGTAATAACATCACAAACATCCACTCACTCAATTACATCTGCAGAAGCGTTAACATACCTTGTGAGAGACACATTTGTAAAGGCACCATGTGAAATCGTAGCTGTTGTATAATGGAACAGATGGCGATGTTACAGGATTTGTTTGCAATAGTCCCTTATCAGACGGTTGAGATGACAGGTACACTCACATGTAGAACCACATACTCTAGCCATCACACACAATCCACGGGGGACATGAATTCAAAATATCCATGTCTCTACAAATAGCAGTTGCAATTCCTCACAACAAAACACATACAGGCCGTCTCCCCGAAGGTAGGGCAAAAGGGCAATGCCCAAGTGGAGAATTAAATTATACCCCACTGTTGCCGCGTAATTGGCGAATGGAGTAGCTGCACAGCTGATGTGCATGTAATAATTTACTCAGGAACACCAATTGGTGGCAGGAAACCACATGTTACAGGTATCGACGTATATAAGGATGACTTGCCATACATTCAAACCGTATGCTCATACCATAGAACCGTTTAAACAGTAAAGGTGTAAGAGAGATATTTACGAAGATTCAGAATGCTAACAAGGTATGTAGAACACTCAGTATGTTAGTGTATGTAGAGCCTGTTTTGTATTAATTAAAAGTGTATGCAATGCATAAAGTGGGAAAAGGTATTATGTAGTGATGTCTTGTTGAGCATAGTAATGCTTGTAGAAATTGTGTGTCCTGCTGTGGGCCACAAGGTAAACATCACATACACCACAAGGGATGTTACATGAGGGCTTTAAACAGAACAATTCCACACCACCCGCCGTCAGTGGTAGGGTATGTCCAACAAGTACGTGCCATAGCAGGGGATAGTATATGTTGATATACTGTCACAGTAGGCATGTGTATGGGCATATAACGACAATAACATGCCTAAGGTGGTCCTGCTGTGCAAGTATGCTTTGCATTATGGGATAATGTGTAAAATATGTGTAATGTACAGTATTGTAGGTAGATATGTCAGATATTCTACACAGCACAACTGTTATATCATGCAAACAAAAGGTATTGTCTATTGGCATGTACAATACACAATAACAGGATACATATGGCTTGTAGTCACGGGACACTGTAACAGCATGATAGCTAATCGAAATGGAAGAGCTACTCAATTAACCATGCACAAAGGACATGTAATAGCTTCACAGGTACATAGTGAGGTACTATGCTGTCTGGCAAGTCTATGTGTAAGCCCAACTACAGTGTTTACACCGGCGGCACCTCTCTAGGGTAGTGTCCTGTCTGTGAACAGCAGAGCCATGTGTTACCTGCACCTCTGTACAGTACAGCCACTGCAGTGATCCCTGGTGTATCAGTGTGACCGCCTACAGAGTCACCTATGACCGGTGTGTTGGGTATGTTATAACACCCTATTGGCTGTAGTTGATGGGCACACATGAGTCTGTGGGCTATAAGTAATTGTTGTTGTGTTTGGTAATGGGGCTGCCTCTGGTGCCTACACAGAGTATGGAGAGGTTCTGCAAATGTCGTACTCATACTATGTGTGGCCTGTGGTGGTGGAGATCTAGTGAGACTATGTGATGAGTGGGGTGTGTTGCAAATGTTAAACATCCCCACATGAATGTCAGGTCCAGTCTGGGTTGGTGAGAGCATTACCCCAGCATGGCTACATATGTGCATCTCCCACAGGCTGTAGTGTCGTATGTTGGGAGGTGAGCATTGACTGTGTACATGAGACAATTGCTCTATTGCCACATGTTTGCCATATTCATCATATAGACAGGCAATAGCACTGGTAAGTGACACTTGGACATGCCTGTATATTCAACCATGTCTCACAAGATATGTGAGTTACGTGTGTACAACAGCTGTTGTACTGTAAGCAAGCTGGAAATGTAAGGACAGACAGTGTACTTGTAAGACATGAGTTGGAATGGGTGCTATAGTAATTAGTAGCTCATGAAGTGCTCACATGTTCTGAACAAGTGCTGAGCATGAATATGCAATACAGATAGGGTGTTGGATAATATCAACCCACTGCAACCCACAAGTGGAGACGACAGTCATAATTGGAGGCACTGCACTATTACCCTGCTGAGTATGGTCTGCAAGTCTATGAACCTTTATCAACGTAGATGTTAGCAGTACAGAAGTAGATGACAGTACGGATGATTTCACACTGCATAGCATACCTGTGACAGGTCATAGGACATCATCACCCATACCGTGTTCCAGCTACACTGAGTATACTAGATGTACCTTTGTATGTCACAGGAGTGTTCTACCAGTGGCCTGTTGACAGAAGCAACACTACAAAAGGTGTCTGAGTGACATGTGCATATCACACCAGTGGCAGCTACAGTAAAACAGGGTTAATGTTGTGTACTCCCCCCTCATTGTAGCCCATACCACACAGACAAATGGGAGGCATCTGTGTATGTAAGGATGTGAATGTCCATGACCTAGGAGCAATAGCTGTCTCAGTGTTGTGGACAACATACAGAATGGGCTTTGTGGGTGAGGTGTGTGACATATGTGCACAATCTGACAGCTGATAATAGCATTGTCACCGCTAGGTGAATAACCCTGTACCCATTAACTACCACCTAGGCAGCGGTCAACATTATGGACACTGTGTAAGGGATGGTGCTGTGCAGTTCACCTCCCTGAGTTGGTGACATCTCCAGGCCTATTAGGTAGTCATACGAGGCACCCATGTCATGACAGGGTGCCATCCATGAGCATGGAGATCATTGGACAGGCATACTCAGCACTCGGGTGACCAATATCGGATCACATATCACCTTTAAGGGGTATTGGCCATGCGTGGATGGGCGATACCAGCCTTCACAATCCTCACCTCCACTATGCAGCATGCTGGCTACCTTGCATAAAGACATGTGCTACACTGTGATGTTGGACATGCTACACATACATATCCTGATCTGAAAGACATACGTCATGGACAGCCACCATCCTACTACAAGGATCGCCACATGCTGGACAGATCCCTGTGCCATACATGTTACATACTCCTGCCATACCATGCAACCCTGTCCATCAAAGCTGCACATGTCATCTCTGTCATACATGGTGCGATGACCGCATGGTAGATGTATTATTAACTGTCTGGATCAGTAATGTGGCACTGATGCACCTCGCGGTGGCAAAATGGCTGTCGGATACAGCTAGAAAACCTTGCCCGTACATGCTATAGTTGATAACCATCCCTGCGAATGACGTCCGGCTAGCCATTGTCCCATGTCTATCACATGTGCAACACAGGCGATACGTGGCAGGATGTTGAACTGCTGTACAGTGCCGTGTAGATGTATATGGCAAAACACATGCATGTAAAGGTTTCCATGTGTATGTGTGCATTGTCACTGCTCATGTCCATTAAGGCAGTGTATGTGTTGATATGTGACATATACACAGCATCAAGGTCAACAGCATTACTGTGGACACATCCAGGCATGTGCTGATAGGTAAGAACACCAGTACAGGCAAACAGACATGCCCACATCAAGACAGCATTCACATGGAGTATGAACAATGTAATGAGGTGACACACATATATGGTGATGATATCCAATGCATAACGGGTGTTACATGTGTGTGACACAAACATGGCAGTCATGTCAGTGTCATGACGATTTGCAAAGATAACTGTTCAGATGTACTAGATTTAATACAAATGTATGTGCAGCTGTATCTCTGTACATCTCTGTGATACTGTGACCTGTCTCCATCATTATGTCTTCCAGATAATGCCTCATTCACGCCTGCCAGCATATAGCCACCTGGAGGATGATGCCCTCATCCCGTACCTCCATGAGAACTATGAGGTGTTGTTCAGCCATGTGCCACAGCTTGCCCAGCAGCATGATGACCTGTGGCAGGACCTTCGCAGGAGGGTTAATGATGTGGGTGGCCATAACCGCACCTACCAGCAGGTGCGCAGACACTGCACGGACCTGATACGACATGCGAAACAGCGTGCCAATGCAATCGCCAGGGAACAAGGTGGAACAGGTGGTGGGCCACCAACCCAGCCCCCACTCACACACACCGAGGAGCTACTGGCCAGCCTGGGGACACCCTCAGAACAGCATCCACAAACACTAGCTGCCATCGTGGAGGTGGGTGTCTCCCAACCAATGAGCCTGGAGTTGCCTGGTAAGTCACTACTGCACATATGACTATTATATCCCATTTAGTTGCATGTGTCACTGTACAATATGTAATGTAACATCATATGCAAGGTATGTTTACACACATGCCGCATACTACAGTATGCTACCCTGTGTATGCACACATGTGCATACTATATGCTATTGTACAGGCGAATGTGTTAACATGCACAGTGCACCCTGTGGCTGTCATACAGTCATGGATAATGTTCAAACTGCTGTGTCACCCCTATACAGGTACCTCTGGCATGCCGCACAGACATCAGTCCATTGCAGGTGAGACAGTTATCAGTATCAGGCATGTTAATGCATATATCTATATGCCATGTGGCCAGTTAACACATGTACACATAATGTATGGTCCAGTCACGATATACAGGTCGCATCTGTCATCATTCACACTGGCTACCCATGTGCAATATATACAAACTAAATGAAACACCGACATGAAACCACAGTATCTGTCATTGCTAGATGTGTGGACAGCTGTGCATACAATGGTGGAGGTGTTCAATGTAGGCATATGTACTATACATTGGAACAACACATGTGTGGTATGCAAACAGTACCACACAGTGAGCTGGGATATGGGCAGCCCACAGGAGTCACCATTGTGTAATATGCCCCTGCAATGGGTGCACACATTGTGATGTGCCATCTGACATGTCCCAGACATGTAGTATATTGTCTCACTATCCCATAATACATACCCCACATACCAAACATACAACCCGTTGTCTGCATAGCCCTGTGGACAGTGACATATCTGACATCTATGGGTGTATGTCATATGGGACAACACAGACATGTGAGATAGATGGCCATCACAAACATTTGGCCAACACATGTTCACACATGGCCATGGAGGATGGCCAGAGACATGTAGCCACACAGTAGTTGTGATGTGTATACACCCTGTTGCACATTGTCCACACATGGTCCAACTATAGCCTTAGTTGACTGATTATATAGTTGATGTGGAACACTGGACATCCTAAAGCCTGTGCACAGCTAGTGGAGGTGTCACTTAATTCGACCATATAAGATGTGTTGAACATCACGACTGTGTCATAGCATGACAGTAGTCACCTGTACAGCTTCCACAGACATTGACACCACATCAGGCCACAGATACCGTACATTTCCCTTGCTGCTGTAGGACATCACTGTCAGCCATGCACCTCGTGTGTGTGGTACATTAATGTCATGTGGGACATGGTGTATTGACAAGTCTGCCATGTGTGGACATGGTTGCCAGGCAGCTAAGACTTTGTAGTAGTTGTGCAGGGGTGTCATCCGTAGGTCTTCCAGTGACCTGTCACATGACACAGCATGGTTTGGTGTGTATACACCTCAGCGACGTGGGTCACAATCCACAGTTATGTAATGTGTATGCACGCAGTTATGGCTATGCACTGTGTGCATATTACACACTGTATAGCACTATAGATGCCTCATGATGCCATGCAATGGCACAGTGTCTGTACTTCACACTGTATAGCAATGTAGATGCCTCACACTACCCTTCAATGCTCATGCACATTTGCTAAAAGTGCATTCTATCTGTAGGGCATACAGACAACACTGCAATGTGATACCCATTACAATGCTGTACATGTGTCAGGACACCATTGTGTCAGACATGTATGCATGTCAATGCACACATCAGCAGATTACATGTCAAGGTCACTTCAGCCATGTGTACTGTTAACCTGTGCTGGTCCACATGGTGTATCACAGGGATGCATGCTTACTACCATGATTGTGTGAACTGCATGGCTACTGATATGACACCTGCTTGCTGTTGTGTGCAACCCAGGGAGGTATGCTAACTACCACTATTAATGTCTGAGCTGCATGCCGTCTGCTGTATCACATGCATGCTGCATGCCGTCTGTCAAATCACATGCATGGTGTGTCTGTGTGTCTGTGTGTCTATTGTAATGTAGAGTCTTTCTTTGCATTCACAGGTGATGTAGGTGCGTTACCCTCCTGCGGTCCATCTGATGTTAGTGTCCCCACAGATACTAGCAGTGATGAACATATGCATGAGGTACAGGCAGGGTTGTCAGGGGCTGAATCTGTGCCAATGGTTGCCATCCCAGCTATGTCCCCCTCTTCCCCACACAGTTCTCATGCCAACACATACCCCATCACCAGTGGCCATAGAGGAAGGACAGTCAGCGTGTGTTAGCTTGGAACAGGAACATGTGGTGGCTACAGAAGGTGTGTCTCCACACCATGGTGTCAGTGTAATGACTGCAGATGTGCCACACAGGCATGTGGCCAGTGCTGCTCGTAGGAGGACCTCTGGCAGACATGCACCTGCAGGACAGAGCGCAGCAGCTGGTGTCACCAGACGCATGTTCCAGACTGTAATGGCGGCACAGGCACGTGCTGAATGGCAGAACAGTGAAGGGCAGAGGCTTCAGAGGGCTGCTATCCATACTCTAAATGACAACATCCAGGCATTGGCAAATGCTCAACAGCAGATTGCTGATGTTCTGGACAGGCGATTGGGTGACATGGTTGGAATCCTTGACCATGGCATGGCAATCCACGAGCATGAGCTGTCTGTGCTGGAACATCTGGTAGGAGTGAGGCATAGGCCACGTGGATGTAGGCCAGCTACACCACCTAGTGCAGGTCAACGTGAATGAGCCACCTCACATGCCCGCTCCCATAGTGCCGGTAGCAGTAGCAGTGCAGCTGGTGCTGCGCTGTCCACACCAGGACACAGCAGGCCACGTGGACATGGCCCTGGACATTCCCAGTGGGGACACGGTTCCAGTGGACAAGTGTCATCGGACAGTAGCCAATCTGTACCTCCGCCTGGTAGTGCCCGTGCAACCCCTGGCAGGCACAGGTCACGTGGCCATGGCCGGACACAGTGAGCTGTACATCCTGGTCTGTACAATCTGGAGCTGTCAATAATACCCCTGTGTAGGCCTGACAAAAGGCAGAACTGTGTGCACACATACACGCACACAGCAGAAACATCTGTAGGGCACCGCAACACCCACATGCATAATGACCACACATGTCCAATCAGATCACCGGACCTTACCCACACACATGATGTCATCCACTGGTGCAGCCTATGCCCCTGGCAAACATTATCACCCTGTGCATATGATGATGCCTGTGCCGCATCCCTGTCATCCACACCATTGGTGCAGGGACATGCTCATATGGTCTGATGCACAGGGTGAACAGAATAGTGAGATAAGTGTATATGACATTAGTTGTGTACTGTTGACACGCACCAGACATACCATGTAGTAAGGTTTATAATGCATTGTTATATGTTCACAGTATGTGTCTTGGTAACAATGGTAACAGCATGTTGGTAATTATGCCCTGCTTCCCTCCTTAAGGTCTAATTGCATGTGCCATTACGTTACAGTGTTTGCAGTTGGAGTGCATTGTTGTATGTTCACAGTATGTGTCTTGGTAACAACAGTAACAGCATGTTGGTAATGATGCCCTGCTTCCCTCCTTAAGGTCTACTTGCATGTGCCAATAAGTAGCAGTGTTTGCAGTTTCACATGTGTAAATGTGGAGTACTCACAGGCATGTATGGCAATACCAGCATGCTATACGTAGCCTCAACCTCACTGTTAGAAAGGCTACCATTCCACAGATGTCCACACATCTACTGATCCAGAAGCATGTGGGCTGTTTAATAGGCTACAGTGGCTAGAGACGTGACATCCATACCAGGTCACATCACAGGTATGTTGACATGGTGCGGGGGTTTACACAGCGGTCTGGCCGATGATAACATTAGAGGCCACTTGATAGCATGAGGCCTCACTGTGTAGCAGTAATACCCTGTCACATTACAGGATGAGAACACACACAGACATACACAGAAACACACAGTAACATGCCCACACTCACGGGGTCAACAACACTATAACGCACACTCGATAGTGTTGAGGTGAGGACCCCTGCCTATGTGGTAATCACCCTCACAGTACTGTGCACCCACACAACGCGACACAGAGAATGAACATGTACAGGTAGCCAGTAAGGCTGAGACCGATGGCATCAACAGGGTAGTAGACTGCATCACCATGAGGGGTTAGGGATCCTGTCTGTTCTGTATGGTAGCATACACCCTCACTCCATGCACCAGACAGCCATACATACATACACACACACACACACACACACACACACACACACACACACACACACACACACACACACACTGTGGAGTCCACAAATGTCATTCACATACAGATAGCTGACATGTGTGTGATACACACACCACCCCTGCCTACATCATGCTTTCCACACTGCAGTATGTACAGATCTCTACAACAGTGTACAGGGGTGTGTAACAATTGGGATGTATTCCCCACCATATGTGGCATATATGGTCACACAAGCAAACACACATGGCAGTACTGTGAATGATACACCTGCTATATGATGATACGTCTGACAGACATGCAGCAGTATTGGCCGCATTATGTGTACCAACGCTACCTTCAGCAATTGTGCTGCTATATGCACATGGGAGGATGTAAGTGTTACAGGTGTCAAGTGACTTACAGTCAGTAACACCCTGACCGCTGTGTAGGTTGTATGTCTTCACCTTCAAGTAACAGTAACATAGCGTACTGTTTGCACATGTAATGGTAGGATGGCTTGTGACACACCTGTGAGCCGTCTTCAGCAAACATCCATCTGCAAAGGTGGATCACCACTTTATGTACACACATCCATCCATACCTGATGTACATCCTACCGTACTGTCAGTATTTCACCATATACAGGTGTCAATGATGGGGCTGCATTGCAACTGCATGTTGTAGTTAGGCACAGATGAATTACATACATCAGCTACTGCACATGCATGGTAGCTGCATGCACACCACTACATGTACATGTGTGTTGGTCCTACATGCCTGTCATGTAGCCATGTTTGTATGCATTGCAATTGGTGGACATGTGTGATGACATACATAACACATGGACTGTTGTATGATATGATGGTTGTCATGGGTAACTAGTACAGAGGGAATGTTACCTCGGTCAACATTGCTACCTTATGTACTGTTAGCATTCAACAGCCATGGACCTACCTTCCATGTGCATGCATGTGATTGCTGTAGCCACTTGTCTGCATGGAGGACAGCAAAAGCTATGCTATGTACATATGTGTTGTGTGTGTGTGTGTGGTCCATGTACATATCCACTGCGATTACATGTATGTCATATCCAAACATGTGTGTTCTTTGGTGTACAGTGACAGTCATCTGTTACAGCTGTGTAAGACCCAGGGCCCCTGTTATGTGTAGAGCCGACCTGGTTATGAACAGTGGTATCATTGCATTGCATAACACATGATGGAACCCTGTCAGTACATGTGTAGTCTGCACAGTTGCTGTAGACCTATGTACAGTCCACTGGTCATGAGTCACATGGTGTTGTGGTAATGTATGGATGTGTGTTGCTGGTCCAAGGACATGGTGATGTCTGAGGGCTACATAGTAGAATGCAGCATTTACCTCTGTGATCTGCACCTGAGACATCTGTGATGGCTCTTGAGTGTGTACTGGTCAGTACATGTGAGTGGCCTTCATGTACGTGGGGACAGTAACACCATACTGTGCCCTTCCATGTTTAGAATCCATGTGCATGCAAGACAGCCCTTTGCTACTACTAAGTGTGTGAGCATGCCCAGTATGCCGTTGTGTAGATGGACACACAGTACATTCCAAACTGTGCCCTTCCATGTTTAGAATCCGTGTGCATGCAAGACAGCCCTTCGCTACTACTAAGTGTGTGAGCATGCCCAGTACGCCATTGTGTAGATGGACACACAGTACATTCCAAATGGACGTGTGATACTAAGTGTGTGAGCATGCCCAGTGACACCTTGTGTCAGTTATGTGCCTCTGTGTATGGGCATGGCCATTGACATCCTGTATAGCGATGGTGGTCATCCAGGCAACAGATGTCCATACCCCACGTCAGGATGGATTCCTACATTGAACACACTGGTTGACTGTCTTGAAGGGTGTACTGTCTGTGGCGCATCTCATATCTATGTAGTGTTGTAATAGTGCTCCGTAGATAGGCAGTTGTCCCGCTCACACCACTGCCGTGTGTTTGTCTACGTCTACCTTGGGACAGTAATATGCTTTTAGACTGCTCACTCTCTATACATTCCCTATCGGCGTCTTTGCCTTTGCGGATGATGTCATCCACCTAGAAGTATGCCTCTGGGAGTGCTGTGTTCCAGTAATCTCGGTAGCATGTTCTGTAACTGCGTAATGCTGTAGTGTGATAAGGTAGTTAGGTGTATGTTCGACTCCCAGCCCTGCCAAGTGTGTGTGTGTGTGTGTGTGTGTGTGTGTGTGTGTGTGTTTCCAGCTGCCTGGGGACAGAGTAATGCTTTTAGATGGCTCACTCCCCATACATTCCCTATCGGCGTCTTTGCCTTTGCGGATGATGTCATCCACCTAGAAGTATGCCTCTGGGAGTGCTGTGTTCCAGTAATCTCGGTAGCACTTTCTGTAACTGCGTAATGCTGTAGTGTGATAAGGTAGTTAGGTGTATGTTCGACTCCCAGCCCTGCCAAGTGTGTGTGTGTGTGTGTGTTTCCAGCTGCCTGGGGACAGAGTAATGCTTTTAGATGGCTCACTCCCCATACATTCCCTATCGGCGTCTTTGCCTTTGCGGATGATGTCATCCACCTAGAAGTATGCCTCTGGGAGTGCTGTGTTCCAGTAATCTCGGTAGCGCGTTCTGTAACTGCGTAATGCTGTAGTGTGATAAGGTAGTTAGGTGTATGTTCAACTCCCAGCCCTGCCAAGTGTGTGTGTGTGTGTTTCCAGCTGCCTGGGGACAGAGTAATGCTTTTAGATGGCTCACTCCCCATACATTCCCTATCGGCGTCTTTGCCTTTGCGGATGATGTCATCCACCTAGATGTATGCCTGTGGGAGTGCGGTGATGCTGGAACTCGGTAGCGCGTTCTGTTACTGCATAATGCTGTAGTGTGGTAGACTAGACAGGTAGGTGCTCGATTCCAAGGCATGGCAGGTGTGTGTGTTTGGCAGTTATACCGTATGTGTTGGTATCTGTGGGTGGCTAGCTGCGGGATGTGTTCAGTGTGTTTTGTTGCTGACCTATATAGTGTCCACAGCCCGCATATTCTGCCAAGACACTGGGTTGTCAACACATACATTCGCCAATAGGTCTGGTGAGTAACTGTCAGCAGCCCTACTCTTACCCTTGATACGGTCTGACCCATGTGATGCAACAAAACACACGTGCCTTGATAGTAACAACACTACATGATGCAGGTGGCACATGTAGTTTCCTTTTCATTCCTGTCTAATGCTTTGCTGTCATGTGGTCCGCTGTTGTGATATAAATGCCATATCTACATATGTGTGTACATGTATATGTGTGTATGTATATATATATATATATATATATATATATATATATATATATATATATATATGTCCATGTATATATGTATACAAATAATATATATGATATATGTAGATATAGAGGTGGACATAGATGTGAACATATATGTCTGGGGACATCAGCACTATTGAATGTTTGTGCCGGATGATCTGTACGTGATAACCTGGGATCTATGTATATCTGCCATGGCGTGGTGGTAATGCACATCATCTGTAGTGTGCAGGGTCACGGGTTGTAGTCGTGTAGACACCGGTTATTTTGTTGCTGGGAAGACCATGGGACATCGAATATGGTGATAGTAAGGCACCTGTTGCCAGTTGTGTATGGATCTGAGCGACACTGAGCAGTGG
The DNA here is from genome assembly GCF_019279795.1 of Protopterus annectens. Taxonomy (NCBI): domain Eukaryota; kingdom Metazoa; phylum Chordata; order Ceratodontiformes; family Protopteridae; genus Protopterus; species Protopterus annectens. The sequence goes on from NC_056737.1 coordinate 291,476,576, forward strand.
TTATTAATTTGGAGGTTCGGTATGGGTCATATAACTATTCATTAGAAGACTATACTATGCAGATGAGGTTGACAATAGTGTATCCCATTTATCACCAGGGTGTGATGCAGGTCCCTGGAGTGTATGTGTGTAGTCAGCCGGGTGCAGGTCTCGAATATAGTTGACAGCATGGGAGGGGTCAGGCATACTGTAAGTACATTGCAGAACTGTGCCTCGGGAGTGCTCCTGCCTTAGCACACCTAAGCTAGGGGTGTGTCTATACCTGCCTGGTGACATTGGGAGGGATGACAGCAGTGGTGGGGTAGTCAGGGTGTACAGGCTGCACAAACAGGTGTTGATCAGCACAATCAGCAGATGACATGGCCAGCCCGCACCTGAACAGTACGGTAATGTGAGCAAGCAGCATACACACAGGTTTCTTCCGCACTCTACACCACCGGTGTATACCTGCGGGACATTTCATGACACAGTCCAACCAAATGAGAAGGGCTGCAGCAGGCAACATATACCAACATGTGCAGGAGGCTGGGGCAGTGAGGATGTGTATGCTGCTGAACAACCCTTACTGGGGTGACATAAGACTTTATAGACCCAGGGTGACTTACCAGGGGCTACATGGGCTGGGGATGGTGGAGCACTATGGGGTGGACAGAGACCTCCTACAGCAGCTTGTTGACCTGTGCCTGCCACACCTGACACATCAAACAGGCCGAGGGAAACACATCACAGTGGATACCACGGTATGTGTTGGCCTAGGTGTACTAGCCACAGGTACCTCACACAGCACAACTGGGGATATCATGGGTATCTCACAGGCATCTGCATCCAGAGTATTGCACCAGTTCACAGACGCCATGTCAACACATGCTAGTGAGCACGTACATGTCCTCAACACACGTGATTAGTAGACCAGCAATATGCATCAGTTCAACCACATGGATGACTACCCTGGGGTACTGGGTGCTATAGCCTGCACACACATACACATCAAAGCACCACCCGGTGAGCAGGGTAGGGCCTACAGTCACTGCAGGGGCATACCCTCCAACAGCTAGGCCATATGCGATGGCCAGGGCATGAGATTGAATGTGTGTGCTGTCTGCCCTGGAAGCTATGATGATTCCGATATATGGCTTCTGACACAGCTGTACCACACCAATGCCAATATGGACATCCCCTACAGTCTCCTAGTGGGGGATGCTGGGTAAACACTGGTGTCGTGGCTGATGACACCCATCAGCAATGCACACACACCTGAACACTCACACCATAATGAGGCGGATGCACAGGCAAGACATATACTTGTGCATGTGTTTGGGATGCTCAGTTCACAGTTCTGGTATCCGGACACATCCGGTGGAGCTCTGCAGTATTCACTAGCTACATGCATACAAGTTGTTATGGTATTTGCTATGCTACACAATCTTATCCTGCAGTAACAGTTGCAGCAGGAACAGCATGGGGCAGGGCCACACAGCCCAACACCACTGCCAAGGCCTGTACAGGCACAGTGTGACTTGGTGAAGGAACTACCTGAGCAGGGCACAGTCGGCGAAAGCCGTGCACAGTATGACCTGCCCTTGGCAAAGAGGCAACACAAGGCATATGCACTGACACAGTAGGTACCCACGGATTTCCCTCTCTGACCCGCACACAGTACAATGGATGCCAAACATGACACTACCTGTGCTCGGCCATGTATAGGAGGTGCACTGTGTGCATCCGACATAGGCAGCCCTCCAGCACCGTCCTCAAGTCCAGAACACACCCAGGGTATGTCTATTGACCTAACAATTGGCAGTTGTATTAGAATGTGTATTTACCCATTGCTATGGTATGTATGTGAGCATACAAGTGACTGTGGTGGCCAAATGTTAGGGCAGCAGACAGTACACATCCATAGTGGCACCATGACCTCTGTAGCACATACAGGGGTCACAATGGTAGCCTGTAGTACACAGGGTGTCCTAACCCACTGCAGATTATGGGCTGACCATCATGTGTGTCCATACAGCCCACACACGTTCCATGCAGCTGGACAGATGTGGACCAATACAGACAAATGATATACAATGGCCTATGGATATGCCCAATGAATGACCCCAACCCCCTAAGACACACACAGACTACAGCAGGCCAGGCAGTTTGATGTAGGTTGTGTAAGCTAGGACGTCCAACACCACTGTGCTGGTATTTAAAGCTGGGAACTGACGTACACTGGTATCCCTCCAACCAGCAATTTAGGTAGGTCCACACACTGACATGGAGTACCTGGCATACCAGTACAGTAGCGGCAGATGTGTACAACTGTCGGCTGTGCCCCCATCAAACCTACACATGTGAGAGTCATGTGCGCCACCCACGGTGCTGTGTAGGACTGTGGTTGTGGTTGGATGTCCCCACACGCTATGCAGACATGTAGCAACTGTCAATGCCACATGACCATTAGCTACCCTGCAGACACAGCATGACACCTGTCTGTGTAGAATGGGGTCAGCAACACAGTACTAACTATCTGGACATGTGACACATGCGATACAGTTGACCATACTTGGCATGCTCACACACATGACGGTATGATGGTAATGTCGGTCGACAACATGCGTAACAGTCATACTGGGCATGCTCACACACTGAAACACAGGATGGCCAGGCATGCATACACCAGTGGTCCGGACATATCTGCCAGTACATTGCTATACTGTTGGATGACTGCGCTGTATGGTGTGTGTGTGGTCTATTGTCTGTACATATGCCATGGTCTATTGTTAATTCACATGAGCAGGGTACTGGTACCAACACGTGAATAGGGCGGTTCTTTGTTTGCGGACAGACCGACGCCTTTGGATACGGACTGGGTAAGGCACATTCCAGCAGGTGGGAGCAGTTGTGCGTGGGTTTGCACAGTGTTAAGCACTGCTGACCTCTGGTCACAGCACCTTATACCCGTTTAGACTCCACATTTCTTTGACAGTGCACTACTGGCATACTGGTAGACAAACACGCTTACAGCCGCTCGCTCACCGACATTTCTGCTTACATTTGTCACTCACGCTGGGTGTGTGCGATCCCTTGTGATGCGTATTACATCGGACTACATGACTACAGTATCGGGTATGTGTAACCATTTTGCGATGGCAGGCGTTCGACTGTACGGACTCAGTGGCCTGTCCAGTGACGTAATCATATTATATGCGTGTTCCTCATACGATCTGCTCCCATCTGCCTGATACATGGGAACCGATACTCTGCAATGCTGACATGTGACTATGATTTTGTTAACGCAGCTGTCTGCCGAGTCATGCTACCGCATACCTACTGTACGTTTTCCACCTTTCAGATTGCACGACGGGAGACTGTAGGAGTGACACCTTTCCCACTTTGCATGGGACAGTCCCTCATTAGGCATATCTCATGTGACAATACCAGACCTCTCCACCAATCGGGGGACACATTTCTACAGAATCAGGGACAGGTCAAGAAAATATCAGGGACACTTTTACAAAAGTAGTGCTATTAACTTGAAACATTGACAGAATCAGAGCATATGACTTAATACACATTTTCTGAAGTAAAAGTAGTTTATAACTCTTACTTATTGTCATTAGTCATTAAGTGTAATTCACCACCTTTCCTTCAACAGTCACTAATTTTAGGAGGGATTAAGAGGGACAGAGTTAAACTTTCAGTCAAACTCAGGGACGTACCTGAAATTCAGGGACAGTTGAGAGGTATGGACAATACTCTAGCCATTGCAACTGTCCTGATTAGGGGACATTCTCATGTTGTACGTGTCTGTACTGGTTGCTTGTTACAGGTCTTGTATACCTGACACGTCGATATGTTATATGTAGTAGCATAAGCAACTTTACTGCTGCTAGACTACGCTTTGATTTGTGCCGATATGTATATTTCTGTACTATGCATGGCTGTAGGTATGTTCTGCCCTGGTACGTCTGACATTTCTACAGAGCAGGTTCCACTTTGGCCATTCAGAATGGTGGCGGCCCTATAGACCCTATATGTAGAGCTATCACATGTGTCAAGGCAACACATACCCACAGCCAGTAGTAAACTGATGACTTCCACGGTTTGCATACGTTAAGGTTATTCATGTAGCATTATAATTGATAATACTGTTTCCTATTACATGTAGCTGTTTCTGATACAACAAATTAATTTCTGACACCACTACACACACTATATAGCCTCCATTCCCGAACTCACAGGCCATGTGCCATAACTGTCATTTTGCAGGACACAACTGCCCAGACGGGTGTGTCCCTCAGGCGATGGGTGTTGAACCACTTCTATTATGCTATCATCTACCTAAGGTGGTCAGCAAATTATGCACTTTCCGTCAGTAGCAGAACTCACATACCAATGGGTGTGAATGAACACTGTATCAGGAACAATGCATAACACCCTGTGGGACACATTTAGATGATTGGTTCTATTAACCAGACACATTTACAGTCACAGAGCATATGTATTCATTCACGTTTGTCGAGGTACATGCTGTTTATGACTCATACATGTTGTCATCTGTCATTACCTGTATTCCGCCACCTGTTCACCTAATATCACTAGTTCTGGAAGTGTTTAGTTGGACTTTGTTACATTCTGATACATAACTATGGACGTCCATGCTAATCAGGTACACGGCACTGATTTGGTCTCTATGTATTCCCCCGATGGTTTACAGACTATCCGGTAGATGTGCTCTTCAGGTTTGGGAGGTGTAGGCATATGCTATGCCCACATAGGAATATTAATGACTTCCACTGGGCGGGCCTACTACATCTCTGCCAACCAGCACCTGCACACTTAAGCCCATTATTGCATACCCATGGTCCACCTACCTGGCACCCCTCTACAGCAGTCATGACAAATACTTACTGCGAGCGCAGCTGGGGTATGAGCACACCCCTACACATTGCCCACTCTCCCCATCTCGGGACACATGTCGTACGCTTTGTCAACCCATGTATTATCACACTTGCACAACCTACTGTTCCATGTACACCTACATCCTGCTCATATTAGTGTCAGCAGATTCACACGTACCCTGAATTTTTGGGGTCCTGCAAGGGACACCGTTATCCATGTTTAAAGTGTAGACCTTGCAGATCTCTCCCACTGGTACTTTCCTACCGGTGTTTTGGACAGCGGCAGTGTATTGATCTGTATTGCCTGTCTGTATGTCTGTCCGGCCTAGCTGGGCGATGTGGGGGGTACAACATTTATTTATTGGACCTCCCAGTCACATATGCCAGGGCTGTAAATATGTTACCCCTAATTGCTGTGAAGTAACCTATTTATGTACATGTGTATATCTACACTGACATATATATTTTGTTTTGTGTGTATGTGTATATATCAATACCTGTTGTTTGTGTATATATATCTATCTATATATATATCCGTAGTATATCCTTGTGTGTGTATATATATATATATATATATATATATATATATATATATATATATATATATATATATATATATATATATATATATATATATATATATATATATATATATCTGTATGAATATATATGTGTATATAAATTAATATAGATATATGTATATATACGTTTTTATCTATATATACATCTGTGTGTCCGTTAACCTATACATTTCCCGGACATGGACACTTACACATGCGTATTGGGTTTTATCTCTGCTTCAACAGCATACTATTGCCTTAGTCATTATGACACCGACACTTCACTCCGGTGAACTTGTGATCAGTATATTGCACGTTATACAGCGGACAGATGTCGCACGTTTTTCATGTCTGGGGTGCCGCTGCTAACTGGGATGTGATACAGTGTCATTCGACCTATTACTCGTATGCACAGCCTATTATTCCTGCTACTGTGTTTGTTTCTGTGCACATTCATATTATTACTGTTGATAGGATGAGTGTTTGTGTTACTGTGACTGTACGTCAACATATTGATGTCTTCATGTAGTTGTGTCTTTCTGCTTTTCCCGGTTTGGGGTTGTCACAGCAGAACTCCGTTCTGCTCATGGGTGGCATATAGGTTTTACGTGCCGGGCTGCCAGCCCTGACGCACAACGTCCGACAACGATACGCCCATTCACGCATGTCTCCACGCAAATGATGCTCTATCTGGGAATCGCACCTACATACTAGCTGACCTCCACGGGCCGCTCCACTGCACCCGGCACATACCCTAGCACTCCTGTGTCCATAATCGCATATCCATAGTTTCTCCTGCACACCCGTGTTGAGTTTCCACGCATAACAGCCATTATACACCTGATATCGCAGCCATGACACACCTTTACACATTGCCCTCTCATGAGCGTTGGGGCCCTACACACATTTTGTACCACCTCGTGTATTCACAGGCTCACCATCCATTCATATTTGCACATACGTGCCTTTCCTGGTGTTATGGATTACGAACGATTTGTGGGTTACAAGTGTAGGTGGTCACAACATGTACTACATTCCGTCTGTTTACAATGTTGACGTAGCACTTCAACGATGTTATGGCCACTGGTATAACCCTGCCTCTGGTGTGAAGAGCTGTGCTCTACTCACACTTGTGCAGCTTTATGTGACATACACTGCGAGCACTTTATAATTCCTTACTTGCTCTGGATTCCCTTCACAACCCTTATGTTTGCTTTCATCTTTCGGCGTTCCTTACATATCTATATATATATATATATATATATATATATATATATATATATATATATATATATATGTATATATATATATATAGATATATATATATATATATATATATATATATATATATACATATATATATATATATATATATATATAGATATATATATATATATGTATATAGATATACATGTATATATGTATATAGATATATATATGTATGTGTATATAGATATATATATGTATATATATATGTATATGTATATATATGTATATATATATATATATATATATATGTATATGTATATATATATATATATATATATATATATATATATATGTGTGTGTGTATAGATATATATGTATATATAGATATATATGTAGATATATAATTGCATATTTCTGTTATGTCTGTGGATATTTATCTATACACACATCTATCTATCTATATATATAAAAGTTACAGCTGTACAAGACACTGTACAAGACAACATACATTTGCTATGCTAATAGCTGCGTACACCCGCACAGGCGCACTTGCATCTACTTATTCTGAGTTACATATGTTTACAGGCACTTCTTTGGGAATACATGTGCCTTATTCCTTATGAAAGTACCACTTTGATTGATGGAATCTGGTTAACAGACCCATGTGAACGCAGTCAACTTTACATGCATAAATGTTGGCTTTACAGCACAGAGGCATTCATTACACAATTAGTATGTGCTATAGTCGTACTTGAACCGGGAATGCCTTTACATTAGGCAGATGCTGTAACCACTACACTATTGTTGTTCTGGCTCATTTATCTGTATACCCATGGTTCATAGCTACTCTGACATACACCTCACTGCTTCCCTTACACAACAGGCATCCATTCTCCTGCTGGGAAAACCGCAGTACTACACTTAGGACATTCCCTGTTTCCTACTGCTCTGGACCCATGCTGCATGTCTACACACTCCAAGGATATTCAGAACTCCTACACTTATAGTCCTCGCACATACGCGTGTTTGATTGTCAGGGTATTCATGTGCTGGTCCAGGTTTAGGCTTGGCCGACTGGTGACTAGAACTGCCCTGGTGCTGTTCAAATATCAGATGTAGCACATGGACAGAGTTAGTCCAGATTTTAAAATTCTACCTGTGTTTACAGACGCAGGTGTTTGGGCACCTCTGACCACATTATTAGGTCGATGCTACATAATGTATGGTGGGGAGTGCAGGTTGGGGGGGGGTTCCACGTGTTTCCCTTCCCATTTGACTATTTCATTCATTTATAGATACAATGAATATTATTCTGGACATCAGTTATAAATTCACTACCGGTATGCAATAGTCCTGTCAACAGATGTGACAGTTGGTTGGTGTACTTGTGTGTACAGACCTCTGTGATACTCGGGGACTCTTTTCTACAGTGACAGGGACAAGGCTATGACAACTCAGGGACAATCACAGACACTTCTACCATATTAGTACTATTAACTTGGAACATGTTGACAGATTCGTAATACTACTAATTTTCTGCAGTTAAATGCATCTATTACTCTTCATTGTTGTAAGTGGACGGCCATGGTGGTGCAGTGGTTAGTACTGCCGCCTCACAGCAAGAGGTTCTCCGGTTCGATCCTCGGCTGGGGTGCCTTCTGTGCGGAGTCTGCATGTCCTCCTTGTGGTCGCGTGGGTTTCCTCTGGGTGCTCCGGTTTCCTCCCACATCCCAAAGACATGCTGCAGGTGGATTGGACACTCTAAATTGGCCCTAGGTGTGAGTGTGTGCATGTGTGTGCCTTCTGTGGAAGGTTGGGTGCCAGGCTGGCAACTCCACACCATAAAACTCCACTGCCAATCATGAGCGGACACGGTGATCCACTGTGGCGACCCCTAACCGGGAAAAGCCGAAAGAAGAAGAAGACGCTTCATTGTTGTAAGTAGTCATTCTCATTCAACACCTTTCCTCCAAAGGTCACTGGCTTTGTGAGTGGTTAAGAGGCTGGCCAGTTATTGTGTGAATGCTATGACCATTGGTAGCGTTGACATTGTCATATGTACAGGTTGGGATGTATTCTGGGGACTAGGGTTGCCACCTTTTCAAATGGCCAAGATGGGACATTTTCGGAACACACATCAGATTTTACAGGCCGACACATACCCACGGTCAGTACAAAGGATAGAACTTTACTTATTTGCCTACATAAAAGCCTATTGTTGTAGCGGTTTAGTTGCTTATTTTGTTTCTTGTAACATTTAGGTATTTTAGATACAGAAATAATTATTTTATGCAACTATTACATAACATATGGGACATAATTATGTCCTACAATCTCAGGACATTTGCCATTTTTAATATTTTTTGCCAGGACATAACTGTCCAAAGAGGGACTGTCCCTCGCAAAGTGGGACAGATGATAACCCTACTGGGGACACCAGATTGTTTGGGCCAACACATAGCCACGGTCAGTGCAGGTTTAGAACATTCATTTGTTTCTTAGCTGTGAGCCTATACCTTTAGCACTTTTGTTGTTTGCCTGTTTCTTGTACGAATTACGTTTATTCTATCCTGACATGACCGCTTTAGGCAACTGTTACATGCAGTATGGTACATAGTTATTTCCTACAATCACAAGACATTTAACATTGTATCATTGTTGGTCAGATCACACCTACACACACATTAATTGTCCCTCACACAGTGGATCAGGGGGTATCCTGTTTACGTCAGTGCCTTCATCACCCTTATACCATGTGCCACTATGCAAATGTGTGCAATATATTCTCTCGCTTATTCGTGTCGGGACACGTGCTTCACGGGCAGGTGTTTGATCCTGGGTAGTAGGTTCTGCATGACCATCTAGAGCTGGACAGTCTCGTGCACCACTACTGCACATTCCAACTTGTGTCCAGATGTCTACAGGACTGGACATCGTGTCTTCATACCCATTTTAATGTTTACACAGGTTACTTATCCCATGAGGGATATTCCAAAAATTTAACAAGACCGATACCGAACATTCTTCTGGCATTACGAAAATGTGCTGGGGGTTTTACATGCAAGGGATACATAGTTTGCAATCCTGAAACTGCCTAGGGTGACACTACCTACTACATATGCATAGTGGTCACTATGTGTAGATGTAGCAGCACCAAACTAGTAGGCCAAGTATGGCTGGATTTGGTGGACGTTCAGGTATGGGGGCGGGTTGTGTGCTGTGGAGGGGATGCTGGGTAGTCCATTATGCATCCAGATGTGTTGCATTTGATATGGCCAGTTCCATCAGGACTGATCTGTGGGTATGTGCCGGTGACATGTCTGTACATTTGTATCGCACATTTTAATATTCATATGTTTGTGGGATTGTGTTCTACAGTATGGCCTGTCTGGTTGTATTGCAGATGTGTATACATGTTTTTGTGTTTCTTTCTGCTTCACCTGCTGCTCCCTCATACACCTCCAGTTCACCTATTCTGCATACGACACAGTGTCGCCTTTGAGGATTATACCATTACCCACCCCCCACCTCCCCAACCCCACAGACATATTCCTGACACTCCATCCATCACTGCTTTGGTTGATGGCCCATGACACGGTCAAGGTAACACATTGCATACCCTACATATGTCAGGTACCTGTATGGTTGTGTGGACTACCCTGACATGTTTGACTTTCCACATACTATGCCTCACGCACATAGGTACATGCCCATACTTAACTTTCATGACATGGTTGGTATACCTGGGTAATACCCGTTTAACTGTGACACATCCTGACAAGTTCGGCTTGGACCACAGATGTGCGGATTTTGGCCGACTGTTCTAATCATTGGTAGGATGCCTTTTCCTATGTCCAGGATGGGATATATTCCGGACACATATCCGAATGTACTGGACAACATGAACCCACAGTCAACGCTACGGATAATACTGTTCCTTTCAGCCTACATGTTGCCTTATTGTTGTAGCAGTTTATATGCGCCTTCTGTTTTGTTTACATGTTTATTCTATGTCCTGTCACATTTGGTATGTGAAATACATACATACCTATTGTATGTGACTATTACATGCGTTGTGGGATATAATTCGGTCATACGGTCGCTAGATATTTACATTTATCGTGTTTTTTGTTATGGACACATCTGCCCAGCTGTGTACCCTCCCTCACAATATGGGTCAGCTGGTGACCCTGACCATTGGGCTGGACGTACCTATTGGCGGCGCGCTAACATATGATGCGTTTCACTTCCACTTGGTATAACTATCTACACTGTGTTGGACTACGGGCACATGGTTTTCAATGTCATTTGTTCGCGGGATAGGGACCCGTTTTTCCTTACCGTGCATTTGTGATGGCTTCGTCATTTTGTGTTCGCTGGAACTATCTTGCTTGCTTTGCATATGTTTCAGTATCCATGGACACTGACAGATGTGATTACTATTGCTTGGAAATTGTTATATGCAAGCATTTTAGGTTGCACGTCGACAGCTGACATTTCCACGCCTCAGTGCGGCACTTTGACACACCCTATGCACTCGTACTCCTTTCCTATGCACGTGGCTGTGGCGGCAGCGCACCTTCATTAATATGCATTTGGTGCTACTGCGCCATCTTCACACCGCATGGTCGGCACAAGCCAAATGCCAGCCTTGCGCTGAGCTTCATGAATCCTGGGGTATGTCTCAGTGACCGCACAGATGTTAGCATTCTCTAGGGTAAAGACAGCTTCTAGAGAGTGGAGTTTTTTGTTTAGACTCCTAGCATCGAGCAGTAATACCTTTAGATTTTCTTGGTTTTGATTTGATGTGTCAGAAGTACTTTCAGTTTGGCACTGCCTAAAAAAGGCACTATGGGGAAAGACAAACTTTTAGCTAGTATTTGAAAGCCTAGAGGGGAGACGTGCAGACCATCAAGGGCAAAGCAATATTGTCTGTTGACTATCTCCTTCTATGCTGACAAATATTGCACATCCTTAGAATGACACCATAAACTAAGCCAATTATTAAAGTCATTCATCTTTTGTTCATATCGTGGCATCATCCTTGGAGAAGGTAAAACGCTGCTTAATGCTAGGTTCATACCAGCCTGGGACACTTATTCTGAGAGCTTCATGATGTCTCTCTCCATATAGCCTAGGGAGGTATGCCTCAGGTTATTTACACCCACATGGACTATGGCTGAGTCATACTGGTACTTGTGGTCCAATGACCTGAGTGCATGTATAATGTGGTGGATCCTAACCCCTGATAAGTAACTGACCGTGACTTTCTCCTTACTCAGCCTGGTGACAAGGACATCAGTGTGTCTCATGATGGAATCTCCAATGACCAGAATGTTGGATTGTGTGGTGGCTTGCCTTATGGGCTTAGAAGTAGAGGCTCCATGTGATATGTGTGTATGTGCTGATGTGGGTGTTGTTTTGAAAGCATGCAACAATGAAATGGTAGCATGTTTTTCACAGGGCAATACCTGTGCATTAATACCCTATTGGAGAACGTTCTTTCTTCAATAGGGTGACAGTGTACATTTTGCCCATTATATAATACTGTTTTGTATCTATATATTCAATTTTATTTATTTAGGATATACTACTTTACTAATGTTTGTTTAACATTTACTTGTATGCACTTCATCTCTTCCATAAAGTGTTTTGTGATAAAGCACTGTAATAAAAGTAGAGATGAGTTAAATTCATTGGTCATTTAATTTACATGATTTCACAGATACAGTACAGGATTTTTGAACAGCAGCACTGAAATAGTATTCACATTACTAATGCAATGGGGTCAGTTTTCACTTCTGTGTAGGATGTAGATCAGCAATAGTGCAAATATGCCATACATCACATATTCTGTATACGTTGGAATCTATAAGAGCTCATCTTTCTGCACTGTGGTCTGCTATATAACTATACAATCTATGATGAGAAGAAGTTGGGCATGTTACTTTGTCCCACATCACTGCGCATATGTCAGTGCTCTGTTGTGTTATAGCCTCCCTTTCCATGGTCACTGTACATGACTACTTATAGCGCTTATTGCGTATTTAAAGCTGGTGCCACTCAGTGGCTATACATCAGCAGACGTTGGTATTCTATAACTGCTGGAAACATATACATGGCACTCTCAGTCAGGAGTTTACCTGTACACTGTCTGTGTGTGTGTGTGTGTGTGTGTGTGTGTGTGTGTGTGTGTGTGTGTGTGTGTGTGTGTGTGTGTGTGTGTGTGTGTGTGTGTGTGTGTGTGTGTGCGACAATATATTGGTACTGCACTGCTGACATTTTGATACACATTTCAGCTTCCTTCAGCAGAGTGCTGTACAAGAAACATAGACATTTCTAGGTAAGCAGATTCCTGTGTCTTGTGTGCCTTGGCCGCTGTGCTTTTTTGTGCTTAACTGAGAGTTTCATTTATTGTGTTATTCATCTGTACTGTATCTGACTCTTACATGCATCATGATTTATCCAAGCATTCTGGCAGCATCCCTTGGTATGCAGTATGTACTCTGAATTTCCCTTTGTGACTTTATTTGTTCTTCCTGTCTACTGCACTTAGCAGAGGGCAGATGCCCTTTTATTTTCCTACTTTCCCTTCGGGGCTGCCAAGCCTTTATTTTTGTTAATATCCCAGCTGTCTTAAACTTTACTACCCAGTCTGGTAAGTCAGTTCTTGTTCCACTACCCCTTTCAGTTAATGTCTCCTTATGTCCAGTTTGAACTAACTTCCTAACCATGTCCCCACCTACCTGCCCTGCCTTTCCTCTGTTGCCTAACCACATCACTAGACATCCCTATTACTGTCTTGGGCATCCATATCACCCCCTTCTCTCTCTCTATTCTCTTCCAGTAAAAAGATGTCTAGTTTCCTAACCCTGTCCTTATGAAACATATCCTTTGACCACTTCACCACACTAATTTTGCTTTTTCTTTGTATGCTTTCCGGTGTGACCTTTTTCTCCCTCTAAGGCCTTCAGAAATGCATACAGTATTCCTTGTGTGGTTGGACAAAGGCCTGATAGATAAGTGTCATTATCTTCCTATCCCTACATTTATACTCTGGCATCTGGTTTGCTCTTGCCTGTGCCCACTCTTAGTCATTCAGATGAATCATACTTTATGTAGCAATAACTCCCAAGACAAGGAGCACCATAGTTACTCACTTAAAAATCACTACCTCATAGCCATGTGATCCAGGCATCAGGCTTCTGCCTGTGTAACATTTCATTTAAGTTCTGTTGCTGTGTAGGCTTTCTCTGGGTACTGTAGTTTCCTTTCACCACACAAAAACATCTTGGCCGACTGTCTACTGTAAACTGCAATTGTATTAAGCAATGGCGCATTTCTCCCAGGGCAGAAAAGGAGTCTTTTTAGGCTCAGTCAGATTATTTGGTAAACAAATGTCAATAAATAATATAGATATATACACACACACACATATATATACATATATATATAAACAAAGAGAGAGAGAGAGAGAGAGAGCGAGAGGCACAGACACAAAGAGAGAGAGGCAGATACAGATAGATACATATGACATTTCTGCCACTGTTTTCCTAGCTGAACGGTGTAGGACTGGGATGTAATTTTACCAAGAACCCTAGGCTACCATTATTTGCTTTCTGTTCTCTAAGACCCACCTGCAAAGCTTACTATCCACTCCTACCCCATTAATTTTGTAAGATAACTTGCAGTAAAGGAATAATGAAGAGCATATATGTCACATATTCTGGGCTGCATTTGTCCGTTTCTCTAAAAATCCAGTTGCAACATTTTTACATAATTTTAACAAAGTCTTAACATTTTAAACGTGTTGCCTGATTTGTGTTTGAGGTAAGGAGTAGTGACTTGGACTCTTTGGAGTGCTTTTGTGTTTTATCCTGCTGCATTAAGCTACAAGAAGATTTTGGCTGCATGGCATTTTCACTTTCTACTTGGTCCTGCAGTCTATTGCTAACACCCAAGCAGTGTTTCCCAAGGTTTGGTTCAAGTTCTTTGAAGTTTGTTTTCTGGTTGTACTGAGAATTTATGCAGTCCATCGAATCAGTCTTGTGTTCCAAACCTTGATATTCCTAGTCAAGAAGTCTATAGGCCAGTAAGTGAAGTAAGAGAGTGTGTTGTCCATCGGTATATGTTTTGTCTTTCTGACCTTAGATATTCCTACTCATGAATATCTGCCCTTTTCCTATCTGCACCAGATGTTTCCTACAAAACCTAGAGAAAAAAGTATTAGACGCTGTAACGTTATTGCTCAAATATAATGCAATATGGAGCAATAACTTAATGCTGTGGCCAGACATAAATTTAAGTGCAGACATACCATTAAGCCTTACTAACCCACTGGTCAAAATTGAGCTTGTCATCCACAACTGTCCTTAAGTGCAGCCCTTGGTATTTTGAAATCGAAACAAACTTTATCTACTAGGACATAAGAGACTTCCCATAACTTAGAAATCAGCATGTTGTTTACTGACAAGATGCTACACTCTCATTTCTTTCCTTTGAGCTTCCTTATATAAAGAAAAGCTTATTATTACCCCCAACTCATGATTGTACATTTATTTTATAGCTTGATCTAGATGATTTCATAATTTCTGGAAGCACATTTTCTTTTTTGTTTAACCAAAACTCTATCTAAGTGCTATCGCTGTTTCTGAAGGATGAGAATGCCAGGTAGAACTCCTTTTTTCTGTTACTCAATTTGTCAATTTTAGGGTTCCACCATAACAGTTTACCTCTAAATTTTCCATATATTTGTGTCATTTCGAGGTGTGTTTTGAATACAATGGTTAATGATATTAGACTGGTTATGTACTGATTGTTTGCAGTTTTAGAAGGAACATTAAAAAATGTACCCTAGTATGTACTAGTGAGCATCTCATCTACATCAATGCAAAATTCACTTTTCAAAACTCTTAGAAAGTGTAAGTGTTTTTATTTGCACTGATTCACAGGTAGTTTGAAAATAACATTACAGCTGCCAGGTTTTTAGTGGTCAGCCAACTGGCAGTCAGAAAACGCTATAGGTCAGACTGAAAGCCAAACATGATTTTCTTAAAGGCGGGGGGGGGGGGTCAAACACCCAACTACTAAGCAGGGAGCTCTTCTCTGCATCCCATCTTGTAATATAATGAATTCTCTGGTTACAGAACTATAATCTTTAAGGGTTTCCAACCTCCCTCATGGCCAGCATTAACTCTGAGATGACAGCTTCTGGTAGGAAGCATGAGGACCCCAAGTCTACTGATGCTACACCAAGAATGTTGCTACTGCTTGCTAAATTCTTGTTTATTTGCTGTAGATTGTTTTTGTTGAGATAAAGTCAGGAATTAGTTGTGCATTCTGTTTGTGGTGCGATACGTTATGTGTTCAGTTTTATGGTGTAAATAAATTCTCAAATACAAATCATGAAAGGGTGACAACTTGAAAATCCAGAAGAAGAGGGTGAAATGCTCTGGCATTATCCTGTTAATACATCATAAATTTGTGAGATAGACATAAAATCAAACAAATAACAGACACAATACAATTCATGACACAGCAATAACCTGAAAGATACAGAGGAGGAGTTGTTTTATGAACAATGCCGACCAAGAATTTGTTTCATATCCTAAGCACTGAAGCACAGTCTACAAAAGTTGAATCTCTGCGGCTAATGGGCAGCTCTCTTCCACTGTGGAGTATATATAAGACTGTACCACTATCGGAAGTTGCAGGAATCACTACAAGGGTTTCCAGCAAGTAGCCTGGTAGGCAGTGAATCAGAAGTTTTAAACAGTCTTTCTGAAACAGCTACATGCACCAAAGAAAAAGCAAGCTTTTCATATTCTTATCACTGTGTCAGGTACTGGGGAAGGGTAACACTAGGGCAGGGCATTAAAAGACTTTCTGTCTCTATCTGTCTATTTATCTATAGCTATACCTTTCTATATAAAATACATATAAATGCAGACAAAGAAATAGTTCATAACAAATTATTTTAGCATGTTTATTGAGAAGAATACAGTAAAACTAATGACTGATTGTTTGTTAGAAACCTGGTAACTGCTAACTTAACTATTTTCACTTCAAGTATGACCACTGAGTAGATAACAATTAATTTTAGAGGGTGACAGCTCCAGCTTGTTTTTTTGTTTGTTTGTTTGTTTGTTTGTTTGTTTGTTTGTTTGTTTGTTTGTTTGATTATTATAGTGGTAATTGTAAAGGTACTGAGTATTAATGTGTACAATCTATTATTTTGTGAAGGGCAACTGGGATGGTCTGTCTTTGATAACTGTTTTCGTTTTAAGACATTTATTTAGAGTAGAATTTTTTGGAACTATCCAGTTAAGTAATGCATGTATAACCCTGTGTAACAGACACAGCTCAGAAAAAGTATGTCTAAAATCTACTACTAGCAGCTTTAATGACTGCTACCCTAAAAATAAACTAATGAGACTGATGCTTTTGTAAGAAAGAACATTATCACTAGTGAGGGTGATGCTTTTGTAAGAAAGAACATTATCACGAGTGAGGGTAATGCTTTTGTAAGAAAGAACATTATCACGAATTAGGGGGATGCTTTTGTAAGAAAGAACATTATCACAAGTGAGGGGGATGCTTTTGTAAGAAAGAACATTATCACTAGTGAGGGTGATGCTTTTGTAAGAAAGAACATTATCACGAGTGAGGGTGATGCTTTTGTAAGAAAGAACATTATCACGAGTGAGGGGGATGCTTTTGTAAGAAAGAACATTACCACGAGTGAGGGGGATGCTTTTGTAAGAAAGAACATTATCACGAGTGAGGGGGGATGCGTTTGTAAGAAAGAACATTATCACGAGTGAGGGGGATGCTTTTGTAAGAAAGAACATTATCACTAGTGAGGGTGATGCTTTTGTAAGAAAGAACATTATCACTAGTGAGGGGGATGCTTTTGTAAGAAAGAACATTATCACTAGTGAGGGGGATGCTTTTGTAAGAAAGAACATTATCACTAGTGGGGATGATGCTTTTGTAAGAAAGAACATTATCACTAGTGAGGGTGATGCTTTTGTAAGAACGAACATTATCACTAGTGAGGATGGTACTTTTTTAAGAAAGAAGAGTATCACTAGTGAGGGTGATGCGTTTTTAAGAAAAAACATTATCACTAGTGGGGGTGATGCTTTTGTAAGAAAGAACATTATCACTAGTGGGGGTGATGCTTTTCTAAGAAAGAACATCACTAGTGAGGGTGATGCTTTTGTAAGAAAGAACATTATCACTAGTGGGGATGATGCTTTTGTAAGAAAGAACATTATCACTAGTGAGGGTGATGCTTTTCTAAGAAAGAACATTATTGAGCATTCCAATGTGATATGTAAACTTGTGGCAAAATACAAGAGCTAGGATCACAATTTCCAAGGCTATAGCAAAAACAGACATATGAAGAACTGGCAAAGCTGGAGTAAGCAAAGGGCAACATTAAATATAATTGCAGTAAAACATTTTGGCATTGCACTTCTCCAAAGAAATGTGCAAATTGGTAAGAAAATCTATATGAAGGCTTAGGGTCAGTGCTTTCCAGACTTTCAATTTTTAGTCAAAAAAGACAGAATGGCCTATATCAGTAATCCCTAATCAGACTACACAAACATCTAGAAGATAGGGCTGCCAGCCAGCCTAGATTGAGCAGAACAGTTACAGTTTAAATTGATATGCCCGCTTAACTGTCAGAGGGAAGGAAATGTCCCATTCTCCCAGTGTTATTTGCACACTAACAATGAATGATTACTGCATTACTGCTCTGAAAAAAACAAAAAATAAAGACATGCAGCTGTAGTGCTTTTGTAGACTGGACAATCTCCTTTGCTTACAAAAGATGAGGGAATGCTGGTGCTCAGGAGGCGAGCATGCTGCCTGTAGTATGTGTTAACTTATGTTTAGTATAACCACATACTTGAATATGTGTTTCTACCTAATAATAAATTGCAGATTGTAATTTTTATCTGTTTGGCCCTTCTGCTTCTTCCCTGTCTAATTCTGCCCTTGATATAATGTTCATCCTCCATACACTACATGACTACAAGTAAGCTGATCTGCTTTCAACATGTACAAACTGTATCCCTTGACCTACAAAATTTAGCAGCATTGCATTTGGAGAAATTCATCTTTTAGCATGGGACAAGATTTTTGCACATGATGGAAACTGAATGATATCCACAGAAAGATGTGTGTGTGTGTGTGTGTGTGTGTGTGTGTGTGTGTGTGTGTGTGTGTGTGTGTGTGTGTGTGTGTGTGCGCGTGTCTGTGTCTATTGAGGAAAGAAGTGATGCTGACTTAACATGACCTCAGAAATGAATACAATGAGTAATGCTTCTTCAATGATGCAAGGGTCAGATGTAGTAAAAAATGTTCCTCCACACTTAAAAAAGGTATGATGTAATTAACTAAAACAGTCCCACATTGCATGTATGCTTCTTCTGTAGGCTGGCAGTATCACATCAAGTTGTATAATGTTTTTTACAGATCTTGCAGTAGGCATTTCAGACTTCCTCTTGTTAAGCATATCTATACGTAATAGTGTCCCAGCTTTACTTGGACAGCTGCCAGGATTCTTTATTTTACTCTGAGATGAGAGTTTACATTGGCAGTATTTGTATTTCTTAATAATCTTTATGCATTTTACACATATTAACAGCTAGTATTAAATACGCCCCTCTTTTCAGCTTTGTTGAGTAGGAGGAAATTATCTTTAATGCTTTAAAGTGTGAAAGAAATGGTGCAAATAATATTACCAGAAAGCATATTCTATTAAAAAAAAGACTACAAAAATAAAAATATGGAAACACTGGTAAAGGTAGTACAGCTTGCTAAAGCCTCTAATGAACAGCAACTATTTAAAATTTTTTACACTAGAATTACTTGAGAATTTACCTGAGAATAAAACACACTCCAGTATGAAATACGTTGTTTCTTCTAGTTAAGAAAGCCATTTTCAGCTTATTAAGTGTATCTTCAGTGTAAGTTTATTCAGAAAGTAGCACACAGAAAAGTTAGTTAAATAGCATGTTATTTAAAAAAAATAATAACTGCATCTGGAGACATTTAAATAACACCCAGACGTGTGATGGGTGAACTGCAGTGACTTAATGGTTCTGCTAAATATGCATCCTTGTGCATTCTGCATTGAAAAGCCACATCATAACCAGTCATAAATACTATTGCATAACTGTTACTCTGTTTGGGCTTTTTGATTTTCAGTTTTCATAGCTCTCATATTTTGCATAATACAAGTGATTTCTTTTATTTTATTATGGCCATTTGCATTGTTGGAAGGATTGTACATGCTGCGTAATTCTTATCTCCTTTAGAATCTCAGCACTATCACTCATTTTATTTTTTATGGAATGTTTTCCCGCCCAGCACTAATCACTATTAGTAAATGGAAAAAAAAATTATTCACATTACAAAACAAAAGTAATGATACACTAATTAAACCAAAATATGACCATAAAATTTAAATATTCCTTAGAAATTCTCAGAAAAAGAGTATATCATATGAAAAATAGTAATATGTACCTTAGATGATCTAGAACCCCGTGGTCTTGTGCCCCCCAGATCTCAGCTCAATTTATTTCCTTGATAAAGTTATTACAGTATAGTCTTGGCTACACCCTGTGTGATATCATATGTCTGGCCACATGACTGTGCCCCACTTTCGATATCTGTAAAGGCATCAACCCTAACTGCTGCCTGGACATGAATCCTTCTTGCTTATATTTGTTACTACATTTAGTGCAGTACAATTACCTCTAAGCCTTCAGAGATATGTCAGACTTGGCTACAAATCTCTGTCTCATTATGTTTAGTCAAGACCCTTTGTCAGGCAGGAAGTCTGGAGTCAAAGATTTAAGAGGAATACCTTAACTATAAAAGATGCATCTCAGTATATCACCCCCCCCACCCACCCCCCCCCCCCACACACACACACATACACACACATACATCCCTGCTTAAGCTTGTGGAAGACAAAATGCCTTCATTAAATGCATTTCAGTTCAGCATTCCTCTAGCAAATTCTTGGCATAAGCACTAATAGACATAAAGATGGATGCTGAAGGTATTTTAAGTATGATTAGAGCTTGTTGAAGACATATTTGATAATGGTGACAATGTGTCATAACTGGCCAACAGATACACTCAACAAAATGTCATAACATGTTAAGGAATACATCTGACAACATGTCATAACAGGGTAAGGGATACACCTGGCACCAGATTAAAGGATACACTTGATAAAATGTCAAAGACAGAGCATAAGATATGCTCAACATATCATAATACACTAAGAAATACACCTGATGTCATAACACAGTAAGAGATACATACACTAACAACATATCATAACAAGCTAAGAGATACATGTGACAATATGTTACAACAGCCCAAGGAATACATCAGACAGTATGCAATAACAGTTTTAACAGTCTAAGGGATATACCCAACATGTCATAACATGCTAAGTGATACATTTGACAGCGTACTGTAACAAGCTAAGGGATACATCTGGCAACATATCAAAAAGATTAGTGAATACATCTGACAAAATGTCAAAACATACTGAGGTATACACCCAAAGTGTCATAACAGGCCAAGGGATGCACCCAGTGACATGTCATAACAGACTAAAAGGATGCACTTGATAAAATGCCAAAAACACATTGTAAGACAGGCTCAACAATACTACACTGAGGAAAGGAATGCATCTGAATTGTCATAATAGACTAAGGGATTCACCTTACAGCATGTCATCACACATTAAGAGATACATCTGATATGTCATGGCAGGTTACAAATATACCCAACAACATGGTATAACAGGCTAAGAGACACAGTTGATGTATGAGCAAGGAGATCACTGTTGGACTAAATACTACAAGGAAAAAATTGAAACAGACATTTGTGCATAGCATTCAAAGTCATTCATCTGTGAAATTAATAGAGACAAAATACAGTGCACTCAGCTTTCAATGCTGCTAAGTCTTTCACTTCAAGTTGATTTGTTTTATTTTTTTACATTTTGATCTAGGAGATGGTTTTTTTTTGTTTGTTTGTTTGTTTGTTTTTTCATTCAGACTCCACACAGTTTTTTTTTAATACAAGAGAAGGCAAAACAATGAAGTTTGAATAAAAAAAATATTACTCCATACAAGATCATCCAGATTTCAAAACAAACAATTTATGCACTGGACAAGACAAATGCTCAATATGAAATGTTTGCAGACTGGTTGCATTGAAAATTTTGAAAAAGTCTGCATGGACAGACTGCGGATATGTAACAAACTGCAGAAAGATAACTTCTCCAACATCACCACATAAGCAGTTCTGATTCAAAACACCAGCACACTTAAAAAGCAGAAACATTAACTGGTTGTCAGTATCAGGAAGTCTAGAAGTGTGTATGGCAGAAGGCTTTAATTTTTATGAAATGAAGTACATCATGTGGGTATGCAGCATTCTTTAAACTGTGACTCTGTCAGTCAGGTAGCATCAGGACAATATTTAAGCAGTGTGCATAATACATATGCATACACTAAGTAGGTGGGCTGCACCACTGGTTTGATGTGCCACCAGAAACCATATACTATGTCACTGGCTTTGGCTGTATAATTTATCACACCGTAACTTAGCAAAGAAATGTCCAGAATATTAGGCAATGTGCCATTGTAACATAAGAATTACTTGGAGTGGCGATGACACATTGATCTTGGCAGGATGTCTAGTGACAGCCACAAAAAATAAAAGTCAACATATCAGACACTGGGAAACACATGAAAATGTTAAACATGCCTAACCACCACAGCCTAGAAAACATAACTCTAGAACCCATGTGAGGTTACATACCTTTCTAGAACTACCAGCTACTATATGCAAAGGGTCTTACAGTGACAAACAACACTGATGTTTATTCTACAGAGAAGTGCCATGCTTCAACAGCCATAATCACACATTAACAAACATGATACGTATCTAGGAACTGATTGGCTGACAGAGTGGAGAGCTGTATGTTGCTAAGCAAACAGATGACTGCCATCCATGTCTTACCCACTTTACATATAAATCCATTCATCCTCTACTCCCTTTTCCTATTTTTGCACATGGGGTTGTTGTGTCACTTCGAGACAAGGTTTACATCACTGGGTGGCTAGCCCTGCTGAGGTAGTTCATCCATACCACTCACACACACACACACACACACACACACACACACACACACACACACACACACACACACACACACACACACACACTCACACTTACAAGTAATTTAGAGTGTCCAATCCACCTACTGCATGTCTTTGGAATGTGGGAGGAAAGCGGATCACCCAAAGGAAACCCATGCAACCTTTATTTCTAAATGGTACATCCAAAAGGAAATGATATACTTGAATAAACAGGGAGAGCAATGTTTATACCACGCCCACCCTCACTTCCGCAGATGGACTACAAGGGGACAAGAATATCTGCTCGTTCCCCACTTTTCTGCATCATCCTGGACCATGCTAGTTCATTCTCCAAGTGACAATGTAATTCTGTACAGCTATATGCTTAATAAAATGGCAACATATTCCATATGAACTATTACACGTAACAATGTACAGTGACTGAACCTTGCACAAATACACAATGAATGTGTCACATTGTCTATTCTATATCTACATTAACCTATGCAGCAGGCAGAAGAGTGAACATCTCATGAGTACATTACACAACCTAGCAGATAACCAAAGTACTCACATATTTCACAATAAACTAGGCACATTGTAACCTGTTAGTAAAATAGTTAAAATCTGATTAAATCTACCTATATGCATTCATAATAAAAAAAAAAAAATAACACATTTCCAAATCTGCTTTTTTGACTTTCTGTGTGGTTTCAACTCTTCATTAATAAGAAATATGTTAGAGTAGTATGCCACACACGCACGCACGCACACACACACACACACACAAACACACACACACTCACACACACACATATATATATATGGATAAATAGATGATAGACAGGTAACTTATTTTAACTTAATAAACTATGGTTTAAACAAGCTAGCTTGAATTCTGTTTTAATTTTTTTTAATAAGAATGCAAAGTAATCTTTGACATGGATCTTACATAAGAAGGTGTGACAAGGCCCTATTTTAGCAATTCCTATGCCAATATCAGGGGCAGTCATTCCTGTACAGCTGTTTTCCTTTTCTTTTCTTTTTTTTTTTTTGATATAGGTTCATAGGTGTGTACTAGGCTAATGGCCCCTGGAGCCTTTACAAGCCTAGCCCCAAAAAAATTGCTCAGGCACCATGCCACCCGATGTTAGTTCACAGTGCCCCTATCCAGTAGGACAACTGGAGTGATCCCTGGGGTGAACTTTCTGTTACCCATCCACTTGTCAAGATTTCTCTTGAAGAGGGCCAGTGAGGTGCTCTGCTTGACATGATTGGGAAGCTTATTCCATAATATGGGCAGTCTTTGAGAGATGAACCTTTCCCTCCAGCATGTTCTGTTAATTGTGGTAATGAGGTTGGGATCTCTGGAGTGTGTGGTGTGGGCAGATTGGGATTTATTTAGATGTAACATTTCAAGTAGGGCTGGGTTGGACATGGCTGAGGTTTCTTGAGTCTGTCCATGTAGGACATGTGTTTAAGGCCTAGGATCCTTTTTGTGCAGTATGTTTGTGACCTCTCCAGCTGTTGTAGGTGTCTGGTCAGGTATATGCCAAACGGGGCATTATATTCAATGATTGGTCTAATGAGGGATGAGTAGAAAGGGATGATGACCTCTTTCTTCCTGGATGCAAAACCTTTGGTTATAAGATGTGCCATGTAGAAGGACTTTCTGACCACAATGGCAATGTGATGGTCGAAGGTGAGTTGGCTGTTGACCTGGGTGCCCAGATCTCTTATGGCCCCTTCAGTGTTCAGTGGGCTCCTATCAATGTGGTAATTCATGGGAAATGAGTTTTTTCCAAAGGGGATGATAACGCATTTTTTGGCATTAAGCTTCAGGCCATGGTTCCGACACAAGTCATTGGTCTCAGAGAGGCCCTTTTGTAGGATGTTGCCATCACTTGGACAGTTGATAATGACTCCTAGCTTGCAGTCTTCAGCAAACTTGGTCAGCCAGAGTCCTTCTATGTTGGCCTGGTTCTGAGAAATTGATGTCAAATAGGAGAGGGCCTAGGACTGAGCCCTGTGGGACTCCACTCGTGACTTGTGGACAGCCTGACTTGGAATCTGCACCTTTCACTCTGTGGGTCTTGTCTGTGAGCCAGTTTGCAACCCACCTAGTGATGTAAGGATTGATGCCTAGTTTGGTGAGTTTATCAATGATATCTGAGTGGGGAATGGTATCAAAGGCCTTGGCCAGGTTGAGGTAGGCTGTATGCACTGCCTTACCCTCATCCACAGGCTTGGTGACTGCCTCGAAGACGTCATCCAGGTTCAGCAGGCAGGCTCTCCCCTTGACAAAGCCAAACTGTGTGGGGTCAAGAGTTTGGAGATTGCCTATATCTTTGTTAAGCAGGTCCATGATGATGCGTTCCATAGCTTTGCATACCAGACTCGTCAGGCTAATGGGGAGATAGTTCCCAGGGTCTGTAATTGCTCCCACTTTATGCAGCGGGATGACTGTAGCAGTGCACCATTCATTAGGGACACAGCCTGAGGTAAGGCTGTGATTGAACAGGGCAAACAGATGTGGTGCCAGTTCATTTTGTAGCTCATGTAGGATGCAGCCAGGGATATTATCAGGTCCCATGGATGCTGTATTCTTGGCTTTGGACAATGCTGCTTTTACCTGTGTCTCAGAAATGGTGGGTACCGGGCTTTCTTCTGGTATTGTGATAGGGCCCTTGGGGGGAGAGAGGGGTAAAGTTGGCACTGAATCTGTCGACCAGTTTGTTGGCTATATCTGTTGGCTCAGTATAGGAGGTGCAGAATAAACAGTTAAAACAGTAATAAAACACTTTAAATGTCGTGCAAGCTAGCACACTTGAGTGTGTAGCAATATTAAAGCAAATACAGTTAAAATAAATGCAGTTATATGAAAAAACGACTTAAATCAAGTGCAGAACACAATATAATCAGGTATACACACACACACACACACACACACACACACACACACACACACACACACACACACACACACACGCACACACACACACACACACACACACACACACACACACACACACACACACACACACACAGACATATACATCCAGTGAACCTTATCTGCATAAAATGTTTTAGAATCACATTTCTTTTTATTGGCATCACCAGTAATTTTTGTGTTGTGAGCATTTGTGACATTTTGCATATGCTAGAGTGAACCACTCACAGCTGCATATTGATATCAGAGGCAGGAGTTGTCATTTTTCAGGGAGGCAGCAGATGGTGAAGGGTCTATATCACTGTCATAAGTTCGACTATGTAAATGTCGAAACCGGAAGTTCGAAATGCAATAACTTCGAACACTCAGAACAGCGATTTTTTTCCCAGGGAAAAAAAATCACTGTTCCGGTAAAAAAACAAAAAACACACGTACACTTCAAACTGTTCCTAATGTGGGGGGCTTCGCCTCCCACACACCCCCTACTTAAATATACCAACTCTGAGATCACACCACAGTGGAGGAAATAGCAAAGGTGCGGAAAAAGCCCACCAAATTTTTTCCCTGGGAAAAAATTTGGTGTTCCACGTTTTCACTATTTTGACATTTCCAACTTCCCAGTTCGATGTTTTGGTGTTCGGACAATTGTGTGTTCGAACTACTAATACAGACACAATGGTGAACACATAAATACATTTGCTGCTGTGGATGATTATGGGTGGTTGAGGGGGGTGATTCTAAGGGGTTTCTATCATGTATGCTACATGTGAAATCAGGTTAAAAGACAGTTCATTATTACTGTTGCTAATGCACATGATTCATCATAAGCACTATAGGTTCACAGGTTCACAGGAGTATACTAGGCTAATTGACCACTAGGGCCTTTATAAGCCTAGTCATGCAACCCAAATGTGACCTACAGATTTGATGTTAATACGGGTGATTTACAGACTGCCTTTGTCCATCAGAGACATAGCAGCCAGACCAGTTTGAATTTGTGAATTTGCGATTACCCATCCATATCTGTCTCTCCAACATGGCCTATTTAAGTAACAAGCAAAATTTAGATCTTTTAATCTATTGGTTCTAATGTTGCTTGTTTTGTAGGTATGCAGAAGATTCATCAAAACAGGGTCCAGAGATGCCTTGTATGCCAGGCAAGGATCACTTCTCAGAAGACTGTATGATAACAAGTAAAAAGACAGGGCTTTGAGGCGATCAGTGTAGGACATTGTGTTTATTACCTGTATTCTTTTTGTAAGGAACCTTTAGGGACATTCCAGTTGCTGCATGTGTCTGGCCAGGTACATACCAAAAGGGGTACTCTATGATGCGTCTGATGAGGGCCAAGTACAGTGGTATGATAACCTATATGCCATGCCCTTGCTTATAAGTTGAGCAACATAGTAGGATTTTCTTACTGTCTTGGACACATGCTGGTCGAAGGCTAGGTTGCTATCTACATGAATTCCAAGATCCCTAACTGGCAAATCAACTTTTAAGGGTGTTTTACTGATGATGTACTTACTCAGAATGGCATACTTCCTAAAAGGTACTATGACACATTTATTGTTATTGTGTTTTAAGCCATGGCTTTGGCACCAAGTGTTTGTCTGTATTAGACCTTACTGAAGGGTGTTCTCATCTTGGGGGGTTCAATGACTGTTCCCAGTTTGCAATCGTCTGAGAACTTGGTTCCAGTTTGCAATCAACTGTGAACTTGGTTATCCAGAGGCCTTTGACATTGGCTTTGACTTCCAAGTAGATGCCAAAGAGGAGTGGGCCTATCACAGACCCCTGGTGGACTCCACTGGTGACTGGCCTCTTTATGGAGGTGGCCTCTCATATTCTCCTGGGTCCTATCCATGAACCAGTTAGCTATCCAGCATGCTATAAAGGGTTTATACCTTGTTCTGTAAGTTAGCTGACAATGCCCAAGTTGGGTATTGTATCAAATGCTTTAGCCAGATCTAGGTAAGCAGTATGCACCATTTTTCCTCATCCATTGCCTTAGTTGCCTATTCAAAGAAGTCCATTATATTCAGTAAGTATGACCTTCTTTTGACAAAACCAGATTGGGATGGATCCAGTGTCTGGAGGTTTCCTATGTCCTCATTGATAATTTCCATGATAATTCTTTCCAAGGCTTTTCAAATAAGACTAGTCAGACTAATAGGTCTGTACATTTCCAGGATCTGTTAAAGGTCCTTCCTTATGAAGAGGGATGACTGTCACAGTCCGCCTTTCATGTGGCACAAAGCTTGTTTTAAGACAATAGTTAAATAAAGACTCCAGCAATCCTGATAAGTCATAATTTAGACTATTGAGGAGACATCCTGGGAGGTTACTGAGGCCCACTGAGGCTGTGTTTTTGGCTTTAGTGAGTGCAGCCATTACACGCTCCCTAGTTATAATTGAAAGGGTTATGTTTGAGGGTACTTTTGGTGGGATGGTTGGGACTGAGAAGGGGTAAAGTTGGAACTAAATTTGTCTGCGAACAGATTCACTATATTACCTGGCTCAGTGAATGTGGCACCATTAACCACTAGTTCAGCAGATTGTTGTGTGCTGCCTTTGAGGCATCTGACATAGCTGTAGAAGGCCTTATGGTTATCTTTCACCTCAGAGGCTGGCTATCATAACCTCCAAGTTGGCGTCTCCTTACCTAATTGTCCCCCTTAGTTGCTTAATATGTTTTATGAGAGAGTTTTTATCATCATGGGGGTTACCCTTCCTAATTTCTGACATATTTTTTTTCCTTTTGTTGCATATTTTGTTTAATTTGGGATGTCACTAAGGTGGTTTGTTTCTGGGGTTAGTCCTGGGCTTACTTCTGGTAATTAACAGCAGCCTCTATGCAGCTATTGGCATGGTTATACAGAGTTTCTGAGACCAATTCAGCATAGGCTGCTGGGTGCTGTGTTCTCTGAGTTTGGAGGGGCACTTAATTTTGACAAACCTTCACTTAATAGAAGGTAATTTGCCTTGGAATAATTCCTAAATGTTACTGGTTTTAATGGAATTAAGGAGTTAATTTTGATTTCAAAGGAGATAGCTTTATTCTTGGACCTTAACAGGAAGGATGAGACATTGGGGGGATGCAGCATTCTCCCATATTTGTAAGCATGAAGCCCAGTATGTTGGAGCCTCTAATGGGCATATTCACTGTTTGGTCAAGGGTGTTTATATTTACAAAGTCCAGGAATCTCTACACCTGTCGATTTTAGGCCAGGTAGGATTATGAGTCTATAGGGAGTAATTAAAGTCTCCCATTATGATGGATGGTAAGTGTTTCCAGGAAGTTCAAGTATGCACTGTGAACTTCTTGGAACACGGAAGGTGACCTACAGCTGGCTAGGATAAGGTACAAGATTTTGTCTGCGGTGATCTGCACATGGAAGAACTCCAACATGTCAACCTATTTGACCACTCTAGAGGTATGCTTGTTATTGATGTATATTAAGACAACTGTACCCTTAGCCCTTGACTGATCAGCTACTGGTCTAAAAGTATGGAAGGCACTAAAACCTTGCACTGCCGGGTACACTCTGTCTCTTTAAACCATGTCTTGGTAACTGCACAGATGTCTACATCCTCAAGTGTGAGGAGGGTTTGAAAGGAGTGCAGTTTTATTACTTAGGTTCCTGGCATTGAGCAGTAACACCTTGAGGTTCAGTTGAGTTGATTTTGGTATATCGGTAGGTTTGTCAATTTGGCATTGCCTAAAAAAGGCACCAGGGGGGGTGGATAAACTTGCAGCCAGTATTTAAAAGCCTAGAGCTGAAAGGTGCATACCATCCTTGGCAAAGCAACATGGTCTGTTAAAGTATGGCCTCCCAAGCTGACAAATATTGGATACCTTAGAATGGCACCAGAAAGAAAGTCAGTTGTTGAAATTAATAATTTTTTTCACATTGTAGCATCATTCATGGTGATGACTGACAGCTCCATACTGTCTCTCTTCATATAGTCTAGTTAGGTACATCTCAGGTCATTTACACCTACATGGACTATGATGAAATCATACTTTTATCTGTGGTGTAATGACTTGAGTGCATGTTCAGTTTGGCAGATCCTGGCTCCAGTTAAGCAACTAAAAGTTGTCTCCTTCTTCAGCCTGATTAGAGAAGCATCAGTGTATCTTATAAACGAGTCCCATATGATGAGACTCCTGGGAAGTGTGTTTGCTTGCCTTAAGGACTTAGTGTTTGGGACTCCACTGAGAGCGACAGTATGAGTGGTGTTAGGTAGTATTTTTCTGAGTGCCTTTGGGTTTGTTGAGGCAAAGCTTTGACAACAGGTGGTCTAGGTGATCTTTCTTGTTTAAGAAGACTGCTTTTAAACCTCAGCATACATTGATCTATGTGTTCGACTATGCAGAAATTTACCAGTAACACTGTTTATGAAAAAATGCAGTAATAAATGACTAAGGCACAAATCTGGCAGTAGCAGTACAGCATTCTCCCACAACTGTTAATTAAAGTACAAGAATATGCCCCAGCAGGGTTTAAAATACAGATAGCTTTTACAAGTCATTCTACTTGTGGAAATAGAAGTGCAGAATAATGTAGAAACACAATCTTAAAATATGAGACTGAGTTCCCAGAACAAATTAAAAAATGCAATCAGACGGAACACAGCAGAAAAGTACAAAGTAGTATCACCACAGAGGTCACTATTAGTGCAACTTAAACATTTATGCAGAATTGAAATAATAAAATAATTTAATTCTCTTTCTTATTTGATGAAAAGTTAGTTATTAACAGTTGCACACATCTCCAAGTCTTGGATAAAAGACATAAAATCAAATCCTGCACCTTGTATCTTTTGAGGTTTAGATGTTAACCATTATGCCAACTCTCCCCTGGTTGTATGTGGTTTCTGTGTCATGGGCACTGTTACCCACATATTGCAAGCTGCACAATAACAATACAGTGTAGGTATATAATGCTTTACTCAACACAGATGTGTCTAATGTTGTCCAGCCTGGGCATTTTTTTATATTTAAGAGTTACAACAACTACTATATAGCTCATTTGCTCAGAATATCTTGGCTCATACCTCTCAACTGTACAGATGTTCACAGAATGTCCAGATTTTTGCCTCATATTTTTGATGTGTTTCTCCTAAAAATCTGTGCTTTTTTGGCAAATAGTTGAGGATTGAAGTCATTAAATAATGACAAATATTTGAGTTTAAGACTCCATGTCCTTCAGAAAATTCATGCTAATGCAAAACCTAATATTCTATCAACTTTCTAAGTTTGTAAGAGCAATATTTAAAATCTGTCCCTCTTTGTCCCCCCATCATTTTAGGCATTGTCCAGATTTTTTACTCTAAGAGGTTGAGAGGTATGGCTACGTTTTCTAGTTTTTTGCTGAGTGTGTAATAATTGTGTCTGCAAATGGAAGCAGCAATTCTCCTTCAGCATCTCTCTATTCTACATCTCTG
The DNA here is from genome assembly GCF_019279795.1 of Protopterus annectens. Lineage (NCBI taxonomy): Eukaryota > Metazoa > Chordata > Ceratodontiformes > Protopteridae > Protopterus > Protopterus annectens. The sequence continues at coordinate 291,507,819 of NC_056737.1, forward strand.
CTGTACTGCTTTTGTAATCCAGCCTTCTGTGCAACAAAACAGTCACCACATTTCCACAGCTGCTTATGTACATGGAATATGTAGATGTCTAGTGTACAGTACATGAAATATATTATACTTTTATGATTAGGGGTTCCTACCCTATGCTGTTGACTCACTACCTAATTACTAACCTATATACTCCACTTCATCTACCCTCACCTCAGCCCAAAAATACTTTCCCTGTAAAATTACTAATTACCTTAATAATGACAATTTTACATTACATATACAGGCTCCCCCATGATACAATGTCACTCATCTCTAACACTATGCTCCTCATACTCTCTCGATCCTTGTACCATCTACTACAATTAACAACACATCAAATAACGTATTTTACAAACCTACATGTACAGCATCTACTCAAACACAGTCTCATTGCTGTTTCTCTGAAGTAGCCTCTAGTCTATAAGCAAGAGACCTAATTCGACAAACCAAAGTGAAAATCCTTCCCCTGCAAAACAACAGCAATACAAACTTTGCTCTAGATTATCATTACATTACAAAGAGGAAAGAACAACCTATAATTCTCCCATACACATATTCTAACCTACCCCAATGCAGAGACATACATCCAAACCCGGGTTCCACCTCTACCATCCTCAACTCCCCTAACTCCTATACATCTCTAAACTTCATAATCCTTAACCTACAAAGTATCAGAAAATAAATCTCACAGTTACATGCCTGGATAGCTCAAAAAAAAAAAACAGATATCATAGCCACTATGGATTCTTGGCTACCCCATGATTACACTTGTCTAAAAGATAGACCCTTAAAAATGATGGAGGTGTCACTCTATAATTCCATACTCAAAGTATGTCCCACAGTTTTCCACAGCTGAAACCTTAATAGCCTTCCTAAAAATGAGTAACTGTAAAAGCCTCTCTATTGTGGTCCTATACATCGCTCAAGGCAATAACATTCCTATATTAGAATAAATCCTTGCCTGAACAACTAACAATATAAAAAAAATTAAACAATCATTCTGGGAGATGTTAATATTAGCCAGCTTGACATCTCCCATAAGCATCCTTCCAATGACATCAACCTATATAACTTTACCCAGCTAATCACCAACATAACTAGGCCAAACAATAACAACGACAAAGGCTCAGGCCTGGATTGGATTATGGTCTCAGAGCCACATAGAATCTCCTCCTCAGGGACACTACCTAATAGTTTTAGTGACCACCTATCTGCCTTTATAATACATAAAACCACCCCAGCACTAAGTAAACACCAATGTAAGCAAACTAGAGACTTTTCCCACTTCTGCCCAACCACCCTTAACAAAACTTTACAAAATACTAACTGGGATGCACTAAAATTCCTTCCCCTTGATGATCCTGTTAAACTCTTCAACTCAACATTTCTCCAGGTCTGAAATAATTTAGCCCCACTCTGTCAAAAGAGAGTAAAAACTAATCATGCCAACTGGCTTACCAAACCCACTAAGCAACTCATGACAGCCAAGGACAAAGCATGGCATAAAAACAAAATTCCCTCTGACCTCATACAATATAAACAACTACCTAATCAAGTAAAATGTCTAGTCATCAAAAATAAAAAAAGAACACTACATTGGTCTACAAAATCAACATAAGCAACCCCCCTCCCAAATAATTCTAGAATGCAATCAATTCTTTACTATATCCAGGCTCCGATAATAATCCTTGTCCAAATCCAGATAAAACATCCACTGAAATAGCTTCATTCTTTAACTCATATTTCATTAATACCATAGCTAACCTCACCACCAACTTTCCACAAACTAACCTCACCCTTGCAGATCCATCTTCACAAAATACCACTACTCTCTAACTACCCAGCTTTTCTCTCTCACCTATACCAACCTCCACTATAAAAAAAAAACTTCTGAAACTCAAACGTGGCACTAATGTGCCAGACAACTTACATCCAGAATTCCTACAAATCTCAGCCAGTTCTGTTGCTTATCCCATAAGCATACTTCTTAACAGATCTATTCAGGAGTCCCACGTACCTACAATCTGGAAAAAAGCATATATTCTTCCTCTCCATAAAGGCAGCAAAAACTCTGACATTTCCAACTTCTGACCCATTGCTATCCTTTCTCCCATCTGTAAAATATTAGAAAAATGCATTTACACATCATATTAATGGGGCTATATTACCTTATTGAAAATTAATTTAATAGAATGGCAGTTTAAATCAAAATGCCATTCATCAAGCTGTTTATAGTGTGATCATGGTACAGGGAAGATCAGAAAATTTGCCTTTTCCTCACTGCACTGAGATCTCAGAGTTGGTATATATAATTAGTGGGGGCTATGGGGGCACAGCCTCCCACAAGAGCAAGTTCGATAAATGGCATTTTTAATGTAAGTGCTGTTTGATTAAATTACGTTTTGATTGTGTAATGTAGACCCCTTCTTAATTATCTGATTCATAACTAAATCCTTTCTCCTACTCAGCATATCTTTAGGCCCGGTCACAGTACTACTACCACTGTCATATCCTTCATGGATACAGTTAATCGGGCCAGAGATGCTGGTAAAATTGTTTCCTCGCTCTTTCTTGGCCTTTCTAAGGCCTTTAAAATGGTCTCCCACCGCCTTCTTCTCACTGAACTCCCTAGCTTAGGCATCGCACCCCCAACTCTAAACTGGTTCTCAAACTACCTCATAAATAGGCAACAATCCACTGAGTGGCAACATTCTTCCTCACCATTTCTTAACACAACTACAGGTGTTCCCCAAGAATCCATTCTTGGCCCCCTTTTGTTCAGCATTTTCATAAACAACTTTCACAGCACTCTTACTCAAGGTACCATCATCCAATATACAAATGCCTCAGCCATCATCTTCACTGCCAAGTCCATATCCAAACTACAACAACTCACCCAAAATGCCTTCACTTCTATCGAAACTTTGATGACCAATAATCATCTCACCCTAAACCCCAACAAAACTAAACTCCTGTTATTTATCCCTAAAAAAGGCACCACCCTAAACAAGAATGAATTCACTATTCATTCTCAAAACAACACTATCACTGAAGTTGTTCCAATTACAAAACTACTAGGTCCCATCATAGATGAAAACCTAACATTTGACCTGCGATGTCAAAAAAACACATCAAAAATTGGGCATCCCCTGTAGACACAACTACTTCCTAAACCACTCCATAAAACTGTCCCTAGCCTCTTCCTTTCTGTTACCATCTCTTCTATACAGTGCACCTCTCCTTACCCATATCCAGTCCTCTCTGAAATCCAAACCAGACACATGCTACAATAAAACTGTTAAATGTGTAACCATTGCAAAATTATCTCGCCATTGTTTCTCATTGCACCAACTAAATTGGATAGACCTTCCACATTATCTTACATATTTACAATTAATCACTGCACACAAACTTATATACAAACCTTCAAATTGCCCTTTCTTCTGTATTTACTCTGTACCACCCAAGTAGACTTCTCCTGTCCGAAAACAAACTACCCTTGAATGTTGAAAAACCAAATCTCTCAGCTGATTAGCAGCTCTACTCTTTTACTATTTCAAAACTATGGAATACCCTTGCACCATCAATTAGGATCACTAGCAATCCAGCTCGCTTTAAAAAATCCCCGAGATAACACCTTTCCTCTCTTTGGCAGTACACATGTGCCAAAACATCACTTCTTAAAACCTGACTCCTTCCTCTTTACTACCATACCTCCATTTTATCTTTACTCTTATATAACTCTTTCTATCTCTTAACTCCTGCTTCACTAAACTGCTGGCACTGTCTGCTATATTTATCACCTATATTCAAGCTTATAATTTCATAAGTGTTAATCACTTACCGAAAATTATGATACTTATATTCTACTTGTGTAAACCACTATATCCTTAATATTGCACTGTAATACTGTATCCTGACTCTAAATTGTCAACTGCAACCCTTCTATTTGTATTGTACTGTACATATTGATCTATTGTGCTGTATGGTATGTTATGTATTGTGCATTGTAAACATTATGTATTCTGTTATGCTTATATTGCTAATATTGTGTATTATTAATTTTAGTGTGGAGCTTTTCTCCCTGGGCCTCCACTGAAAATGGGCTCAATATGGCCCAGTGGACCTTCCTGGTAAACAAATTCAAATAAATAATAAATAAATAAATACATACATACATAACCAACTCTTTGCCATGGTATGTTGTCAAATTATGTATAAGGTAAGACAGAAAAACTAATTACGTTTCTGTATGGAAAGAGTCATGGTTGACATATATAAAACTACACAGAAAAAGTATGATATCAGTAATTAATGAGAAGGTTACTTTTTACCTCTGTTTAAATAAGTAGAAGATACATACACACACACACACACACACACACACACACACACACACACACACACACACACACACACACACACACACACACACACAGTTTTCTTACAGCTTTCTTTGCAAATGTCTAATGTTGTAACTAATAGCATCTGTAATATCGTGCATACACTGATGGGATGCATTCACTTTTCTTCTTTAACAAGAGAGTAGAAACCTGTAATTTCATCAAAGCAAGCCATTTCCTTAATGTTGTATAAACAAAACAATAATGTAACATTTTCATAAATCCCATTATCTATTATGCAACTCCCCCAGCAGCACAAGCTGATATATAAATCAGATGCAGACGTATTTAGTTACAATGTATTACATCCAGCCATCGGATTTCCAAGACTTTGAGACAACAACAAAAGACTTCGTGACCATTATAAGGGCAAAAAGCTAGCTAAATGGCATCCTTTTCCGTAAATAATTCTCAGTTTGGCATTTTCTCCAGGAAATTAATGTATTAAATAGATCACAAATACATTTGCACTGTGCTGCTAAAGGGTTGTGATTACAGTTAAAATTAATCCTTATGCTAGGTGTTCTAATGCCTGTGGTTTCCTTTGTGGTTGTAACCCATTCTGTTAATGTATACCCACATGAAGGGAACATTATCAGGGTTGTAAGTTTTCTAAATGCTTCTACAAGTAAAAATAAAAAAAGCTTATGTAAAACAAACTAAAAAACACTGGGCTTTCACGTTTGTAACAGCTGCATTGTTTATGAATGAGAAGTTTTTTTTTGTCTAGTACATCAGTTTTTTGTCACCTTTGATCACTGAACCCTCAGATACCCCATACCAGACCTTTTTAAGCAAAACTGCTTAATACATACCAGCAAGGTATATTATCTTGTGCAAAATGCTTGATTCACACAAAATGAGATTCATAGAAAAAATATATCAAGTGAACAAGATGTTCTTTGACCAAAAATGTGTAAAAGCTTGATTAGAACATGTGGAGCTCTGGGTTCATCTGTATACATGCACAGTGCATATGTAGCACAGTATGTCATATGCGCTGAACAGCAGAAGGGATCCGACATCACATAATATGTGCTCTGATGATAAAGTTAAATTAACAGCAAATCTACTGTTCAAAAGACTGTTTCCAGGTGAGCTAATTTTACAATTTATGGGCAAATGTTTCAATAAGCATGTCATTGCTTTTGCTCCCAACCTCATATATGTTTCCTGAACCAGAAATGTCTTGAGGTGAAATCATGCACAGCAGAAATGACTAGCAGGGTTTCACAACCTGAAAGCTTACAGAGCTATAGAAAGTATGTGCCCACCAATCAGAGTAAACCAACCATAGCAACACACTGCAATATCATTTCTTGTTTACTGCTGTACTAATCCTGCCAAGAGTAGCCATCTGTCTGTGCTGCTGCTCAGTATACACACACACACAAACACACACATGCCTACATACCTATATGTGTCTCAAACACATACACGTATGCAAAAATGCTTGCATATGCTGTGAACTGTAACATTATCAAAAACCTTCTCCATGTGAGTTGTTTCTACTTCACTAGGGGTGCAACCTAACATTGTAATGCTGTGAATAGTGGTTCCTGATTGCTACTTTATGTTCTATTTCTGTTGCACACCTTGACAATAAGTTGTAATCTATAACCACTGCTATTAAGAAATATTTGCACAGGAGTAAATATTGGCACACATTTGCATATAAAATAAAATTTTCTTACAAGTAATCAAGGAGGTGTACTGTCCACCCTTCTTCCCTCATAATGTTGGTCCATCTTCACCCAATCTCTCCTTGCTCATGAATACTGTCTTTATAATCAGTGCCTAATATGCTGCAGGATGAGTGCATGTGTTATGGACAGTCCAGTGATGTTCAAATAAGTATATTATGCATTAATGTGCTAGGTTTTATATACAGTCTTCCCCATACACAGGACCTAGGTCGGCCAGCTGTTCTGCCATATGAGTGTATGCAAGTAAAAAGCAGTGGTATGTGGTGATGTCCAGGTCACACACCTATGGTCTGTGAATGCACCCTCTATTAACAATGCAAGTTAATTCTCCCATCTGTGACAGTACACCTGGATAGAGCAATCTCATATACTACACTGATCCATGCCATCATTTGCCTTAATAACATGGAATGTCCTGTTGAGATTGTGCCCATTTTCAGAGAACCCCCAGGGGAATTAGCTCTAGTTACAAATATTATGCACAATAATACCATTTGTACAATACTGATACTTACCGATCTGTTTAACACCACATAATTCAAGGGATTATTGTACATTCTTGGAAATTATCAAATGGTACACCCATTCAAAAGGGAGGCTCAGGCATTGTGATTTAATTAACAACTATCAGCCTATCAATCTGACTTACCTTCTTTGGGAAATGCTTCAGGAAATGTTTGTTATCATTTCCAGACTGTGAGAATAATTCTGGATTAGATATAGATATTAATCTATTAAACTGTTATAGAGGAGAAGAAAGAGAATTTGCAATTTGAGGGTTCCAGGAACAAAGTGGAAAAGAGACTGGCTAACAGAGGTTTACAAAATTATATCTTTAATACTTTGCAATACCAACACATTCAAATCCCACAGTATTGAAAAACAAAAAATAAACAGTATCAGCAATTATTAACACAAGAAACAAATCTATATTATATCTGATAGACAGGGACAGTGAAAAACAACAGTCTCCTGAAAGAGCTAAAACTTTTATATGATGAGCTTTGAAGAGCCCTCAAGTGGTGGGCTATCCCTTGTAAACTGAGATAACTAATACAGCAATTTTTCACACCTCAAGAGTGAGTCCAGTGGCAAGACAGAGACTGAGTAGGTTTAGTAGTGAGTCTACAAGTTTGTAATTCATGCTGACAAGAAAGCAACCTGGCACATTGTCAGGACCCATGGATCTAGTGTTCTTGGCCTTACAGAGGACTCTGTATTTGCTTCAGGTGATCTGGGGAGTATAATAATATACAGGGGAAAGTTAATCAAGTTAGAGCAAATTTAGCAGCTAATCTGTTGGCTATGTCCTCTGTAGATGAGCATGTGCTGGGGTTAAGTATTAGCTCAGTGATGTGTTGGCTATGTCCTCTGTAGTGAGCATGTACTGGGGTTAAGTATTAGCTCAATGATGTGTTGGCTATGTCTTCTGTAGAGGAGTATGTGCTGCAGTTAAGTATTAGCTCGATGATGTGTTGGCTATGTTCTCTGTAGATGAGCATGTGCTGTGGTTAAGTATTAGCTCAATGATGTGTTGGCTATGTCCTCTGTAGAGGAGTATGTGCTGCAGTTAAGTATTAGCTCGATGATGTGTTGGCTATGTTCTCTGTAGATGAGCATGTGCTGTGGTTAAGTATTAGCTCAGTGATGTGCTGGCTATGTCCTCTGTAGTGATCATGTGCTACGGTTAAGTATTAGCTCAATGATGTGCTGGCTATGTCCTCTGTAGATAAGCATGTGCTGCAGTTAAGTATTAGCTCAGTGATGTGTTGGCTATGTCTTCTGTAGCCATGCATGTGCTGCGGTTAAGTATTAGCTCAGTGATGTGTTGGCTATGTCTTCTGTAGCCAAGCATGTGCTGCGGTTAAGTATTAGTTCAGTGATGTGTTGGCTATGTCTTCTGTAGCCAAGCATGTGCTGCGGTTAAGTATTAGCTCAGTGATGTGTTGGCTATGTCTTCTGTAGCCAAGCATGTGCTGCGGTTAAGTATTAGCTCAGTGATGTGTTGGCTATGTCTTCTGTAGCCAAGCATGTGCTGCGGTTAAGTATTAGCTCAGTGATGTGTTGGCTATGTCTTCTGTAGCCAAGCATGTGCGGCGGTTAAGTATTAGCTCAGTGATGTGTTGGCTATGTCTTCTGTAGCCAAGCATGTGCTGCGGTTAAGTATTAGCTCAGTGATGTGTTGGCTATGTCCTCTGCAGATGAGCATGTGCTGGGGTTAAGTATTAGCTCAGTGATGTGTTGGCTATGTCCTCTGCAGATGAGCATGTGCTGGGGTTAAGTATTAGCTCATTGATGTGTTGGCTATGTCCTCTGTAGATGAGCATGTGCTGGGGTTAAGTATTAGCTCAGTGATGTGTTGGCTATGTCCTCTGTAGTGAGCATGTACTGGGGTTAAGTATTAGCTCAGTGATGTGTTGGCTATGTCCTCTGTAGTGAGCATGTACTGGGGTTAAGTATTAGCTCAGTGATGTGTTGGCTATGTCCTCTGTAGTGAGCATGTACTGGGGTTAAGTATTAGTTCAATGATGTGTTGGCTATGTCTTCTGTAGATGAGTATGTGCTGCAGTTAAGTATTATCTCATAGGTTCATAGGTTCATACTAGGCTATCTGCCCTAGGGCATTTATAAGCCTAGCCAGAGTGTGTTTGGCTTTCGCCACCCATTTTAAATTAATTTTGCTATGCCCTTTTTCGAGGTTAGTCTACTGTGCCTCTGTCTAACAGTGACACAGAAGTGATACCCGGGGTAAACCTATGATCTCCCATCCACTCATCAAGATTCCTCTTGAAGAGAGTCAATGAGGGACTCTGCCTAACCTGGACTGGGATTTTATTCCAGAGTGAAGGGAGCCTCTGGGTTATGAATCTGTCCCTTCAGCATGTCCTATTTATTTCAGTGCTGAGGTTCAAGTCTCTCGAGTGCGTAGCTCGATGGAATTTGAATTTTCTGAGGTGCAGCATGTCCATTAATTCCGGGTTGGACATGGCTTTATACGTCAGGCACAGATCGCCTCTGAACAGGCGGTATGCCACTGAGTAGAGCTGGAGTTTCTTTAACCGGACAGCATATGGCATCTGTTTGAGCCCTTTGATCCTCTTGGTGAGGTACTTTTGGGGTCTTTCCAGTTGCTGCAGGTGTTTGGTAAGGTACATCCCAAAAGGGGCATTGTACTCAATTATGGGCCTGATGAGGGATGAGTAAAGAGGCACGATGACCTCTCCTGATCTAGATGTGAATCCCTTCATGATTAGGTGGGCTATATAAAATGTTTTTCTAACCACTTTGGCCACGTGGTTGTCAAATGAGAGATTGCTATCAACTTGGGTTCCCAGGTCCCTAATTACTTCTTCTGTACTTAATGGATTACCACCTATGTGGTAATTTGTGGGCACTTTGTTTTTTCCAAAGGGGATGACTATACACTTTTTGGCATTTAGCTTGAGGCCATGGCTCTGGCACCAGTTGTCTGTTTCTATGAGGCCCTTTTGGGGGATGCTTGTGTCGGCTGGAGAGTCGATTATGGCGCCCAGTTTGCAGTCATCTGCGAACTTGGTCAGCCACAGTCCTTCCGTGTTTGCCTGTACCTCCAAGAAATATATACCGAACAAGAGAGGTCCCAGGACTGAGCCTTGTGGGACACCACTTTTAACTGGTTTGGAGTGTGACATGGCTCCAACAATTCTAACCATGTGGGTTCTGTCCTTGAGCCAGTTTGCAACCCATCTAGTGACATAGGGATTTATATTTAAGCTGGTGAGCTTATCTATAATGCCCGAGTGGGGTATTGTATCGAAGGCTTTTGCGAGGTCCAGGTAGGCTGTGTGGACCACCTTCCCCTCGTCAATGGCCTTGGTGACTGTTTCAAAGAAATCGACCAGGTTTAAGAGGCAGGATCTACCCTTAATAAAGCTGAACTGGGTAGGATCCAGTGTCTGTAGGTCCCCAATATCTTTATTTATGAGGTCCATGATGATCCTTTTCATAGCTTTGCAGACCAAGCTAGTCAGGCTTATGGGGCAATAGTTTCCAGGATCCATTGAGGCACCACCTTTGTGGAGAGGGACCACTGTTGCTGTACACAACTCTTTGGGTACATATGCTGTAGTAAGGCTGAGATTGAACAGTAGTTTTATGTTTGGGTTTAGCTCTTCTTGGAGTTCATGTAGGACGCAGCCCGGGACACCGTCTGGTGCCATTGATGCTGTGTTTTTTGCTTTGGAGAGGGCGGATCTTACCTAAGCATCTGAGATGTCAGGGGGGCAGCACTCTGCTGGGATAGATATTTGCCCTTTTGGTGGTGAGGGGGGGGAGAAGTTTGCGCTGAACCTGTCAGCTAGGATGTTGGCAATGTCTGTGGGTTCGGTGTATTTTTTGTCATTTTGGACTAATTCTGAGCATATCTGGAAATTCCCACCCAGGTTCCTAACATAACTAAAGAAAGCCTTGTGATTATCCTTAGTGTCCTGTGGAATTTTTCTCTCAAAGCTGGCCTTAGAGGATTTTATGAGTGCCCGTAGTTTTTTGCTAATACTGATCAGAGATGCCTTCCCTTTTTGGGATTTTGCTCTATCATGTAGTAGCTTCCTCCTTCTATTGTATAGTTTGTTTATGGCTGGGGTCCACCAGACAGGACATCTGCCTTTGGAGGATTGGGACTTGGTTTTATTTGGGATTGCATGATCCATGCATTCCTGAAGGTGTTCATAGAATGCATTTATAAAGGATTCTGCAGTCTGGGACATATTTTCCACAGGCCCGGAGGCTTTGAAGGATTCCACCTCGGTTTTGAGGAGTGTGAAATTTGCTTTAGAGAAGTTTTTCACTGTGGTTTTCTGGGCAGGGGGTGGGGTCGGGATGTGAATATCCAGTGAGATTAGTTTATGGTCTGATCTTACCAGTGAGGGATACACTTCTGGTCTGGAGCATAGAGTCCCCATGTTGGTGATGATCAGGTCCAGTATGTTTTCCCCTCTTGTGGGAATGGTAACAAGTTGTTCCATAGCATTTGAGTTTATAAATTCTAGGAACCTTTGGGCTAGGGTGTTGGAGCTAGAGTAATGCTCCCAGTCTATGTTTGGGTAGTTGAAGTCGCTCAATATAATGGTGTTTGGAGAGACCTTCATATTTTCCAGTGTTCTCAGGAAGGCCGAGTGGGGTTCCTGGGTTTGGGAGGGTGGTCTGTAGCAGGCTATAAACTGAAAGGCAGTTTTATCCACTGTTAGTTGCACATGGATAGTCTCTGATGCTTCGTGCTGTGCCACCAACCTGGAGGTGTGGGTATCTTTGACGAATATTGATACTCTTCCTCCTTTTGTGGTTCGGTCCAAGTTTTGGGGCCGAAAAGCATGGTATGAGGTATAACCTGGTAGTGCTGGGGTGCTCTTGGGAGCCTTGAACCAGGTTTCTGTTACTGCACAGATATCGATGTTCTCCATGCTAAGGAGAGTTTCAAGTGCGTGCATCTTGAGGTTTAGACTTCTGGCGTTGAGTAGCATTACTCTTAGTTTCTTATCCCTTGTGATACCTATGGAGGTGGGTTTGTCTTTTGAGCCTTACCTAAAAAAGGCACTATGGGGGTAGCAAGAGCCTTTGCCAATATCCGAAAGCCAAAGGGTGACAGGTGCAAGCCGTCCCTAGCGAAGCATCGTGGCTTGTCGAGCATGTCATCCCAGGCTGACAGGCATTGGATCCCCTTTGAATGACACCAATACTTAAGCCAATTGTTGAAATTGATCATCTTGTCTTCATATTGTGGCATCATTCTTGGTGAGGGTAAGATGCTACTCAAGGTCAGGGTCATACCGGCCTGGGCTACATGCTCAGAGAGCTCCTCTATGTCTCTTTTCATGTAGTCCAGGGAGGTACGTCTCAGGTCATTCACACCAGCATGGACAATGACTGAGTCATATTTGTACTTGCCTTGGAGTGACCTGAGTGATTGTGTTATGTGGCGGATCCTAGCGCCCGACAGGCAGCTCACCGTGACCTTCTCCTTGTTCAGCCTGGTGAGCCGTGCGTCAGTGTTCCTGACAATAGAGTCACCTATTACAAGTGTATTAGGTGTGTTGTTTAGCCTTAAGGGCTGTGACTGTTCGGCACACTGGCTTTGTGAGCTATGTGTTGCACGTGTTTTGTTTTGGGGTAGCGGTTGCTTGGGTGTCTGCTTTGGAGGTCTCTGCTGCTTAGGCAGATTTATATTTAGAGCCTCCGAGTATGTTTTTGTGTGTTTATGTGTTTGGTTTGCTGTCGTGGTAGGTCTATGTGAGACTGGAATTGTAGTGAGTGTGGTTTCCTTCTCCTCCTGACTGGTTACGCCAGTACTGAGTTGAGAGAGCTTAGCCTCCAGTTTGGCTATATGGTTGCATCTCTCACATGTTTTAGAATTTGTTGGGAGGAGGAGAGGGTTGTCTGTGTACATGAGGCAGTTGTAACATTGCCTCAAGATTCCCAGATTCACCAGCTGGACCGGAGAGGATATTGACAACTGACCTTTGGACATGCTAGAATAGTATTGGGAATTCCTTTATAATTGAAAAAAAGGGCCAATGGGGAACAAGGTACTCAAGGGGAGTTTGTGAGGGTGTAGTGCTTTTAATTTTTTAGTGCTGACTTAGTGAGCAAGTGCCAGGTAACTTAAATGCAATGTGTTACAGGTAACTTAAATGCAAAAACAACAAACAGTAACTTTCTTTCAAGTGAAACAAGGAAATAAGTACAGTAAGCAATGCAGATATCAATAGGGATCCACAGAAGCGCTGAAAATCCACGTTTTAGGTGGAATTAGCATTTCAGGGAAATAACAAGCAAACAAACAACAAGCATACAAACAAAGCTAGATTCAGCAGGCCTGGATCTAGTCTATGCTACAGCAAACAAGGTGTACCAATTTCAGTAAGAAACAGTTGAAATATGCAGGCACTATAAGCCTTTAACCAGAAATTCCCAGCTCAGAAGGGCAGAGTCCAGCCTCTCCTCCCACAAGAGTGCAGACCATGAACCTTCTTAATGTAAAATAACTGGCCTGAAGCCCAAGTGCTTAAACCAGAACTAATACACTTTTAGAATAACAGACACTGAGCCCTCACTCAGCAGTTCCCAACTTAGAAGGATGTAAACTACCTGTCCTGCCACCACAGTGCAGGCCACAAACCTTCCTAATGTAAAACAACTGGTCTGAATCCCAAGTGCTTAATCCAAAAGACTTAGAATGATAGGTACACTTTAATCAAGTTACTACCAAGCAGTAATAAATACAATTGAATACTTTAAAGAATGCCTGGATTAGTGCTCAATTTATACAAACAAAGCTAGATTCAGCAGGCCTGGTGCTTAAACTAAAAGGCTTAGAATTAGTTACACCAAGCAGTAATAAATACAATTGAGTACTTTTAAGATGACGCAAAAGCAAAATAAAGTAGGAAGAAACACAAATACAGTAAAAGCAGATAAATTTTTTTTTTTTTTTTTTTTTTTAAGTGGAAAGAGAGAAAGGAGTAGCAGAAACTAAGCTGATTGGCCTTCTCAAATGTTCTCCCTGTACTGGGTAGAATGAGGTAATGACACTAGACTGGGAGGAGGGTCCCAGATCAAATTTACACTAGGGGTGGGCAACTGCAAAGCCACCAACTATAAAAACACTATACCAACAGGGAGGGAGGGTGAGAAACAAACTGCAGAAATGTTCCTCACAGCTGAAAAGCAGCAGTAAGCCTTTAAATGAAAGTTTTAAACAGCTAAAGGAGCCTCTAGAAAAAAGAGTTTAACTGCAACAAGTTATCAGAAACAAACAACCCAACAGATGCTTAATAAAAGTGGACAATTTCCAGTTAATACCTCACACACAGTGAAACTAGCTAGAAAAATACACAGCACACAAAGTGCTATAAATAAAAACGAAATAAAGAACAAAATAAACAAAAAACAGGATACTTAATGTTATATATTATAGCTCCGAGTTTCCTCAGTGTCCTTCCTTCGATAAGCTCAGTGTGAAAAAAAAATGATGTGTTGACTATGTCCTCTGTAGTGATCATGTGCTACGGTTAAGTATTAGCTCGATGATGTGTTGGCTATGTCCTCTGTAGATAAGCATGTGCTGCGGTTAAGTATTAGCTCAGTGATGTGTTGGCTATGTCTTCTGTAGATGAGCATGTGCTGGGGTTAAGTATTAGCTCAATGATGTGTTGGCTATGTTCTCTGTAGATGAGCATGTACTGGGGTTAAGTATTAGCTCAGTGATGTGTTGGCTATGTCCTCTGTAGATGAGCATGTGCTGGGGTTAAGTATTAGCTCAATGATGTGTTGGCTATGTCCTCTGCAGATGAGCATGTGCTGGGATTAAGTATTAGCTCAATGATGTGTTGGCTATGTCCTCTGTAGATGAGCATGTACTGGGGTTAAGTATTAGCTCAGTGATGTGTTGGCTATGTCCTCTGCAGAGGAGTATGTGCTGCAGTTAAGTATTAGCTCGATGATGTGTTGACTATGTCCTCTGTAGATGAGCATGTGCTGGGGTTAAGTATTAGCTCGATGATGTGTTGGCTGTGTTCTATGTAGATGAGCATGTAGTGGTGTTAAGTATTAGCTCAGTGATGTGTTGACTATGTCCTCTGCAGAGGAGTATGTGCTGCAGTTAAGTATTAGCTTGATTATGTATTGGCTATGTCCTCTGTAGCCATGCATGTGCTGCGGTTAAGTATTAGCTCAGTGATGTGTTGGCTATGTCTTCTGTAGCCAAGCATGTGCTGCGGTTAAGTATTAGCTCAGTGATGTGTTGGCTATGTCTTCTGTAGAGGAGTATGTGCTGCAGTTAAGTGTTATCTCAATGATGTGTTGGCTATGTCCTCTGTAGATAAGCATGTGCTGCAGTTAAGTATTAGGTCAGTGATATGTTGGCTATGTCCTCTGTAGATGAGCATGTGATGGGGTTAAGTATTATCTTGATGATGTGTTGGCTATGCCCTCTGTAGATGAGCATGTGCTGGGGTTAAGTATTAGCTCGATGATGTGTTGGCTATGTCCTCTGTAGATGAGCATGTACTGGGGTTAAGTATTAGCTCAGTGATGTGTTGGCTATGTCATCTGTAGATGAGCATCTGCCGCAGTTAAGTATTAGCTCAATGATGTGTTGGCTATGTCATCTGTAGATAAGCATGTGCTGCAGTTAAGTATTAGCTCGATGATGTGTTGACTATGTCCTCTGTAGATGAGCATGTGCTGGGGTTAAGTATTAGCTCGATGATGTGTTGGCTATGTTCTCTGTAGATGAGCATGTACTGGGGTTAAGTATTAGCTCAGTGATGCGTTGGCTATGTCATCTGTAGATGAGCATCTGCCGCAGTTAAGTATTAGCTCAATGATGTGTTGGCTATGTCCTCTGCAGATGAGCATGTGCTGGGAGTAAATATTAGCTCAATGATGTGTTGGCTATGTCCTCTGTAGAGGAGTATGTGCTGCAGTTAAGTATTAGCTCGATGATGTGTTGGCTATGTCCTCTGTAGATGAGCATGTGCTGCGGTTAAGTATTAGCTCAGTGATGTGTCGGCTATGTCCTCTGTAGTGATCATGTGTTACAGTTAAGTATTAGCTCGATGATGTGTTGGCTATGTCCTCTGTAGATGAGCATGTGCTGCGGTTAAGTATTAGCTCAGTGATGTGTCGGCTATGTCCTCTGTAGTGATCATGTGTTACAGTTAAGTATTAGCTCGATGATGTGCTGGCTATGTCATCTGTAGATGAGCATGTGCTGCGATTAAGTATTAGCTCGGTGCAATGCTGGGTTTTGCTTCTAAGGTTTCTGATCAAGTTATAAAAGGCCTCGTGGTTGCCCTTTTGGAAGATTTAATTGTCTTTATCTTTATGAGTTTATTTTTAAAGTGTGGGGGTGTTTCTTTTTTGTTTGTTTTTGGCATTTTTTTTTTCTTTTATGAACAATACGTTTCTTCTTTTTATTGCATTGTTTCTCAATAACTGATTCTACCACATGGGTTTATTCATGAACTTAGCACTGTATTTCTGTCTGATGGGGACTGATGACTCAATGAAAGCACTTACATGAGCACAGACACTATTCTTGAACTTAGCACTGTGTGAGATTGGGTCAAGAGGAGGGGTTGATTAAATTCATCAGGGCATCATCTAGCTGTAAAAGATTTACTCTTATATAATTTCTTAGTTACAGAAGGCTTTGATGATAGAAAAGACTTAATCTTCCTGGAGAATAAAACTGAGTGGTGGTCAGATTTGTCCATTGATGGAGCAACTACAGGTATAGTGGTGAGGACTACATCCAATATTTTTAATCTCCTGGCTGGGACTTGAACTAAATGGTCTAAGGATCTAGTGTTTATAAAATCTAGAAAGCAGTTTTGCATATTTATTTGCAGTAATAAAGGTTATACAGTTAATGGAAGGATAGTTGAAATCCCCTAGAAGAATAGTGCTTGGTTTAATTGGTATGGACTTCAGTTTTAGATATGCCTTGCGGGTAGATAACAAGGATGGGATACAGTAGTTGGCTATGATATGGTTCTATTTTTAATGATGGTAAGTAGTATAGGAACAAACTCATGGTCATTGTCTTGCCTTCTGAGTCTTGATGTGATTTGGTTTCTTATGAATACAGACACAACAACAACACGGTCATTTTTAGAGCTGGGTCTGAATGAGTGGGAGGCAATTACTACACTGAAACAACATTTCATAATGATGCAGATATCTATATTTTTCAGGGTCAGGAAGGCATGTAAGGACAGCAACTTCTTATTCAGGCTTCTAGAACTGAGTATCACTACCTTTAACCAGTTTTAATTTTGTCTAACTATGCTGGTAGTTTGAGGAGACTGAGTTTGCCTACAAAAGACATTATGGGGCAGAGAAAGTTTTGACCAAACTACAAAGCCATGAAGATAGAGGTGCAAGTCATTCCTAGCAAAACAGTTAGGGTGTCAATTATCTCATCTCATATGTGTACCTTAGGCGAAGGGACTTGAGGGCTTAGGGTCATGGCAAATCTTAGTACGTGAGAAGAGGTTAACCTTTTCCTGAACAGCAGAGTGAGGAATGTATCTCTCTATCTATTACCCCTCTTTATCTCCTCAGCAACAGCCCATCTACCCATATTTCAAATCCATTTACTTTTTCCATTCTACTCCCTTCTATCACTGTATTCTGCAGCTACACAATTTCACCAACCTTCCTCCTTTGCTGCGTAATTCTCCAAGTTGCCTCCTTCCTTCTGCATTACTCTCCTCCCAGCTGCTGTATTTCAGAATATGCCATATAACTATTAGCAACAATCTCTATCTGTATTATATTGTATAAATGCTACACTCTGATGCTCTGAAATTGTTCACTGAATGATATGCTACCTAACTGATGTAATTCTTTCTCTGCTTTTGTTCCACAAAGTTCTATGCCACAGTTAATCAATATTTATATACTATACTGTTTTTACTATCACTGCAATTCTCAAACAACTGAATTGTTATATTGTTTTTCACATTGTATTTGTCTTATTATTACTTGTATATATGTAGTGGAGATTTTCTCCCTGGGAATCCGCTGAAAATGGGCCAATATATTTGTATATATGTTTTTTTTTTTACACAAGTGATACAGCAACAATTAACAGCTATCAGGCTTGAAAGAGAAGTACTCACAGGTGGGAGGACAATAACTATAATGCAATATCCCTATAGAAGGCATGAAAATTGCAGGGAACTACAAGCTCATTAGTTTGATAAATATTATGAAAAGTGAAGAATAAAATTCTAAATATTTATATTTTTATTTTAAAAAATAAAATTCTGTCTGCTTTTTCTGGGGGGGGGGGTGTTAATTTTCATTAAAACATCAGCATGAGCTTACCTCAAAAATGAAGTTGCTGATCAAATCTGGTCCAGTTTTATGTAAGAAATAAACCAGGGTTTCCAATATGCAGTTACCTGGATCTCAGTAAAAGATTTGATTTTGCACGACACAAGTTACAAAGAAATTGTAAGAGTTGGGGGGGAGGGGTGAATCAATATTCAATAACTGTAGAGCATCTCATGTAAATATAATGACAAAAAAAAGGTTATGGTAAGAAGGATGTAGTCGAAATAATAGGTGAAGAATGGTGAACTACAAGGATGTCTTCCATACTCAGTACTTCTCAATACATGCACTTCAAACACGTCTGAGGGTACAACAGATAGAATCATCTACTAAGTAGCAAGGATGGAGAAGTAATCTCCAAATTATCTGGAAAACTCAAAAAGTGGATACAGAGCTGGTAGTATAATTTCAATTGGAATAAAGGCAAAATTTGTCATTTTAGCCACAATAACAGTATCAGGTGGAATGAGGGGAGTTAACAGT
Organism: Protopterus annectens; assembly: GCF_019279795.1. NCBI lineage: Eukaryota > Metazoa > Chordata > Ceratodontiformes > Protopteridae > Protopterus > Protopterus annectens. The sequence continues at coordinate 291,526,321 of NC_056737.1, forward strand.
GACAGAGCAGGAAAATAATTTGATGACAATTCTCACCCATAGACTGGATTATCAAAAGTGGCTTTCCTAGGTTTACTGCTTGAACAGACTCACAGCTGATTAGGGATGAGTGTCACACCCATCAGGGTTATGTGGGCTTTGCCCTACCTCTTCAAAGAAATGTGTTTCCTCATTATGTTTCAAGGTTTAGTGCATTATCTAAACACAGAATAACAATCAGGACAGTTTTTGCCTTACAAGGGTAGTTTTTTCATGTCCTATACAACTCAAGCACTCATTAAAACCTAGCACAAAGGCAGAGAGGGATAAAGCCCTGAATGCACCCAGGCATTCTGTGTTTTACTAGTGGCATGGGTGTTGGAGAGACTGGCTGGGTGAGGATGGGAGTGAGTGGTCAAATCTGGCACACCCATCCCAGGCACTGGTGACATTTGCAGGAATGTCTTATCAACAGCATGAAAAAGCCTGGTCTGTTTGTTGCAAGCAGAATAACACCTGGGTGGGAGGTTGTACATATGCAGAAGCATGCAGACACCTCCTGAGGCAACTATAGTTGAGCTCACAAGTTGCCAAGAGGGAGGGGATAGGACAGTCCTCAGGATCTGTGGATTAGTCTCCTCCCCAACACCCAATTCTTGTCTCATAGAATCATAAGAGGTTACTAGGCTATTGGCCCTAAGGCCTCTACAAGCCTAGCCATGTTATACCCTTGTTCCCTTATGGACCAAGATATATAGTGTATATTTGTTTGAGAAACTAAGATCAGCACTGGCTGCCCCTGACCAAGAGGGACATAGGTGAAATCTCTGGTGTAAATTTACAGTTTCCCATCCAAATGTCCAGGTTACACTTAAATAGGGTCACTGAGGAGCTATGTTTTACATGAATTGGGAGTTTGTTCCAGAGGAGTGGCAAGCTCTAGGAGACATATCTGTCTCTCCAGCATGTCCTGTTAATATCGTAGGCTAGGTTAAGATCCCTAGACTGAGTGAATCATGTCCAATTGGATTTGCGGATGTGGAGCAGCTTCATCAAGGCAGGGTCTGATCTGTAGGCCAGGAACAACTCTCCTCTGAGCAGTCTACATGATACTGAGTAAAGTGATAGGCCTGTCAGTCTGTCCATGTAGGTCATGTGTGGTAGGCCCTGAATTTTCTTTGTGAGAAACCTCTGAGGTCTCTCCAAATGCTGCAGATGTCTGGTGAGGTACATACAGAAGGGAGTATCGTACTCTATTATTGGTCTGATAAGAGCCGAGTACAGGAGAGTTATAACCTCCTTAGCTTTGGATGCTATACCCTTGCTTATGAGGTGTACAATGTAGGAGTTCTTCCTTTCTACTGTGGACACCTGATGATCAAAATTAAGGCTACTATCAACTTGCGTTCCTAAATCTCTCACCACTGGGTTTGAACTTGGTGGGAGTATTATTAATGTTGTTATTAGCAGGGCTATCTCCTTTGCTGAAGTGGATGATAATGCATTTTTTATGTTTAGTTTAAGTCCATGGCTTTGACACCAGTCATTTGTCTGTGTAAGCCCATTTTGTAGTATAATGACATTTTTGGGGGTTCAATGATTGTACCCAGTTTGCAGTCATCAGCAAACTTGGTAAGCCATAGGCCATCTATTTTCACCTGGACTTCTGAAAAATAGATACCAAACAGTAGGAAGTTTGGCACAGATCCTTGTGGAACACCACTGGTAACAGGTCTGCTAGCAGAGGTGACATCCCTAATTTTCACTGTATGTGTTCTGTTTGTGACCCATTTGACAACCCATCTAGTGACGTAAGGGTTAATCTCCAGCTGGGTGCATTTCTCAATGATGCCTTAGTGAGGGAGTGTGTCAAAGGCCTTGGCTAGGTTGAGATAGGCAGTGTGAACTGTTTTGCCTTCATCCAGGGCCTTGGTGACATTCTCGAAGAAATCCACCAGGTTTAGCAGGCAAGATCTGCTCTTACCAAAGCCAGACTGGATCAGGTCAAGAGTTTGAAGGTTGCCTATATCCATGTTGATAAGGTCAATGATGATTCTCTCTATGGCCTTGGAGTTAAGACTGGTTAGGCCTGTGGGTCTATAGATCCTGGGGTCAGTTGAGGGACCACCTTTGTACAAGGGGATTATGGTTTCTATTTTCCATTCAGCTGGGACACAGCCAGTGCTTAGACTGAGACTGAAGAGGTTGATCAGTGGACCCACTAACTCCTGTTTTAGACCATTTAATAAGCACCCTGGGATGTTGACTGGTCCCATAGAGGCTATGTTTTTGGCCTTGGAGAGTGCAGCTATGACCTGCTCTCTAGAGATACTAGGCAGCGGAGTGGTGACAGGTGTGTCATGGGGTATAACTGTGGGGGCAGGGGAGTAAAGTTTTCACCAAATCTCTCCAGTAGCAGATTGGCCATGTCCTCAGGTTTAGTATAACTGGTACAATCCACAGCTAGTTCGGCAAAAAGCTGGGACTTCCCTTTTTGATTTCAGGCATAGCTAAAGAATGTTTTGTGATTTTCTTTAGCTAAGGATGCTAATTTAGCTTCATAATTAGCTTTAGAGGTCTTTACAAGGTATCTAATCTGCTTGTTTATACTTTGGAGGGAGTTCTTCATTTGCTGGGACTGTTCCATCTTGTTTTTTTTGACAGCAGTTTCTTTCTCTTATTCTATAACCTATTTTTGCTGGATATCCACCAGGGTGACTTATTTTTTCGTGAGGATCTTGATTTGATTCATTCTGGTACAGCTGAGGCTATACATTTATAGGTGTTTATACAAGACATTTGTGTACACCTCAGTATAGGGGTCATTGCTGTCAGTGTCGGCAGTGTGTCTGAAACTACTAATGTTATCACTCAGTAGGCTATAATTTGCTTTGGAGAAATTTTTTAACCTTTTTGCTCCACCAGAGGAGAAATGGGCCAGAGGGTTCTCAACTCAATGGAAGAATGAATGTGACAAATGGGAACAGTAAAGGAATCCATTGGGTCAATCCTGAAGACCAAAAACAAAAAAGAAGCAGCACTCATTAAATATATGCATCTTGTCAGCTATGCAGCTGTGGTCCACATCTTCCCTTTGCAGACTGCTACCGTCTCCAATGCTGTTTAGCACTTGCCTCATTCTTCTTTCTCCAGCCAAAAAAAATCTTGTAATTTTTTTAACTCGCTATGTGTTCCATATCATTGCATGTCAGATCTCTTTTATCTTATTGCATTGTCTTCTTATACTTAATCTTTTCTCAGTACCCTAGAACCACCTGATTTTCCAGTTATGACTGTGCTTAAAATCTCTTTAATGTATCCACCCTCTACATCCAGTTCTTCCTTCCTCATGAAAGTTCTCTTTAAAATTCTCCTCGGTAGGCAGTAGCTCTCCCCTTGCTCACCCCCTCAGACACACATAAAGTTTTTCTTCGGCATTTGTTCAGTCTGCCATCATCTGTATGCTAATCTTCTGTGTGCGTGGTCTCAGTACCACATTGTTCACTATTCTCTATTGTCAAGGTTGCCATTTAGGGATAGCACAAAGGGCTAATGCCTGTGACTCCACATGTCTTGTGGGCCACATGCACTGTATAAAATCAGTACAATGTTCAAATTAATGAATACCTACCTAGACCTCGCAAAGGCTTTTGACACCATTCCCTATTCTGGTATTATAGACAAGCTCACCAGCCTGAACATAAACCCCTATGTCACGAGATGGATTGCCTATTGGCTCACGGACAGAACCCACATGGTGAGAGTTGCAGGCTCTAGGTCCGACTCTAAACCAGTTACAAGTGGTGTCCCCCAGGGTTCAGTCCTGGGACCCCTCCTGTTTGGTATATACTTCTCAGAGGTACAGGCAAGCACAGGAGGACTATGGCTGACCACGTTTGCAGACAACTGCAAACTGGGGGCCATAATTGACTCTCCAGCTGATACAGACATCCTCCAGAAGGGTCTCACTGAAACGGATACCTGGTGTCAAATCATGGCCTCAAGCTAAATGCCAAAAAGTGCATAGTCATCCCCTTTGGAAAAAACAAAGTACCTGTGAATTACCACATACGTGGTAGTCCCCTAAATACAGAAAATGTAATAATGGATCTGGGGACCCAAGTAGATAGTAATCTCTCCTTTGATAATCATATTGCCAAGGTGGTTAGAAAATCCTTCTATGTGGTCCACCTAATCACAAAAGGGCTCGCATCTAGAACAAAAGAGGTTATTGTGCCCCTCTACTCATCACTCATCAGACCCATCATAGAGTACAATGCCCCATTTGGGATGTACCTTACAAGACACCTGCAACAGCTGGAAAGACCACAGAAGTACCTCACCAAGAGGACTACTGGCCTCAAACATATGCCCTACGCAGCCCAACTGAAGAAACTCCAGCTGTACTCGGTTGCATACCGCTTACTCAGAGGTGATCTCTGCCTGACATACAAGGCCATGTCCAACCCAGAATTGATGGGCATGCCCCACCTAAAAAAAAACAAATCCCCAAGAGCCACACGCTCTAGGGATCTAAACCTCACCACAACGATAAATAGGACGTGCTGAAGGGATATATTCCTGTCCCAGAGACTCCTCATGCTTTGGAAGAGGATTCCAATCTACATTAGGCAGAGCCCCTCACTAACACTCTTCAAGAGAAACCTTGAAGAGTGGATGGGAAACAGAAAATTGATCCCGGGGATCACTGCAGTGGCTCTGCTGGACAGAGGCACAGGAAACTAATGGCTCTGTTGGACCGAGGCACAGGGAACTAATCTAAGGGGGTGGCGAAAGCCAACACATTCTGGCTAGGCTTATAGATGCCCTCGGGCAGATAGCCTAGTACTTACCTATGAACCTATGACCCTAATATGTTAAAGTGACAGTCTGACAAAAAAAGTTTCTCTGTTAAATACATTATAAAACAAACTATAACCAACCTTCATTATCATCTCCTTATCTTTCACATAGCAATATAATGAAAATACAGCTTTAAAATATAATCACCAAACTAAGAATATATTGTTTGAGTTTCTTATGTATAATAATAAGACGAAAATATAGTACCATGATTAAAATTAAAGAGACAGAAATATTTTAAATGAATTGATGTGAACTACCCACTTTTAAAATTGTATCTTTAAGCCTATGATACTTGAATGAAGCTTAGGCAAAAAAATAAACATTTAACAATTACTTTCTAGTTATGTAAATCAGCTTCTACATTGCATTTGCTTCCTGTTTTTAGCTGGAGCAGTTTAAAGTTAATTATATTATTGTGTTGTATATTTGCCCTACATAAGCATTCATCACATTAGAGATTCGTGAGTTCGGTTGTCAGGGATACCATTTTAGGGCTTTAAAGTAGTTTGATGTCATAATTCTGTTGTGACATTTTCTACTTCCCAAATGAATATCAAAATTATTTTGGAAGAAGTTTAATAACTAGCTTGTTCTAATTGTAAGGTGAACCTTGTTCCATAATCTTGAAAGGTATTTTATAATGTATCCACCTGTCTTTTTTTTTTTTTCATTTTTGCTCTTACTAATATTTAGTTTTACTGACAGATCCTTAATCTGATATAGACGGCCTTTGAAATAAAGCCAGATCAATCACTTCCTTATAAACCAGGTATATGTCACATCTTAATGACTTGTAAGAAACAAATTATAATGACATTTCCTGGAGGCTTTTCTTCAAGTTTTCCCATTTTACAATTTTCCAAGTTTAAGAATTACTGTTGCTTATTCAAAAGCTGCACAAATCAGTCATACTACATTGAATTCTTAGGCTTGATTAGGCATGTCATTTAAAATTAAACAGACTACAGAATATGCTTTTCTGAAGCTGGGCGATACAAAGTGGTCAGTGCTTAAATAATCTCTCATTGTTCTTCAATCTTTAACAATGGTGTAATTTTGTTGTGCTATGACAATTATGTCATTCCTCCTAAATGTCATTATGGTAGGTTTATTAGCGTCAAAGGTGAGATGATCATTGCTACTGAACTAGCAATGCTCATTTTGCAGACAATCTTCCAGAACTTATTGAAGTATTTATGTTACCTAATTTGCAATTACCCGCACACTGGGTTACCCAGAAACCATTTCACAAATTTTGTCTGGAAAGAATAGTCCAAAAAGAAGTAGCCTCAGCACTGTGAGCTAGTACTGGTAACTCCCATTGTAACAGACGTATTAACCCCCCCCCCCCCAGCCTTGACTTTTTGCATGCTCTGACTTATCCATTTAAATATGCACCATTTAGTGTTTTTAATTTGCCAATAACACCCTACAGTGGATTAAATTAGCAAGGACAAGATAAGCAACATGTACTGTCAAGCCTTCATGAAGTGCAGATGTTACCTCTTTAAAGAATATTGTAAGATTCTTTGAAGAAGTAAAATTACCCCTTACAAACTGATACTGTTCCATAATCTGGGTCTATATCATAAAACTGAAAACCCATTTGAGCAAATACTACAACAGCGACACATATAGCCCAAACTGTAAATATGCCAAACCCCCTAAACCACGAAATTTAAAATCTCGAATCATCATAGTCAGCCAACCCCACCACGTGCTACATACTACCTACCCAAACATAATAAATAAACCACATACATACACTAACCAAACACTACCTCTAATGCTACACTAACCCTTACATACATTACTATCTATGCACTTACCTTAACCCGCATCCTAACCCTAAGGTCCATAACTATCGCACACTTACCGTATGGAGATATACCCAAACAAAACAAATAATCCGCACACATACACTTAACAAAACCCTACTTCTAACCCTACACTAAACCTTACATACATTACCTATCTATGCACTTACCTTAACCTGCACCCTAAGCCTAAGGTCTGTAACTATCGCACACTTACCTTACGGAGCTATACCGCAGATGGACCAACCATGACAATTTGACATTTCGAATTTCGCGGTTTTGGACGTTCGCCATTTCCATAGTTCACGCAATATGTGTTGCTCTTTTCCGATTCGCTCAAACGGATCTTCGGGCTTCTAATATAGACCCCATAATCTTAACAGAAATGCATCCTAAGTATTATTGCACATAAACTCTGTCATTATGTTTTCCATGATTTTATGTAAAATACTTCCAAGTTTGAAGGGTCTAAAATTGTTTAGGACTGCTGTGAACCCCTTCTGGAATTAGTTCCACAACAGTCTGTCACTGTTGATCAGAAGCATGTCCACATATTGCAGTTTTGCTTACCATGATTTATATGGGTTTAGATAGGCTTTCCGTGATTCAGATCTCTCTATGGTTGTATATGGGTTGTCTCTTCTTGTTTCTCTTACATTCTTTTACCCATTGGATAGATTGTGCAAAACATTTCTGCAAGTATTTCAACTATGCCCTACTTCTGACTGATCATTTCACTGTTTATTGATGGGATGCATTCAAAATTGTTACCTTTAGTTTTCTGACATAATTAAAGACCAGATTCCAAAATGATGGCAGAATGGAAAGCTGTCTCTGTCACAATGTTCATGGCTCCTCCCATCTCTTTAGTGAGACACTACTTCTCAGATAAGAAGACACATGGAAAGAGTATGCCTGCATTATAGACATTATCTGTCCACGATCCCTGTCCCAAATATGTCTTGCCAAGCCCAAGCACAGAAAACGTGATAGTATAACATTCAGTGCTAAAGAATATCACTAACTGTGCTTGGCATGCAATAAAAACTGACAAAACCAAATATAAATATGTCTTGTGGTCTGATGCTGTCTAATTAGGACCCAACATATGAACCAAAAAAAAAAAAAAAAAAGAAAACATAACCATGGTAAACAATGAAATAGTACGAGTTTATAATGGTACGAGTGCTGCAGCTATGGGGATGGTGTTATGTACATTAGACCTTATCACAGCACTACCTGTGTATTAACTGAAGTACTGCAGTGTATCCCTTTTACACCTACAGCACTACTACTGACAGATAGATGGAGCAATCAGTATGGCTGATGTTTCCCATGTACAGTAGATGCCCTCTTATCCGGTCTCATTGGGGCCAAACCTTAGGCTGGATAACTGAATGGCTGGTTAATCAGAAAAAGCATACACACTAGCATTTATAGGTTATAAATCAGCTAGAATAACATGATTTGTGTTAGTATGTATTTTTCTAATTAATATGAAGTCTAAAACTCAAATGTCTGTCATTATTTAGCCCAGAGGAGGCAGAAGCATTGTTCTTCTCTGTTGTCTTTTGCTAGGGCTACGGCAGAAATGTGATGGCTGGTTAAAGAGGAGGCCATTTAAAGAGAGGCCAGACAACAGGGAGTCTATTATATAAGTTACATGAATGCAAACCATTCCTCTCAACTGTCTCTAATTTTCAGGGATTTACTTAACCTGAAATAATATCTTGCTCTGTCTGCTTTGAAATGGGTGATTATTTTTCTGAGAAAGTGTAGTGGATAAGTGTAAAAATAATGACAATCATTAAAATTACAGATTTGTTTTATTTCAGAAAATGCATGTTAATTCATGCCATTTTATTCTGCCATCCTTCTAAATTTGTAGTGCTAATATTTAAAAAGTGTCCCTGATTTAGGGCCTTTGTTACTGATTGTTTTGGCTGATTCTGGAGATACGTTGTTGAGAGATATGCTACAAACATATCTTTATTATGTTTGCAGTACTATGGCTGACATAGAGGTGACACAACCATAAGCAACAAGGCTGCTGTTTGCATTAGTATACAGTTACTCTAATGTAGGAGACAGCAAGCATATATGCAAGGGAAATGTGAAACAGATATAGGGGTTTACACTATTGGTATGTATTTTAGGACTACTACAGCTACACACATGGGGTTAAAGCATTATATGTGCTCCAGATAGTTGATGAATAGGAAGTTGGTATAAGGTACATAGTGGAAAACTATATGTGGCCAGTCTGTACTTGTATATTCCCTACAGTTATATGGGGAAGCCAACAAAGGATGTATTTCTTCTCCATTGCTGAGAAGGTCACCATCTTATATCACACATACTCTGTCCAGAAATCTCTATCCTAAGTGATGATTTCATATTCTTTAAATGAAATATCATGGGAAGCATTCTGGATTGACCAAGTAAAAGAAGTTTATTAAACTTTTGATTAAAAACTAACATTTGTTGGCCAAAGCTGCCGTAGCTACTTGGGAAAAGCTACAGCAAATGAGATTCGCTGTAATACATGGAGCAGGTATATGACATTTGAATAGTAAGCAACAAATTTTGGAATGCCATGCCAAGCTATCAAAAGGTTGTTTGGGCACATCACTGATCTTTTAGTGTCAGCCAGCTTGAGTCTATCCAGTAATAAATACCTCCAGCTTTTAATGTAATGCAAGCAGTTTACACTTGCAAAAAATGTTTTTCAATCAGTGTTGGTCATCTTCATTTACACTGCATTTGAAGTTCCCTTTGTGGTTAACTACATGCTCTTCTGAATCTCAGTTTTTATCTTTACCTCATAAATAGTTGCCAGTAAACACCCAGACATCTCATAAATCTTAATAATTTGCAGATTTATCAGCAACCATGAATATATGATCAAGTATAGCAAGCATCTTATCATGTGAGCAGCAAACGTTTGTTTTAACAAGAACACTGTCCTTATGATGTATAACCTGTAAGAACTCAAGACTTTCTAAAGGTACTTAATATTCTACAGCAGTGGGGTACAAATAAAAAAAACAACTTTTTGTCTCACCTTAAATTAATTAAAGTAGAGGAAATAAAGTGCTTTTTAAAGTACCCAGCAGTCTGCAGAATTTCAAAACTGAATCTAAGTAAAATGCAGTTGCCATTCTATTAAATAGAAATGCAATGTCTAAAGGCCTTTTTTTGCTGTCATTTATTTCTTCAGCACCTTTAGAAAACAAAATGGCTTGCAGACAGGATATATGTCTTCAGCTTTCAAATTCTATTATAGTTGTGTTAAAGGATGAAGTAACACACTCTTGGATGGTCATTCTCATACACTGAAAATGTTAACAAAAATATAAAATCAAATAAGAATTAGAAACACAATTGTAGATTGCTGGTAATTTTTACACTATAGTGGCAGACTCTCTTATTTAAGTAGTAACCCTTGGTAAGCATTCGTTCCATCTATAGTTAAAGAAATATTACTAAGTTTAATTCTTTATGTTATTTCAGATTTACTTATAGGCTGTTGTGATCAGTAAGAAAACAACTCATAAATATTAAAAGTCAATACTCCATAGATGACTTTCACCAACCGCTACCAGCAGGGAATCATAAAACATTAAAATGCTGCTTTGACAGAGGACAAGCCCCCAGTGATTCCAACTTATGGTAAATATTCCACAACCATAAAACCATCCATTTTCAAAATCACTATTCCTTAGTAAGTTAAGCAAGGTAGACTAGAATTACCGATTCTCAGCAGCAGTCCCCAGCTCATATTTTGGAATCCTCATGTATTTCTAGACACACTCTAAGAATATAATCTCCCCAGCATGTTCTGGATCTCTCCTAGGACCTCCTCTCCACAGCCATGCATGGTACACCTCATTGGTATGGCACTCTCTCCACAGCCATGCATGGTACACCTCATTGGTATGGCACTCTCTCCACAGCCATGCATGGTACACCTCATTGGTATGGCACTCTCTCCACAGCCATGCATGGTACATCTCATTGGTATGGCACTCTCTCCACAGCCATGCATGGTACACCTCATTGGTATGGCACTCTCTCCACAGCCATGCATGGTACACCTCATTGGTATGGCACTCTCTCCACAGCCATGCATGGTACACCTCATTGGTATGGCACTCTCTCCACAGCCATGCATGGTACACCTCATTGGTATGGCACTCTCTCCACAACCATGCATGGTACACCTCATTGGTATGGCACTCTCTCCACAGCCATGCATGGTACACCTCATTGGTATGGCACTCTCTCCACAGCCATGCATGGTACACCTCATTGGTATGGCACTCTCTCCACAGCCATGCATGGTACACCTCATTGGTATGGCACTCTCTCCACAGCCATGCATGGTACACCTCATTGGTATGGCACTCTCTCCACAGCCATGCATGGTACACCTCATTGGTATGGCACTCTCTCCACAGCCATGCATGGTACACCTCATTGGTATGGCACTCTCTCCACAGCCATGCATGGTACACCTCATTGGTATGGCACTCTCTCCACAGCCATGCATGGTACACCTCATTGGTATGGCACTCTCTCCACAGCCATGCATGGTACACCTCATTGGTATGGCACTCTCTCCACAGCCATGCATGGTACACCTCATTGGTATGGCACTCTCTCCACAGCCATGCATGGTACACCTCATTGGTATGGCACTCAAGGGCATCTTCAATAGTTGCAAAAAACTTCCTTATGTGGCTCTACTCAAACCAGAAGAAGAGTGGCTCGACTCTAAGGTTGTCCCAGATTTTCAAACTACTTATACAAGCATGGAGAGTGAGCTCATTAGCCCTGCAAAGGGACCTCATTTATGTCACCCATATCCTTAGTTTAATCCCTTCTGTCTCTAAACAAAACTTGTAATATTGGTGTGGACAGAGGCATAGTGTGGCAGGTAAATTGAGAACTTTATCCTATAACTGCATTCAATTTACCTGCCACACTATGCGCATAGTGTGGCAGGTAAATTGAGAACTTTATCCTATAACTGCATTGCAGTGCCGTGGTGGTACTGCGGTAGCATTGTCACTTCACAGCAAGAGGTTCTCCCGTTCAATTCTCGGCTTGGCTTGGGAGTGCCTTCTGTGTGGAGTCTGCATGTCCTCCCCACGGTTGGGTAGCATTCGAAAGACATGCGTGCGTAAATGGGCGTGTCTTTGTTGAAGGTTGGGCGTCGAGCTGGCACCTCGGCGTTTCGTAAAAATCTACTGCCAATCATTAGTAGACCGAAGTTCTGCTGTAGCGACCCCTTACCGGGAAAAAGCCAAAAGACAAACAACAACAACAACATCCTATAACTGCATTCTTGCTTCATAGCTGCAGTCTGTTATAATGGTGGCAATGTTACCGTTACTGTTACTGCACCCATCTACTTCTAAGTTACCTGATCCCCACTAAAAGACACTTAACCTCCTACTCCTCTCTCATCTGCAGAAAGCAAAACAAAATGATTGCCTCTAATTTGGAGGTGCTGGTTTTCATTCCAAATGCTTTACTCACAGCAAGAAATCACTCCGGTGCAGACTGAAAATCATAGCCAGCTGAGGCTAGGATGACAATGTCTTCTGCAAACAGCAAAGATGCAATGCTCATGTCCATAAAATGGATTTGTTCCAAAGCTCTCCTGTGCCCTGATGTTCTTTCCATGAATATTACAACATTACAAACTGGACATGAAATAAGACAAACCTCCTGAATGCCCACCTTTCCTGCATATCACTCGGCTCCAAGAGTACAGGCACAGTTCTTTCTCTGAAAATACAGGAAGTGACTGGCATATAACAGCAGATTGGCACCTCATAGTGTTGTAATACCTTGCACAAAATATTCTAACATACATAGTCATGTAATTCCCCAGGTCCTCAAAAATTTATAAAGAACAAACTAGCAAATTCATACAACCTCTCCATTATCTGTGCAGTGACAAACAGTATATCTAGTGTTACATGGCTAGGATGAAATTTGAGACATAACTATTGGATGAAATATGCTTTCCAGCAGCTCCTTGCAGGGTCTTAAACTGAAGATAGTGATCCTTCTATAATAATAATGTATCATCCTGTTCCCTGCTATGAAAACGGGGATTGCTGCACCAGTTTACCAGTCTAGTGGTAGTATATCCATGTTTCACACAACACTGAAAAGGTGCAGTGACCATAAATCTTTATCATCTGTGAATCACTGGCAGCCTTTAAAATATGATAAACATACCTCTCAGCCTGCAAACATCAGAAATCTGGACAAAGGCCCATGAAAAATAGGTAAAAATCTGTATTCTGACTAACATAAAATTTGCATGCATAATTATGTAACCCCACCCACTTCAGTAGAATTGTGGGATACCAACTTTCAAATGCAAACTAAAGAACAGACAACCAAAATATGGGCCCAGCCCACACCCTGTAGTAAATGGTAACCTTTTTTTTTTTTAAATGTGTATCAATGACGTTCACTGGGAAGGGAAAAGATAATGAACCTTAGGATTTTGTTTTTGGTGACTTGCAGTATGTGGGTTTTGTGGTAAAAGTAGGGCATTTAATGGTAGGCAATATTTGAATCTTAGCAAAAGAAAATTATAGTTTGCTAGGACCTCAGAAAGTCATTCTCCATGGCCTACTGATCAGTTGTGAGCTTCAGTTTGTGTCGCCCGGGGCAGTCTTTGAGTTTGCCGCCCTTCCTCCCTCACAAAATCATGGTCGAATGGGTCCCCCCATACACAGCCCCCCCCCCCCGCAGCCATTCCAATGTCCCATTACTTGGTTGTTTCGCCCCATTTACCATAAACATTGTAATGTGCACACTGCTTTACTTCTATGATGATTATTTGGATTTCATTTAAAACTTTTATTTTACATTTTAAACATTTATTTTACATTTTATAGCACAAACACCAACAGATATTTGCTAAACAAAGCAATGAAAATAGACTTAGCATTAAAACTTCTCTGCCCTTGAAACTCACATTCATTAAAACAGCAGTGTTCTTTGACATGTATTAAATTACATTCCTTGTATAAAACAGCACACTTGTTAGAGCACATTTTAAATTTATTGTTTTGAACATTTTTCTAGTAAGCAATGAAACAAAATGCATGAACCAATAATGACAAAACTGCCTAATTCAGAACATTTCCATCATAAAAGTCTACTCAAACTTCTACAATCCATCGGTATCAGTGAATATGCACAATCTCTGCATTAGTAAAAGTCATGTAAATAATTCCACAATAAAGAGAGCTGTAAGATCTGTAATGGATGAAGAGGTTGCTGCTAACAAACAGTGCCGGTTGCCCTTGAGGAATAAATTGCCTATGTTACATTAAAAAAAATGATAAGCTAGTAAAATTGCAATAGGGTATTGATGGCAAAGTGATAACAGGTTCACAGTTACTAGGTATCACCGCCAAAAAGGACATTCTCAGGACTGCAGAAAATACCCCCCTTTAAAAGTACAACACAATACAGTATCAGCAATCCATCTACATACTGTGGGAGTAGAACCCACAGTCTTCTGCATCGAAAGCAAGTATTCTACCTGTTGTGCTACTAACAACACAAACAGATTTGGCATAAGCAGCACTGAACTTCTCTCCCCCTGAAGAACTATGCAGCACAAGAAATCTGGAAAAAGCCAAAATTTATTGGTGGGGGGGGGGGGGACAAATGCCCAAAACCAGGGACACATTTTAAACATTGCTTGTATAATCTTAGAAAAGTTGCTAGAATAAAATGTTTTGTGTTACCATGCGTTTCCTGAAAGATGGGAAGACTGAAACATTCCGTAAAACTGTAGACAATGAGAACTATGGTTATCTCCTTAAATCACAAGTGGTGGTGGTAGGGGTAGAGAATTTAGGCTCTTGCTACTTGTACCTAAAGCACAGGGTTTGAGTCTGAGTAACTCTAACCAGCGGTTATAACTAAGTGGGGCATTTTCACACACACACACAGACACACACACACACACACACACACACACACACACACACACACACACACACACACACACACACACACACACGTTTCTGCAGCTGTTAAGCACTTAAATACACACACAGCTGTTAAGCACTTAAATACACACAGTCTAAGCACTGAAATAAGTTTCTGCAGCCATTAAGCACTTAAATGCACATAAACAAATGTAACCTGCAGCTGTTAGCAATGAAATAAGTAAAGCTATCCTGCCATTAAAGTAAAGCACCATTTCGGTAACCTGCCTGCCGTAACAGTTTTTGCAGCCGTTTAGTAAAGTAAAAAGAAAGTACACAGTTTCTCCTAAAGCTTGTAAATCTTCTCAGCACTTAAATAAGTAAAGCTTCAAGTAAAAAGAAAGCAGTTAAATACATTTTTTTACCTGGAGCTGGAGGAGGAACCAAGCCGGGGAAGAAAGCTGTGCTGTATGCACATTGTCTGAAGAAGCTGACATCATCGCACACACCCTGCATGTGATGACGTCAGGAGTAAAAAAAAAAATATTCGGAAATTAAAGCAGCCATGCAGGAATTCGTGGCACCCCAATATTTTGCCTTCAAAATCTGTGTTTACCGAGTAATTTGGTATGGTTGAGAAGTAGGAAAAGAATAGCAAGATTCTTATCATCTGAGCAGAAAGTTTGTTTTAACAACAGCATTAATAATATCCCATATTTGTCTACCTCCAGCTGATCTTGCCATACTGACAGACTTAACATCATAGATCTATTTATTCACAACAATGGCCTCAGTTGCAGCAATGGTTTTACCCTTTTGTTTCTGGTATTGTCAACTCAAGTGAAAGCAGGTAGACTGGGTTCAGGAAAGCATTTCTCCCTCATTTCAGTGTCAACATTAAAGATCAGCATTTTTCCGCATTCACTAAAAACAGTCGGGTCTACATCCTTACTTCCTCAGACAGTGAAAAGTCTGAGAGCTTCTTTGAGACTATTTGAAAGTCTTTCTTTATGT
The DNA here is from genome assembly GCF_019279795.1 of Protopterus annectens. Lineage (NCBI taxonomy): Eukaryota > Metazoa > Chordata > Ceratodontiformes > Protopteridae > Protopterus > Protopterus annectens. Next base: position 291,541,970 of record NC_056737.1, read on the forward strand.
TCATACTTCTCTTATACTTGGAACTTCACTTTTGTGACTGCCAGAGCTGCTCTTTTTTTGGAATGTCAGTACTTTATGGTCAACAGTATAGGCCCCTGCTAGAACAAGATGGAAGGCATCTTTCTTTAACTTCATGGCTTTAACCCACCTGAGTCCTAAGGTTACCATTATGGTAAACATTAAAAACCTTTAGGATATAGTTCTTCAATGCTACCTCAACTGTTGAGGATGTGAAGATCCATTCAGTCTCCATGTTCCAGAACTCCATTTGAATATGAAGAATTTGTTCTGGAAGTCTGAGATAAATTCATTCCACACAGAGGTTAGTTACCCTACTGCCCCAACTACATATTTTATTTTTTGGTGTTTTTTCATTCTGTGTACCAGTCATCTCACCCAACTCACCATTAAGTGATGATCATTTATTTATTTATTGCACTTGTTAAACAGGTGGGCACACTAGTCCATGAGCCCTTTTCAGTCACCCAAGAGAAGGAGTAATTAGAACACATTATAATTATGATGCCATGAATAAATATTATACAGTGACCCATAACCTTTAAATATCTGATATGTACACACTTATGTACAAGGATGGCAGTATCAATAATTATACAGCTAATACTGCTCATGTAGATAGTGAGAAAAAGAGGAGTGGAAAGCTGTTAAGGGGTAGGTGAAATCTGAATAAATAAGGTAAGGGAAAGAAGTATAAATAATGATCACTTGACTTTATGTTGTCAACCTCTGCATGTTGTTGTTATTGTTCTTCTTTCAGCTTTTCCCAGTTAGGGGTCGCCACAGCGGAACTCCAGTCTGCTAATGATTGGCAGTAGATTTTTTTTTTACGGGTGCCGAGGTGCCAGCTTGACGCCCAACCTTCAATGAAGGCATGCCCACTCTACGCATGTCATTTGAACACCACTCGACCATGGGGAAGACATGCAGACTCCACACAGAAGGCGCTCCAGCCGAGAATCGAAAGGGAGAACCTCTTGCTGTGAGGCAACAACACTACCGCTGCACCACTGTGGCTTTTTGTCAACCTCTGAATAAGATAGAAAAATGCAGGATTTGTGATTACAAATTAAAGTCTGAAGGATTACTTTATCCATTGCTGTTATCACAAATAGTTCATGTAAACCACAGTGGAGGAGATTCCCTACTGACATGATATGGGCAAATTACTGATGTTAAAATTCGATAAGTGGAGAATACATGTGCTTAAGCTCCCAGTGAAACCTTAAGCATAACTAGAGCTCTGTTACACTTTTACAAGCTTAGGACTTTAAAACCTTACAATCTTAAAATCTTTAACTCCACACATAGCATAGTGAGTACAAATTCAGCTATAAAAGACAAAACAAAGCATTGCAACATGTTTTTTTTAATTTCTACACATTGTACAGACATGTCAATTATTTAATTTAACATTACCTAAATTGTTCAAGTCTTGCCTTCCCAGAACTATAAATCCTCCTAAACATTATTATGTGCATATTGTTCACAAATATTCCATTTGTTTCTATGTAGTTTACTCCTTCCCTTTTCAAAAGAGCCATTCTCCAGTTCTTTGATCTTCTTTACAACATTCAACAGGTCTGATACAGTTTTTTTTTAATTTCTTTTTCCTAGTAATTGTTTTGTTTTTTTTTTTTTTGTTTTTTTTGTCAGCCAACAGCATTAAACTTCGTTAGGACCTTAATGTGTCTAAGCAATTCAGTTTCTGTATCCCAGCTCTACAAAATATTCTGTGGGGAATTTCTAAAATCTATCAGCTTGTTATATTCCTAACAAAATATGTTCCTAGGTACCCCTCTCTTTCCCAGCAACTGGTGTCTACCTGTGGAAAAATGTGTTGATGTCTACTTGTGGCATAAAAATATCTATGCAGACACTTCCATGTAAAGGTCCTAAACCGTCTCCATTTTGTTGCATACATGGGAGCCATAAACATCAGTCAGTGCAAGAAATCTGAACAAAGTCAAAAATATAGGGGGACAGATTTTAAATATAAACTTACAAATCAGGCAAGAGGTTATAACAGGTAACAATAACAGGTTTTGTGTTAGCAAGAATTTTCTGAAGGATATGAAGACTGAAACTCAAATGTCTATTATTATTTAATGACTTAGATCCTCAGCAGTTTACCACTACAAACTTTATGAGGAACTGACCAAAAATATGAGGCAAACATCTGGACAGTTGAGGTATGTCACATTGTAATATTTATCTTCCCTGGTCATTTGTTCACAGTATCTTAGTTCCTTTGCTAATTTTCTTCAATAAATTCTAGCTCCCTCTTGCATATTTTCTACAATCTTAACATCTTAAAATCTTGAAAAGAAGACATTAAAGACTTCTTGTCCATTCTTTTACTATTTATTGCATAAGCACTTTTGTGCTTATCATTTAGTCACAGTGTAAGGTTTCACCTACGTTTCACTGTGTCTGAGAGAGTCTAAGGTTGTCGTATATTGTTTTATACAGGTACTTGCCCTTGCATTTCCTCTGAAGAAAACTCTAATGCAACCAGTAGTGACTGAAAAACATTGCATGCATTTTTCAACAATCATTTTGTTATATGAGTCAGAAAGGAGACTGAAGCATATCAACATGTCCAGTACCCAAAAGAGAAGTAGATGGCTGCCATGGGTTATGTATGGATTATATTTAAACATTGTTTTTGCCTGGTTTGGAAGCCTTTCTCAATCCTTTCAGTACTTCTCAGTGCACAGGTTCTTAAATTCAACTGTTAATTTGTGGAGAAACCTGCAAAGGCTCAAGATTCATAGATGTATTATATTAAGCAGTGACTTTAAAACAAAAAACAATAGGGTACGTGGCACTTGCTAATGATGGCACTTGCTAATGAGGAAACCCACACAAATGACACACATGGGTCATGAAAATGGCAACATCCAGAATGGCAGACTGATTCAGAAATATATAAAATGGGACTGCATCATGGAATATACCCATTCTGAACACCAAACTTCATGGTGTACATGGCCAAAGTGATATTATAAGTAACAGCAGCAGTAGAACTCCTGTATTAGTGGCCACCATAAAATCTGGTGCCTGTAATGTTGTGCATTTCAGCTGTCCACATTAACAGAGGAGGTACATACAGTACCTGACACACCACCAGCTCATAGACCAACAATCTGTGAGCCCCAATTCTGAGTGAGCAGGAAGACTCTAAAGGTTCTAGTCAGATTCTTTTGGGGATGTGGGGTATGTCCCTTCCTGTGGATACTAAGGTATATGTAGCCTTAACCATCTTAGCTAGAGAAGCCTTTCAATGACCTGTGGGGGGGGGGGTGCATCTTAGGGCTATCTCAGGTATCAGCCTCAGAAATCCTAAACCAGTTCCTTGACATTATGCCATAGCATATAGAAGAACATATCTTGTTACCCATGGCAGCAGAGAAGAGCTCTAGCATTATGTGAGCATTTTATGTCAGAAACCATTTTTCTGAGGGCTCAGGATACCACACATGTTGCTATAAAGGCCCTACCTGGTCCACAGTAGCTGCAATACATCAACAGGAAGGGTTTAATTGCCAAGTAGCTGTGATGCCAAGGGTATTATTTATAATGTATCCATGCACTATCTATGCAGTTTACACATAATTTCTACATTTGATACATGTCTGACCTATACCAAAAGTTCATACAAGTTGACTTTCCAGACAGTCATTTGGTTGGTAGGTATACCGATATACCATGTAAAAGGTCAATTGCAAGTAGGAAACATGTCACATATAAAATGTTTGTTGTACTACCAGATGAGGATGACGAAAATATGCAATAGAGTCCTGGTTGATTGCTCACCAATGTGTAACCCATTGACAGTAGAGGAAAAGGCCTAAAACACAGCTTATGCAGAAGCAAGAAATATAGTAGAACATATATTCAGATTGCTAAACAGATGCTTTTAACATCTAGACATCTCAGGAATAGCACTGCAATGTAACTTAGAAAACTGCAGCAAGATTTTTGTTGAGTGCCATGCTGCACAACATGGCATTATACAGACAGATGGAAAAGCAGGTGAATAACTGGGCAGGACCATGTCCAGTCAGCATGAGGATACAATGAAGAGTTAAGAGACAAACATGCAGCAGCAGAACCATAACCAAAGCAGAGGTGGTTCAATACACTGTAGCACTGTTAAATGGATACCATCTGCAAAGCCATAGGTGACTCATCTAATGCCCATTGCTGGTCCCTGAAGTTGTGCCCCACCCCCTCGGCTTTTCAGTAGCATATCAAAAAAGTAGTGTGAACTGAAGTGCCTTTCTGTACTGGTATTTCAGTACCAAAAGTGAAAAAATATTAGCGAATGTAGCCACAAATTCTCAGTCATGCCCCTTAACACTTTACACCCGGGTAGCTTCTCCATTTGGATCAACCTTGCTACACTAATGGCCATCTGTCTCTTTACTCAGTATTTTATGGACTCTTAAAAGGTGATTTATGACTCACCTACTGTGCCATTAGAGACCTTGTTGAGTGGATGGGCAACCACAAATTTGTCTCAGGGGTTCCACCTGTGTCCCTCATTGACAGGGGTGACAGGTGATGACTGAGGTTTCATTTTTGAGGATAAACTGTTGGCTAGGCTTGTAAGGGCCCCATGGCCATTAGCCTAGTAACCTCCTATGATCCTATGGTCAGTGCCATTTAATGCAACATTGCTTAACACCATGAAACTGTGAAAGAGAGAAATTTCAGTAAAGATTCTTTAGACTTGGAGCTTTGTAGAGTTAAGGAAGGAGTGGCTAAATCATTACTAGAAAATACGCAGAACACGATGGAGAGAGAGAGAGAGAGAGAGAGAGATTCAGTATTATTATTCTCTGGAATAAGCAAGACCAATAAACTGTATAGTGAACATCAGTGACAATGAGGTAGATGCTGTGGTGTATATGTAACTGGGAACCTATGTCACTGGCATGTAACTGTACTGTCTGCCACTGATTGTAGAGGTGCAAACTGTAAACATCAGAAATATTGAAAAGGACACGCCAAAAGGGGTATGGGGCTCTAGGGCCATATACTGAGGGATGGCTACAGTATGTAAATGAATCTCCAGGGCCATATACTGAGACATAGTTACAGTATGTAAATGATTCTCCAGGGCCATAAACTGAGGCATGGCTACAGAATGTAAATGAATCTTCAGGCCCATATACCGAGGCATGGCTACAGTATATAAATGAATCTCCAAGGCCATGTACTGAGGCATGGCTACATTATGTAAATGAATGGGTGGGGGAAGCTGTGTAAAGCACTAACTGTTTCTGAGATTAAGGTATATGAATGGATGAGTGGGCTGTTTTCATAGATGTGTACAGCCAGCAGATTTCCATGCATACATATTGATATGTTTCACCCACAGGTGTACAGTTACTGGCATGGCCACCTAAGAGAGGCCATATGGCCTGCCGCCACTGCATACGGACATTGTCCAGATCATGAATGATGTTATCAAACTAAATGTGTGGGTCACCTCATAAGGGTGCATGAGTATGGTGACTTAGTTCTAGCCTTTCCCTGCCTTGGTCCAAGTTGAACATCTACACTACAAGTCAGCTTAATCGGCACTGCCAGTGGTCACATTTTGCAGTTTGACCCCACTGCAGGAGGGTATGATTCCAGAATACTCACAACCACCAAGAATATGTTGTTACCATGTTCACTTCCCATGACCCTACCCCCATTTTATAATGTGACAGTCACCTCTCACTGTGTTCCCCACCTGTACAAATGATGATTACTCTTCTCTGCCGCTCCATAACCTGTTTGTATATGGTGATGTTTGATGCACAGTGTGGCCAGTTTATGCAAAGTGTGATATATCATGCATCATTTTATTTTCTATTGTCTTTGTCATGGCTCATAGTTTCACAGGAGCTTCAGGGCAGTTTAGTTTCACAACTGTTAGTGCCAATGCATATCCTCTGGCTGTATCTCTTTTCTTAATGAAAGTTTGTCTAGTCAGTCCAACGGTAAATTTGAGGGTATCCATCCAGTCATACAGGTTCTGTTTGAATTATGATAATATATTGCACTTTGTAATATTATTATAGAGAATAGGAGGCACTGTGTATTGAATCTCTCTCGCATCATGTTCTGTATATTTGCTAGTAAAGATTTAGGTTCCTGATTATAGTGTCTGCTGTTCTATTATTGTGGAGATGTAGGAAATCAAGGACAACAAGGTCTCTAATGGCACAGTAGGTGAGTCATAAATCACCTTTTAAGAGTCCATAAAATACTGAGTAAAGAGACAGATGGCCATTAGTGTAGCAAGGTTGATCCAAATGGAGAAGCTACCCGGGTGTAAAGTGTTAAGGGGCATGATTGAGAATTTGTGGCTACATTCGCTAATATTTTTTCACTTTTGGTACTGAAATACCAGTACAGAAAGGCACTTCAGTTCACACTACATTTTTGATATGCTACTGAAAAGCCGAGGGGGTGGGGCACAACTTCAGGGACCAGCAATGGGCATTAGATGAGCCACCTATGGCTCTGCAGATGGTATCCATTTAACAGTGCTACAGTGTATTGAACCACCTCTGCTTTGGTTATGGTTCTGCTGCTGCATGTTTGTCTCTTAACTCTTCATTGTATCCTCATGCTGACTGGACATTGTCCTGCCCAGTTATTCACCTGCTTTTCCATCTGTCAGTCATCACCTGTCACCCCTGTCAATGAGGGACACAGGTGGAACCCCTGAGACAAATTTGTGGTTGCCCATCCACTCAACAAGGTCTCTAATGGCACAGTAGGTGAGTCATAAATCACCTTTTAAGAGTCCATAAAATACTGAGTAAAGAGACAGATGGCCATTAGTGTAGCAAGGTTGATCCAAATGGAGAAGCTACCCGGGTGTAAAGTGTTAAGGGGCATGATTGAGAATTTGTGGCTACATTCGCTAATATTTTTTCACTTTTGGTACTGAAATACCAGTACAGAAAGGCTGACTTGTAGTGTAGATGTTCAACATGGACCAAGGCAGGGAAAGGCTAGAACTAAGTCACCATACTCATGCACCCTTATGAGGTGACCCACACATTTAGCTTGATAACATCATTCATGATCTGGACAATGTCCGTATGCAGTGGCGGCAGGCCATATGGCCTCTCTTAGGTGGCCATGCCAGTAACTGTACACCTGTGGGTGAAACATATCAATATGTATGCATGGAAATCTGCTGGCTGTACACATCTATGAAAACAGCCCACTCATCCATTCATATACCTTAATCTCAGAAACAGTTAGTGCTTTACACAGCTTCCCCCACCCATTCATTTACATAATGTAGCCATGCCTCAGTACATGGCCTTGGAGATTAATTTATATACTGTAGCCATGCCTCAGTATATGGGCCTGAAGATTCATTTACATTCTGTAGCCATGCCTCAGTTTATGGCCCTGGAGATTCATTTACATACTGTAACTATGTCTCAGTATATGGCCCTGGAGATTCATTTACATACTGTAGCCATCCCTCAGTATATGGCCCTAGAGCCCCATACCCCTTTTGGCATGTCCTTTTCAATATTTCTGATGTTTACAGTTTGCACCTCTACAATCAGTGGCAGACAGTACAGTTACATGCCAGTGACATAGGTTCCCAGTTACATATACACCACAGCATCTACCTCATTGTCACTGATGTTCACTATACAGTTTATTGGTCTTGCTTATTCCAGAGAATAATAATACTGAATCTCTCTCTCTCTCTCTCTCCATCGTGTTCTGCGTATTTTCTAGTAATGATTTAGCCACTCCTTCCTTAACTCTACAAAGCTCCAAGTCTAAAGAATCTTTACTGAAATTTCTCTCTTTCACAGTTTCATGGTGTTAAGCAATGTTGCATTAAATGGCACTGACCATAGGATCATAGGAGGTTACTAGGCTAATGGCCATGGGGCCCTTACAAGCCTAGCCAACAGTTTATCCTCAAAAATGAAACCTCTGTCATCACCTGTCACCCCTGTCAATGAGGGACACAGGTGGAACCCCTGAGACAAATTTGTGGTTGCCCATCCACTCATCAAAGTTCCGCTTGAAGAGGGTCAGCGAAGTATGGGAAGTCTATTCCAGAGATGGGGCAGCCTCTGGGGCACAAACCTGTCTCTCCAGCAGGCTTTGTTGATGTTGCATATTAGATTCAGTCCTTTTGAGTGGGTAATGTGCAAGGAGTTAGACTTATGGATATGGAGCATCTCTAATAGAGCATGGTCCGAGATTGCCTTGTAAGGAAGACACAGATCATCCCTGAGCAATCTGTATGATACTGAGTTGATTGACAGTGATTTGAGCCTGTCCTCATAGGACAGGTGTTGGAGGCCATGGATTCTCTTTGTGAGGTATTTCTGTGGCCTTTCCATTTGGTGCAGATGTTTGGAGAGGTACATACCAAATGGGGCATTATACTCAATTACTGGTCTAAATGAGGGAGGAGTACAGAGAGATAATAACCTCCTTTTTTCTGGATGTAATCCCTTTGGCTTTTTTGACCACTGCTGCTACATGATGGTCAAATGTGAGATTGTTGTCAACCTGAGTACCCAGGTCTCTCACCACAGGTTGTGTACTTAGGGGGTTGCCATTGATGTGGTAATCAGAAGGGGCTGTATTTTTGCCAAGTTGTATGATAACATTTTTTTGCATTTAACTTGAGGTCAATGCTTTGGCACCAGTTATTAGTTGCTGTGAGACCCTCTTGTAGTATGTTAACATAATCTAGGGAGTCAATGACAGCACTCACCTTACAGTCATCTGCAAACCTGGTCAGCCACAAGCCTTTTGGCTTGCCTGGACCTCTGAGAAGTAGATGCCAAACAGTAGGGGTCCCAGGACAGATCCCTGGGGAACTCCACTAGTGACAGGTCTGCTAACAGAGGTAGAGGTGCCTTTTTTGACCTTGTGGGTCCTGCTGATGAGCCAGTTGGCCACCCATCTGATGAGATATGGGTTTATGCTAAGTTGTGTTATCTTTCAATGATGCCCAAGTGGGGGATTGCGTCAAAGGCCTTGACCAAGTCAAGGTAAGCTGTATGTACTGACTTTCCCTCATCCAGGGCCTGGTGACAGTCACAAAGAAGTCAACCAGGTTCAAAAGGCAAGATCTGCCCTTGACAAATCTGAACTGGGTAGGGTCAAGTGCTTGTAAATTGCATATGTCCTTGTTTATGAGATCCACAATAATGTGCTTCATAGCTTTACAGATCAGACTTGTCAAGCTAATGGAGCGATAGTTTCCATGATCAGTAGTGGCACCACCTTTGTGCAAGGGGGTGACAATGGCAGTTTTCCACTCTGCTGGAATGAAGCCTGTAATTAGGCTGTGGCTGAATAGGGTTCTCAATGGTGAAGCTAGTTCTTGCTGCAGATGGTGCAGAATACAGCCTGGGATACTATCAGGTCCCATGGAAGCTGTGTTCTGTGCCTTGGATAAGGCCTTTAACAACTGATCTATAGAAAGGTGAGGTGAACTATCATGGATGTTGAAAGGGCCTTTTGGGGGGGTGAAGTTTGCACAGAACCTATCTGCTAGCAAGTCAGCTAAGTCAACAGGATCAGTGTGATACCTTTAAGTACTAATTCAGAACAATCCTGAGCTTTGTTACAGAGGTTCCTGATGTAACTGAAGAAGGCATTGTGGTTTCCCTTTGTTTCAGAGGCTAGTTTCAGTTCATAATTTCAAACCACCATAAACGCTATACCATACTCTTCATATCTCTACTCCCTTTATCCACTGTAAAACTCTCCTTTACAAAACTCATATTTCAACTCTTGTATTACTGTATCTAAATTTGTACTTTGCATTGTATTTTGAACTTTCCATTACTGTACTTGAATTATGTACTTGTATTGTATTTGAATTTTTGAAATATTGTATTTTAACCTTGCTCATGTGCTTAAAGGACAATGGGATATTATAAAGCAGATCGCTCAACCTGCTGTCTCTTTTAGTCCCTGTTCGTTGATGCAGCCTCGAAAAAATCACCCATGCAGCTTTAAAAACTAATCCACTCAACTGTTTTCCCTGTTAGGTTTCCTACCTTTCTGCACTGTTTTACTTTCACTTTGAAAACCAAGTTGAAAAACCTCTAGCTGGCTCTGAAATGATGATGTCACATCTGCCAGAGCTCTTGCTCTAGCTACCGGGACGTTTCCTCCCCCAGTGTGATGTAATCCCCCACCTGATTTGCATGCTGTATAGAAGAGCCAGTGGACCTCCCACATTGTGATGTCAGAGCTGCCTTGCCCAGCCCACTCTTAACCTAGCAAAAATGTCAAGCTATAATCTCACTTTTCTGAAGAGCCCTACCGATATGTGACAAAGTACAGGCAGAAGCACAGTAACAGCTGCAAAAGCTAAGAGCATACATTTGCAATGACCATGCATTGACATTAATTGCATGTTTTTACATAAGAAGCAGATGTCTGTCACAGTTAATCGACAACACTACATCAGATTACAAGAAGTGTGCAATACCGTAATTTTCTTAAATTACCACTTAAAAAAAGCATATGGGTGCTGTCACGCAAGTCTGTGAAATATCTCGTATTTATAGTGCATCATTTGTTAGCTATTTAACCAAACAGGAAGGAAAAATAAGTGGGAGTTTGATGCTTTGCAAAACAGTGATTATTCCCAGTGCTATGGAGCTTGGTTCTAAATTTGACAGGAGGAGTGCAACAAAAAAGTCTCCCACTGTAAGGAAGGAAAGGCTGACAAGAAAACAGTACATTAGTCTGGTCACCTGCTGTGAGCTGTCAATCACATGCAGATAATGGGTCAAATTGCCCTTAGCTCTTTGACAGCTAGGGAAGGTAGGTGTGAAGGGGGAGGGGAGATACCTTGAAGAACAAGACTTCAGCCTTCACAAAAGAAATCAAGTTAGCATTTCTAAGAAGAAAGAGCAAAAAAATGCACTTTTCAATTCTGTTCTGTAGCATTTGCACTGCTTGTGTTTGATGTAGTCATTGAAAAAGGATAACATTTTAACCAAAAGTAGGTGACTATAACACATCAGTGAATGCCTGTAAAATCAGTGCACTGACAGGAGCTTTAGGGAAAATGTGGCAGATCTAATGCAATTTTTTGGAGACAAACAATGCATTCTGGGATACTTAGAGGCAGACTAAACAGTCAGAATTATTTCAAGATGCTAGACCCTATGTGGTCAGGGTCAGAAATTGCATATAAAAATATCTAATACCCTCTAAATAGTCCCAGAGTGGTGTTAAAATGTAGGAAACACCAAACCATGATGAAATAAACACGGTTTTTGAGTCTGCGGGTGCAGTTGTCCTTTAAGCTCTCTGTAAACACCCATGTCCAATGTATTATACTTCTGTATTGTACTTCTTGTGGAGCTTTTCTCCCTGGGCCAACACTGAAAATGGGTCTCTGACACAGTGGACTTTCCTAGTCAATAAATAAATAAATAAATAATAAATACTTGGCTTTGGAAGTTTTCAATAGTGAGCTAATTTACTTGTTGAGGCTAAGGAGGGAGTTTTTCCAATTTAGAATTTGCTCCTTTTTACCCTTAGACAACAGTTTCTTCCTTTTGTTGTAAAGCCTGTTGATAGAGGATGTCCACCAGACAGGTTTGTGTTTCCTTGAGGGGCGGGTTTTAGTTCTGTTGGGTATGACTGTGTCTATGCTTGTATACTGCATTGGTGTACTCTTCAGCGTAGTTGTCTGCATCCTCTGGGGGGAGGGCAGTGGTGTGAAGCTAATGATTCCCTCCCTTAGGAGGTTGTAGTCAGCTTTTGAGAAGTTTTTTAGACTGATTAATGCTGGGGGGGTAGAAACTTTGAATAAGACAGACCAATGATCCGATCTCACCAGGGAAGAACATACTGTGGGAGTGGTGCAGCGGTCACCCGTGTTGGTGAGAACCAAGTCCAAAATGTTATCTGCCCTTGCATCATCCCATGATGCGGTATATTATGCTAACAATAGCACATTACTGTGGTTGGAATGCTAATAAAAGCAAATAGTGCTACTGCCTGAGACCAATACACTATCCAAATATGCTGGTATAGCCATTCATAGCACAGTGACCACTAACCATGTGACCTGTATACTTACATATAAGGCATGTGTATGCCCTTAACACTGTGTTGCAGCACTATGGCTATGTCCTATCACCACAGTGCAGCACCATGGCTATGCCCTAGCACCACAGTGCAGCACTATGGCCATATACTAGCACCACAGTGCAGCACCATGGCCATGTTCTAGCACCATAGTGCAGCACTATGCCCATATCCCAGCATCACAGTGCAGCATTAATGCCATGCCCTAGCACCACAGTGCAGCATTATGGCTATGTCCTAGCACCACACTGCAGCACTATGGTCATGTCCTAGCACCATAGCTCTCACCCTTTGGTCTCCAAAATGTCAAACATTACCTCTCATAATGTGTAACAAATGGCAAAATTGGGAGCAATTGCTAACAGCCTACTAACAACTTCAACCAAGGAAACTCACAGGATAGTTAAAATGTGTTAATGTATATATACAAAATGTTCTAAAGATGAATGAATAAGATTCAGTATTACTTACCATGGATATCACTTAAATAAAAAGACTCTGTACACTCACTGTGTGGCTGACCCTTTCAATGCAGAACTGTAAGTAACTTGTACTTTTTAAGATACAAAATGAGGAACTATCTTCATAATGACGTACAGCTGAGAGGTGCACCTAGCACTACTGTGCAATGCTGTGCATCTCAACATGTGATTCACAGATGTGTGTCCGTTTGCACAGGAATATTAGTTTGCTCCTCAAGTGGACCTTATTGAGTGGTCTTGCATACATCTAATAGAACAGAATGCTGAGTTTCAGCATAGTGTGCTAGGGAAAGCAGGAGTTTCCTTTTCTTCCTGCTCTGGAACTTTAAGGAGTATATATTAGGCAATTACTATGGCTCATTGCGGAAGGTGGATGCCTGGCATGAGTATGTTGGAATGGATTGTGATGCCACTGATAACACCCCTTGTGGTGAGCAGTGCCACCATGGATACAGTCAAATTAAGTGGTGCCACCTCGATTTGCTTCATCAATGGGAGGCAGTAGTTCAGGATAGGGAGCCTGAAATGTACTGCAAGCATTTAATTTTGTTCAGCACTACTGTCTTCTATCATTTTAACTGCAGTATAAGTAAATTAATGGCACATACAAAGCTGTAGCTGGGGTGTGACAAATGGGGAGGTGCCCGGGGCACAAGCTGTTAGGGAGTATGGTCAGCACTGCAGAAGAGGTGCCAATCAGTCCCTGCATGTCAGTGGTGTGATCACTGTTGTTGGGCACAAGTGCTAGTCCATCTGTAAAGACACTAGTGCTGTTCAGTCTGTAAAGATGCAAGCAGTATCAATAAGCATTTAAGCAGCTGCATATTTTTAGCTCTTCAACTCAGCTTGGGAGGCAATAACTGAAAGACTGCTCAGGGCATCAACATGTCCTAGGTAAAGCCGTGGATACATGTTTTGTCTTCTATCATTCAAGGAGTGGCAGCTGAGTATGGCTGAGCTCCACAGACGACATAAGTGGCCCTTCCAGCAACAGGGTATGCATGATATCTGTGCCAGTCCACTGTACATATATGACTGTATCAGTAGCATATGCATGAAATCCTTTTCCCTTTATGTCTTTCATCTGTAGGTCCACTTGTGGAAACGTAGGAAGTGAAGCCCTGGTCACATCAAGCTGCACTGGCTGATGTTCTTGGATCTGGGTTGCCAATGATCACCAAGTATACCTGTTAGCTGAAGAACAATGGTTCCTATGATATAGGTGGCCTGGAGGGGTCACTGGTGCATTATGCCTCTGTTTCTTGGGCGAGGATAAGAATTTTCTCCTGAAACTTTACTGGAGGCTCTCTAATGGTCTCCTGGTATTAGGTGCAGAGGAAGGAAGCTGCCAACATGTGCTGGCAACTAGATGCTCACCTTGGCAATGTGCACCGCCTCCTGACATGCCTAGTAAAGTTGCATGATCTGGCCAATAATATTGGCCACCTTGATGAATGATGCCTGAGTTTGTTGCCCACTGGCTCTAAACCTCACCCTAACCTCACATTGGTGTTTTCTCTCCATTACATGTATAGCCCCATTCCTTGTTCATTGTTCAGTCCTCTGTATTACCAGCTGTCCACCCCATGTATGTCTGTGACCATCAACTCCTACTTACCTTTTATGTGTATATTATCCTTTTCTATCTTTCTGTGTTCTATATTTTACTGTCTGCCCCTGCTACTTGTTTTTCTCCCTCTATCCCATCCACAGCTGTCTCTCTCTCTACCTTCTACACTTACATTTCTTAGAAAAGTATCACTTTCCCTACCAAAAATACTCTTCCTCCAACCACTGATTATATGTTATGGTTACTCTTAGTGTTTATCTCTCCTTGTTATTCTTCCCTTTCCAACTTTCTTACCTACCTCTCTTTGTCCCATTTATATGAAACACAGGGTTGATACTTTGCTGTGCACACCCACAGTGGTCTACCTGGGGGCTGGAACACTGCCCTGAATGTGCCAAATAAATGTGAGATGTATCTCTGCTGTTGCATTAGCTTGTTAGCCTGCCTTAGGTATGATGTCACCCATGTCTGTCACACATCCTACTGCTGCACTGCTCCTGCTGCAAAGCAGTCTGTTGTTTGTTCCATTAACTCTGTGCATTTGTTTTCTTATATGATCATGAGCTGCTTTATGTACTGTAGTAACCTCTCCAAAATTAGCACTGCACAGATGTGAAGCACCTGTGTACAATTTCAGCCAAAGTTTGAGATATTCTTGCCTGATTACTGAACACTATATTGTTTTAAAGCATGTGTGTCAGAAAAGACTATGCTGTTTGATACATACCACTCCTATACCCCTGTAACGTGTTCTTCCTTCTGCCCCAATTTTTTTTTTGCACTAATGGGTATTCTTTAATTCTAGGTCATCTGGCATTCTAACAGGCAGTTACATAGAATGGTGACCCCCCCCCCACCTCAAATTTGATGATTAAAAAATAACTGCAACTGTATCAAGCTCTTTGCTAAAAAATGAATGCCATATTGGCATTTATTTAAGAAACTACTGAAGCTTTTAGTGTTATATGGCCTGACATAGTATGTCTTAGATTCTAAAGTAAAAATGACTGTGTTGTGGCAACATGACTAGATTACTTCTATACTGCAAAATGTACATTTGCTGCCAAAGTCTGGGAAATCATCATTCAGGGTTTTACTTTTCCCTACTGAACCCTATATTACCAGGGTTCTGCATATCTTAAAGACATATCAATGCTTTACCAGCACCCCAGTATGTCTGCTCAGCTGCTAAGGGAGTACTAAATGTTTAAAGATGTTTCTAGAGATTGACTCCTGGTGTGAACTTATTTCTTAACCATGGTTCTGTCCTGTGCAACCCCCCAATCTCACCTACTTCAGATGTGTACCAGTGCCGATAATTTAAGGAGCTTAATGAACTACATTTTTTCTGAAGTATCTAGTCTACTGTGTGATGTGGAACTTTACTATTTATTACTGCCAGAGTGGATTTTACTCATATTACTTCTCTATTTGTGCACAGTGTTTAGTTATAAACACTATAATAAAGTATAAACTAAGTGTATACACATGGAAGCTACCTTTATTTTATCCAACATTATGAAAACCGTCGTGTATGTCTGTTTTAATTTGTGCCTTTTAGTAATATAGTGTATTAATATAGGAAGTTGTGGAAGGAATTGAAAATTCAAGAAGTAACTAGGAAGTTATTCAATTACTTTCTGTGGATTTCTCATCATTGGCCCTGAATGGAAAGAAGATGAGGTTCAGTTGAACACTTAAACATCTTTAGAATTCTATTATTCAAATGTAAATTCCGTAATTTCTGTTTTAAGAATTACTTCATTTTGCAGGACTACCCTTGTGTAATGAAGGTGTCCAACAGATAATGAGAAATAAAATTTGATCTTGATATAGCAATACAGAATTTAGTATTTTCTGTAAGAGATGGTCTGTAAATACTTTTCGTTAACTGTCAATGGTTTCTTATTTACAATAATTATTTACATTCTCTCTGGTATATTACTTTATAAAGTCACAGATTATGAGGGTATAGAATTAAAGGGCGATTGCAGTTGATGAAACAGAGTGAAAGGCTATGATTCCTGCACATAAAACAGGGTAGAATTAAATACTTTGTTCTTGTGATTTTTAGGTGACGTTCTTATATTTAGGAAGAAAAAATATTTAATCTGGATTACCAAATAGTTGCAGGTTATATTTGCTTACCCACTTAAATTATGACTATCACAGTGGTATCAGGACAATAACACCACAAACTATAATGCTGTCTTATTTGGTATTGTGTGCTGAAGGTTTCATAGGGTCTCTCCTGAGGCCCCCCATGTTTGATTTCTCCTCTTCTTTTTTCTTAGACTATTACAGTATATTTTCTGTCGGGATTGATGGAAGGTATATTACATTAGTTCCCAATACATTTCATAAATTATGATGACCCAGTACTAATGAGATACATTTGCAACCAAACTTCCAATTCATTTTGGTTATACAAACAAAAGGCAGATTTGATTTTGCTTTGATGTTTTTTTTCAGTATAAGCAGCCTGCCTCTGCTCAGTCATCAAATGAGTTAAGGTTTTATTTTATTTATTTATTGGTTGTATCTGTTTACCAGGATAGTCCACTGAGCAATAGTCTGCTCCTTTTCGATGGAGCACAAGGAAGAAAAACTCCAGAGCATAACAGTTAAATTATGACAAAAAATGTACAGTGACTCAGAAAGTAGTAGTCATCAGGTAAGAAAAAAGCAGTTTACAAAGTTTAGGGCAGAGACAAAATGAATACATTTACATAGTTTAATACAGAGATTTAATGAGTATATACAGTACAGTGGAAATATTAAATATTTGCTCTTATTAGATTAAAATCATGTGAGCTGTCATGAAAAAGGCTACAGGTGAGAGGGTTTCATGAAAATATGGTATGGTAAAGCAAGTCAATAAGAATTTTTAATGGATAGCATTGTTTTACAGTGTGGGATAGAAATAAAATATGTACAGTTAGGGTGTAGAGCAGAAAAGGAAATATTAAAGTGGGAAGTTACTGACAGTAGAGAAGTATGAAGGAAGTTGCTTGGAAGAAAGGAACAGGCTGGTTGAGTAGGGCGAAAATATTGGAAAAGAGATGGGAGAATAAAGCAGCTATATTATAGAGACAGAGATGAGGATTTATCGGGGGTTATGTTCTTTAAACTATTTTTTCACCACTACCACTGACTGCAGGTCTCTGCCCTCTAGTTCTGCTCTCCCCAAGTCCAATCCTTGGCAGGTCTCTAGTGTGGCCTGCACTAGGGAGGGAGGGAGTTCATCTGGGTCTCCCATGGGAGAGGACTAGAGTATGGAGCCCCCCATTCATGTCAGGCTACTAGGTGATACTTTTGCCAGGTTAATGATATGGAATGCAATAGTATTTATAAGTTCTTTTTTATTATTTTTGTCTAGGTTATTTGAAGAATCTATTTAATATTGTAGTAAGATAAAATATTCAGAAAAACTCTTACGACCACAAACCAGCTTAGGTAATTACACAGGAACTCATAAGTGACTATTTTTTTTTTTCATTCTTTAATATTCAAGGGTGTAAAATTCCCAATAAAGCAGGTAATATGTCATCCCTCCTACAGAAGCAAAAGAAACATTTTGTATTGTCGAAAGAAACTCATAAATCGATAGATTATAACAACTGGTATTCTAATTTATTTAAAATAATGTGAATCATATCCTGTTAATAGCAGAAGAAGGGGCTACCTTACCTTAAGAAATGGTAAATCCATTTTGATAGGCAGTGTTTTTTAAGAGGACATAGAAGACAGCTGCTTGGCCCTGTGGCACAGAGGGATAAAACTCAGAAATCACTCTCACAAGTACAGCAAAGGTGCAGGGCCAAAATCCCAAATCTCAAAAGCAAAAAACAGCCAGCACTTCACATCAGCAATACATTACACTTTATTAGTCCTATTATTAAAACATGTAATACATGTAAAAAGAGTGAAGGCAGACCAGTTTTGACCAAAGGCCTTCATCAGTGCCAAAAAAGCAGTAAAGATGAAAAGATGATTCATCTTTACTGCTTTTTTGGCACTGATGAAGGCCTTTGGCTGAAACTGATTTGCTGTCGCTGTTTTTACATGAATTACATGTTATTGCACGTTTTAAGAGTACTAATAGCATTTTTATCTGTTTATTTGTCAGCATGAAAATCCCAACAGACACAAATCAAGTTATGGTTGATCGAGGTCTGCTGTCTGACCAAATAAATTCCTCAGGGTTGCAGAGTTTGCATACTGAATTTAAAAGAATAAAACCCAGGAGTATAGTATGAACCTTATTAACAGCATATAGCCTTAACTACCTGACCAAAAATATCAAACTCGTATTATATTATACAGAGCTTTATGGCACATTCCAGTTTAGACAAATTTTTGGTTTTAAGAGTCACATAAGTAAACTCAGTACTCATCTCATATTCCTGATTTAATTTCAGTTCCTGCATCTGTAACTTCTTCAGACCCATCACTTCCAAAATTATGATAACTTAATACAGCAACTCTATCATCAACAGCCTTCCTCCATAGAACCTATGTTTGGGATTATTCTTTCCATTGCCCAGAATTCAGCATCTTTTTCCTAGAAATTTCTATATTCACAGACAGGAGCAATCCTGTGATAATGAGGCTCACTATGCAAGCATATGCATCCCCAAGCCCACCACTCCTTTTTTGCCACTCTCACAGTTCAGATCTTAGTCTTTACTTTCACTGGTAAAAGGTCTTGCATTTGCTTGCCGTTTTCTTTTAAGTACTTTGAGATTTATGGAAATAAATACATATTCTGCACCAGATAGAAGAAGGAAATTCCATATAGGACTCAGGAAAGAGTCCTTCTGTGTGACCTGGGGAAAAGACTAAAGATTTGTCACAAGGAACTTAGTCTATAGGACTAGATGAAGGCTAACTCTCCTTAAGTCCACATGACCTCCTAATCCTCAAAGTTAGAATGGATATGAAGCCATTCTGATCTGCTATTTTAAGTAGCAGATGCAGGGTCTGGGAGTGGCTTGATCCATCTTCCATCCTCAAACGTTTATCCCAAGATGTTTCCAATGCCCATCCCTCAGTGGGCTGCTTCAGGTCTAAGTCCATCTAGTCTGATCTCTGGGAGTGGCCCTTTTGCCACCATGTTACAGACTTACTATACTTGGGATCAGGACTGTTCGTCCTGGGATTTCATCCTTAGGCCCATTACAGATAGTTGGTTACTATGGTTGATCAATTATTGCGTAACCCTCTACCAGGGTCAATGACTCAGGCATGAGCTTTGGGCACCTGATTTTTGATAGCAACTTCAGTAAGATGGGATTTCACCCCTAAGAATTTGGGTGCAATTCCAAGTCCAGACCTGCTATAGGCTTATCTTATTCATTGCAGCCTCTGGTGTGCAATAGTTACGCAAAGGCCCAAGAATGGAACACAGGAACATACTAGTCAAGTGATCAAGGGAGCAATAAGATGCCTAACCATATACACCTTTAAGCAGACTAAAGTAAAAATTATTGCCATACTTTTCAAGCATTTAAGAGTGCTCACCTCCCAAATCGAGGAGAACCATGCATGTTAACCCAAGTAAATTTGTGTCTACTTATCCAATCATCAAGATTAGCCTTAACGTTCTGATTTGTTTAGCCTATAGTGGTACCATTCCATTGGCTAAGAATATGTTAAGTTAGGAACCTAACCATCCAGCAGGTCCTTAGTGTGTGTTTTTTTGTACAGCAACTGGTTTTAGAAGGAAATACAAGATCAGATAGAAATTGGTCTTCTGTGTTTTTTTAAAGCGAGTCACAGGTCACCTTGCAGCAACCCGAGTATAAGGAGAGTCATGCTAATCTATCAGGTAGTTGAAGGATTTAATATCTTTAATTTTCTTGTTTAGAAATCTTTGGGGCCTTTCCAGTTGAGTCATATGGTTGGATTTGTACATACGAGAGGCAACATAGTATTCAATGATGGGTCTGAGAGGGGTTCAGTACAGTGCTAGGATAATTTTTTTGGATCCTGAAGATATTGCCTTGGAAATTAACTGGAACAGACAGAAGCTTTCCCTGATTATACTGGAAACATGATAATCGAATGAGAGAGTTATCCACATAATTATCTAGATCTCTTCAGACCACATCTGTCTGAAGAGGAGTACCACTGCTAACATAAAGTGGGAGTGACTTTTTTTGCCAAATGCTACCATGCTGTATTTTTTCATTTACTTTGAGACTATTTTTGATACAGCATATAGGTGCATATTCCAGCCCTTGCTGGAGCTGTTTTATATCAGTACATGAGCAGATAAAAGTACCCTGTTTGCAGTAATCAGCAAACTTGATCAACTACACTTCTGGGATATTAGCTTGGATGTGTGCAAAATAAGTGCAAATAGACATTCTGCTAGTTAACAATTTTACATTCAGAGAGGGAACTAGCAACTATCATGCACTGAGATCTTCTGGTTAGCTAATTTCAAATGCAGTAAAAATGTATGGGTTTACCTTAAGCTTGTCAAATTTTTCAGTAATACCAGCATGGAGGATAGTGTCAAAAGCATTAGCTAGGTTGAGATAAGTAGTGTACACAGAAGGATGACTGCCCACAGTCCCTCAGGAGACACAACCTGCCCTTCACAAAACTAGCTGATTGGGATCTAAATAACTTAAGTTACCTATATCTGTATAAATGAGTTCTGCTATGATACTTTCAATGGCTTTGCATATACTACTGGTGAGGCTGATGGATCTATAATTACCTGAGTCTGTAGGAGGGCTACCCTTGTGTAGGGGAATCACAGTGGCTGTTCTCCAGGCATCAGCAACATACTTTGTAGAAAGGCTGAGGTTATACAGTTTAAAAGAAGCACAGATAGTGCAAACTTGACAACTATGCGAATATAGCCTGGTATGTTGTTCAATCCTATGGACTTAGAATGCGCTCATCATATGCTCACATGAGCCTGTGCGCAACCCCTTGTTCTAAGCTGCTGGATGATATGTGGCTCTTCCACCATGTTCTATTTGGGAGCTTCAGGAGAAGTAAGGTTCTGATATTTGAGATGGGCAGAAACAGTGAGCCCTCCTTTACATGGCTTTAACTCTGGACATTCCTAATACCTCGTGATGTCTAGCATGTTTTGGCCTCCATTTCCCTTATCTCTCCCGCATGCTTCCTAAGGTAAGGAGCTACTGACCTCTTGGTCATACCACTTATGACCCAGCCTTTAAGAATGATAACATGAAAAATTTGATGCACCCTCACTCTGCTAATAGTGCTCTAAGATGGCAGATGCTCAGTACAGGTACAGGGTGGCTAGCATGATTTATTGCCAGAAAAGTAGTGTATAGTTTTGCACTGTGACAAGAGCTCTAAAGTACTGGGGCTCAGAGAGACTCATCTATGCATCTCACTGGTCAGTTTGCAGTCCTTTCTTGTGCAACTGTCAATGTGTAAACCCAAGGCCATCCCAAAGTCTGGATTTAAGAAGAACCTCTTCTAGACACTGTCAATGTTCAGGATGGCTTCAAGGTATCTATTTTCATGTGGGATGCACAGATGCTATGGCTGTTAATGTAGGCTCAAGCATAGGCCCATGTAGAACGTTATTGCTAAGGTCATCATCTTTTATCAACTGCTGTTGTACTCTGGAAAGTCCTTTCAATAACGGAGTGCTTTTGGTCAGCCAAGCTCTCTGGTCAATGATATCTTTAAAAGGAACTCCAAACCAAAATCACCAGGGGAATAACCACATGTTCCAAATGATAAACCACAAAACCATGAAAAGAACGCTCAAATGTAGGACCATTGCTAATGATTTAGCAATTTGGTACTTTTAATGAAAAACTTCAGCAGAATACATACAAACACACATCCCAGCAATTAAAATAACTTACAAACAAGTAAAACACATTGTGAATGGTTAAGTCTTTAACCTAACTTTTTAAAATCAGGTGACAAAGACTATTTATCACTTAGCTCTGGGGAAACATCAGCACTCAAGAGAATTTCCCAATATAATTCTCTGCACAGGAGTTTGTTCTCCCAATCACCAACCCCTTCAAACTTTTAATGACTTTCTCCAGAAAAAAAAATGAAAACCTTTGCAGTCTTAAAATCCTGAACACTTTGAACACAGAGCAATATAAAGCACACCGCTGGTGCTACAATTAAATTACCTGGACACGGTAAAACCCTGTGAAAGCCATGTAGAGTCACATTGGGTAGTACATGAATATAACAATAACACCACTCTTAGCCATTTAACCATTAATGGTACATTCCCCTGTCATGTTTATTCTCAAAAATTATTTTCAAATTGTAAAGAATGAATCCTGTAAAAAGCATCCTAGTTTCTCAGAGGTATCTACAGATTGGTGCAAAACCATTGTTTTGACAAAGTCTTTGTCTACCCTCCTTAAACCACTAACAAAAGTTTTTAATAGGATGGGTGCATACTACTTCCCCTTCCCTCTATCACTAAAGATATCACTTCAGAAAGTAAGTCAACAGGATAATTCCTAGTCAGAAACATTTGTTTTAAAATATCACACTGTTGCAGGAAACCTTGATTGTTTGATACCAGCTCAGGCAGTCTAAAAAAATGGATTGCCTGAAAATGTCAGAATCAAAGTGCCCAGACTTCAGATGAACAAAACGCCACTTACCCCAAACCCGTTTCACTGAGATGAGAAGACCAACAGCACCACAACACCGACATCCCGGAACAGTGACTAGTCATTCCAGGTAAGTAACCGCTCTGCCATCCTGTTGAACTTTCCCCCTTACCCCCACGGTAGTGCAATCTTGGAGTTGGTATATTTAGTTGGGGGGGGGCAAAGCCCTCCACATGGGTGGGTTTGGTTTTCTTTCATTTACATGCTTGTTTCAGATGGCCGAGCAGTGACCTGGAGTGAACAGTTGGTGTTTTGAGACATTGGCGTTGTGGTGCTGTCAGTCTTCTCGTCTCTGTGAAACAGGTTTCAGTAAGTGGAATTTTGTTCACCTCAAGTAAACCCATACATACATATATATATATATATATATATATATATATATATATATATATATATATGTATACACACACACGTATATATATATATATATATATATATATATATATATATATATATACACACACATATATATATATATATATATATATATATATATATATACACATATATATATATATATATATATATATATATATATATATAGGGTCTATATTAAGTTATCGAATACTAACAACATTCAACACTATATGGCTGACACATGTTCGAAGTTGCAAGTATTCGAAAACAAAAGTGGAAATCTCTGTAGAGAAGATTTCCATTTACTGCATTGTAGTGCAATCTTGAAGT
Source organism: Protopterus annectens (assembly GCF_019279795.1). Lineage (NCBI taxonomy): Eukaryota > Metazoa > Chordata > Ceratodontiformes > Protopteridae > Protopterus > Protopterus annectens. The sequence continues at coordinate 291,565,498 of NC_056737.1, forward strand.
TGGTATATTTAGAGCGGGTGGTTTGGGGGGCACAGGGGGTGCAGGGGGGCTTGCCCCCTGCTTAAAATGTTCAGGTTAGTTTTTCCTGTTTTTTAATTTGTTTTATTTATTTTTTGAATACTTGCAACTTCGAACATATGGTGTCGACCATATCACGTTTGATGTTGTAAGTATTCGATAACGTACTATAGACCTTATAGATATATATATATATATATATATATATATATATATATATATATACACACACACACTTAGAATTACTAGTGAAAGTGAATTTAAGAAAATCAGTAGATGCCCAAAGGTGCCCACAAAATTCATTTAGTTTGTTCAGATCACTTTGCCTGATGACAAAAATACAATTCAAGAATCTTATATAAGTTTTCAACTCTCATGAACATATAAATGTTCCCATTGACACAATATAATATTAGCAAAAATGGGAGCGCATGATACTCTCACTGCCACTCCTAAGTTCTGTCTGAAATATTCACCTTCTAGTGTAAAAAAAATGTGTCTCAACACTAATTTGATAAAAACACAAAATGGTACCACTGATCAATGCCAGTAGTCTAAACAAGAAGCTCCACTGCCTCCAAGCTCTCCTTAACTTAAGACTGTGGACCTCTGTGCAGTTACTGAGACATGGTTTAAAGCAGCAGAGAGTACCTCGGCAGTGCATGGCTTTGGTGCCTTCAACACATTAAGATCAGCAACTGTATGGACAGGGATTAAAAGTGGAGGTGTCATGACCTGCATCAATAAGAAGCATTCCGCTAGGTTGGTTAAACAGTATGATGCACTAGAGTTCCTCCATGTTCAGATTACCGTAGATAAAGTTCTATACCATAGCCTACCAATCTATAGGTCACCCTGTATATCCTAGGAAACCCATAGCTCATATTTAAACCTATTGGAGACACTCACCATTCAGCCAAATACCATATTATGGGGATTTTAATTATCCCTCTATAAACTTGAAATCCTACATGACCCAAAATTTACAGGTGCAGAGATTCCTAGATTTTGTAACCACAAACACCCTGGACCAGTTCGTGCATGCATCTACTAGAGGTACAAACATATTGGACTTGGTACTCACAAATATAGCAGAATAATGCACTCTACCCCCTTCCAAGTGTCATGTCCACTCTGGTAAGGTCAGACCACAAAGCATCTCCTTTAAAATAAGAATCAATTCTGCAAACCCTGTAACAGTTCAAAACTACTCCAAGGTAAACTACCTTTTACTAAGTAATAACCTGTCGAAATTTGTCCAAACCCAGATAACACAGCAGCCTATGTGGAATTATTTACAGAAGTTCTGTACAACCATGTCAGTGCCTTTATAGAGACTGCTATGACTACCAGAAGTAAAACTAAAACAAACTAAAAAAAAAACACCCTAGTGGAATCCAAAATTAAACAGGCTGTACAATAGAAGACAAAAAGTCATAGCTAAAATTAGGAAGTGTAACTCCAAAAAGCTAAAAACTCTCTCATGAAACTGAATAGACTACTAAGAGGAATAATTAAGTCCAGCAAAGCAATTTTCAGGTAAAGATAATGTCCCAAGCAAAGAACCTTCTTTACCTATATCCAAAACCTCAAAGGAAGCACACAACAGTGTACCGAGTTTTGGTAAATGGAACCACATTCACAGAATGAGCAGATACAGCAAATCTTCTGACTGACAAATTCAGCCCCAACTTTATCCCAATCTCACCCTCAGAAAATACCCTCTAACATAATCCCTCCATCTATCAGTATGGAACAGGTCTTAGATGCAATCTCTAAGGCCATGAATACAGCCTTGATGGGCCCCCTAAAATGTGATCTGACAGGGCCAATATTGTCTGCACTCAACCAAAGCCGCTGCACTGGCTTTGGTCCACATAAATGGAAGACTGTAGTGGTCATACCTCTGCAAAAGGGGGGGCCATCAATGGATCTCTGGAAGTACAGACCTACTAGTCTGACTAGTTTCATATGCAAAGCCATGGAAAGAAATATCATGGAAGTGATTTAAAATGACACAGGAAACCTTCTGATACTGCACCCAACCTAGTCTTGTTTCATCAAATGCAGATCATGTCTACTGAACCTTGTGGACTTCTTTGAGAAGGTCACCAAGGCAATGGACAAGAGCAAAATGGTGAATACTGCCTACTTTGACATAGCTACGGCATTTCATTGGTGCATAGGTTCATAGGTAGGTACTAGGCTATTGGCCCTAGGGCCTAAATAAGCCTAGCCAAAAAGGTACCCTGGCTTTTGCCACCCATGAAAATTATTTTCCTGTGCCCCTGTCGAGCAGAGCCACAGAAGTGATCCCCGGGGAGAATTTCCTATTTCTCATCCAATCATCAAGATTTTTCTTGAAGAGTGCTAATGGGGAGCTCTGTTTGACATAGATAGGTAGTCTGTTCCAGAGTATGGGAAGTCTCTGGGACAGTAATATATCCCTCCATCATGTTCTGTTTATTGTGGTGACAAGATTTAGGTCCCTACAGCATGTTGTTCGGAGGGATTGGGATTTCTTTAAGTGCAGCATGTCCAACAGCTCTGGGTTTGACATAGCTTTGTATGTTAGGCAGAGATCGCCTCTGAGTAGTCGATATGCGACAGAGTAAAGTTGGAGTTTTTTGAGATGGTCTGCATAGGATATCTGTTTGAGGCCAGTAATCCTCTTTGTGAGGTATTTCTGTGACCTCTCCAGTTGTTGTAGATGTCTTGTGAGGTACATACCAAAAGGGGCGCTGTATTCTATAATGGGTCTAATGAGTGATGAGTAGAGGGGAACAATGACCTCTTTTTTTCTGGATGAGAAACCTTTTGTGATGAGGTGTGCCACATAGAAGGATTTCCTGACCACTGTGGCAATGTGATTATCAAAGGAGAGACTACTGTCCACCTGTGTCCCAAAGTCCCTTATCACACTTTCGGTGTTAAGTAGACTACCACCTATTTGGTAGTTCATGGGTACAGAGTTTTTACCAAAGGGGATGACAATGTACTTTTTGGCATTGAGCTTCAGGCCATGGCTTTGACAGCAGGCATCTGTCTCAGTGATGCCCTTTTGTAGGATGTCCACATCGTTAGGAGTTTCGATTATGGCTCCCAGTTTGCAGTCATCTGCAAACTTCGTTAGCCAAAGACCTTCTGTGTTAGCCTGTACTTCAGAGAAGTATATACCAAACAGGGGAAGACCCAGGACTGAACCCTGTGGTACTCCACTTGTCACTCGTCTGAAGTCCAATTTGATGCAATACTCCACTCAGGCGCTGTAAATAAACTCACAGAATTAGGCATAAACATGTATGTAACTCCCAAGCTAGCTGACTCACAGATAGGACCCAGGAAGACAGGAATGGACAGACCATCTCCACAAGGAGACCTATCATCAGTGGGGTACCCCAGGGCTGCTTGTAAGATCTGATCATCTTTGACATCTATTTTTTGGAAGTCAAGGCCAATGTCAAGGGCCTCTGGCTTACCAAGTTTGTAGATGATTGCAAGCTAGGAGCAATCATAGAACCCCCCCCCCCCCAGATATTAACATCTTATAGGAAGGTCTAACACAGACAAATGACTGGTGCTAAAGCCATGGCTTAAAACACAATGCCAAGAAATGCAGAATGGTAACTTTTGGGAAGTTGGCCACCCAGGAAAACTACTTCACTGATAAAATACCCATAAAAGAAGATAAAGTAGTCAGGGATTTGGAGACTCATGTAGATAGTAACTGGCATTTGACAAACACATTTCTAAGGTTGTAAGAAAATCATTCTATGTCTCTCAGCTTATAAGTAATGGCATAGCTCCTATGTCCAGGGAAGTCATTGTGTCACTGTACTCTGCCATCATCAGACCTATCATTGAGTATAACATCCCTTTCAGTATGCACCTGACTAGGTGCATACAACAACTGGAACGTCCACAGAGGTTCCTCACAAAATGAATACCAGGTGAAAACACAATGCCCTATGCAAATTGCCAGGGCATCCTTGGATCCAGCTCTGATGGACTTTTTGTAGACTTTGCTAGAAATTTGAAAGGGCTTGTTGGAGGTACAAGTATGTTTTTCAGAGAATCCACATTCTCTAGAATACGATTCCCCTTCATATAAATCACAGCCCCTCCCTAACCCTGGTTGATGGGAAATCAGAAGTTCACTCCTGGTCTGACACGTATGTCTCTGATGAAGAAAGGCAGCTATTAAGTCATGCCCTAACTAATATACATCCCTTAAAATACACTATAAGACACAATAACTCTTGAGATACATTTGTATTGCATGGCTAGGCTTATAAAGGCCCCAGTGGCTATTAGCCTAGTAGACACTTATGAACCTATACCAAAGTTTTGATGATGTCACTCAACCTAGTGTGAGATGTGATACAGTCTCTGAACCACTCAAGACCCTGTAAATAAATCCTTGATGTCACCTGTCACTAGAATGATTTACTGTCCACACTTTAAACCCCAGAGTTTGACCCAAACATCCCATGAATCCTTCAGGGTACTGGGAAAGTTCAAAGTAAAAAAGGTTTCAGTTTATTGTCAATAAAAACAGCTAGGGGTTCAGTCTTTCATCCCCCAACAGCCGTAATAGGTTATAATGGAGGGTGTAAATGTATTTGATTATATTAGGGATGCCAAAGATCACAAGCATCTTAGATTTATAAACATGCAAGAAATTATAATCCTGGATGGAAATAGCTCCATCCATAAGGGGACTACATAAAGGTGAAGCATATTCAAAGGGATGTCAATCACGCTGTATGCTTGAGGTGGATTCCACGTAATCTGGAAGTTAGGAAATCATCTACCCCACTCTGAGGAAACATCAAACTGAATTCAACTTCCTTCAAAAAACAAAAAAAACTCAATATAATAACAGTGTCAACAAAATTCAAGCATCTACTAGTTATAAAATTATTGCCTCTCTTAAAATGACTAACAAGCACATCGGTGATGTGAACACTACTAAAACTGAAAACGTAATAATGAAAAAGTAAAATTCTCTTTTTGGGTGATCATCTCAGGAGTAAACATAAAAAGAAAAGAAGAAATGTTCAGCTAAGAAGAAATCAGTGCTGTGGGTTCTTGCGGCCAATCCATTTGTTGGGACCATAGGTAACACATTTCCTTTCTCCAGCCTGAGTCCTTGTGCAATCTGCTCTGATAATATCAATGCTAGTTGTTCTAAAAAGCTGCCTGCGTTATATGTGGCATTAAATTCACTATCCCTGTCTGTTGTGGCAGATAAAACACATCACCTGTGTTAGACGTCCCACTTTGATGCTCATTCTTATCTCTTGGAATTTTCTTTCCCTTGATAGTTTGAATTACCTCCGTGTGCTTCTTAAGTTTAAGAAAAAAAAATCATAATCTTTTTTATCTTCAAATAAAAGATTGTGCTTTATAGAGGCACCTAGTTCCTCCACTTCTTTGATCAATCTATCAGTAATTGTGATTGTGTTTGATAAGAATGTCATTATATCCCGTGCTGTTTTTTTCTGTAAAAAAGAAATCAACTCGCTGTGCAGAGCTGAATCCTGAACAATGCCATAGGAAAACTTGTGGAATCTTAACTCCTTAGGCATCAACCCCTGCCGAATGTTGTGGAATCTTAACTCTTTAGGCACTAACTCCTGCTCAATGAATGTGCGAAAATAGCTGTTGTTCATTTGTAAGTTTATTTAATTTAAAATGCATATTACCAATCTGTTCAATATGTTAGGATAAATTCTCTCATTTAGTAGATTTGTTACTAACACCGGAACCAGTAACCAAGGTGGAAGTGTCATGAAACTGGGAAGGCGGAAGCAACCAAAAATTGAAGCTCTCTCCACTGTTCAAGGATTCATTAAAAGGATGAAAGAGCTAAATCATTAACAACTTTCCTGCACTGAAGTGTTCCTGTTTTTTTGCATATTTAAAAGCAGAAAACCCCCTCCTCAGTGTCTGACTCCATTCTTTTTGTCCCCTGACTTCCTTCCAAGATAGAACAGGGCCTCATTTTCACCGTAGGTGAAAGGCAAAGCATACTTTATTAGCTCCTTTCCCAGTGTCACCTGGAAATCCCTACAGGGACATTGCAGTTGACCTATTTTCTGCAGTTCAAGTTTCAGTTTGCACTGATATGCCAGGGATGCATATCTCCTGGGTCACCTTGGCTGGGATAGCCATGCTTCATGGGTCAGCAATGTTAGGGCTAGACCACATCCCATCACCCCCATTATCTCCTGATCCTCTTCTTCTATCATGATTTTCTCCACAAGGATATGCTCTGAGAAAAAAAAAATTGGGATAGGTTCAGATTCTGCTCCACTCGGAGCAGTAGAATCTGTCCAGTGCTCAAATGGTAGAATGGGGAGCAGTCTTCTCAACCCTTCCCATCTTCCTAGCCAAAATGGGATGATGCCTTTGTCTATTTCTTGATCTTATACTCCTTTCTCTTCAGAGATGTTTCTGGCTTTTTGTTTCTCCCTGTTTTTGCAGGGGGCAGAGAAGGTGGCTAATGTTCAATATGCTTTTCAGCTCAATAGTTGAGGTCTTCATCATTTTTCGATTCAATTCACTTTGGTCACTCTTTAAAGTCCCCGTTAGGCTCCAAAGTCTTCCTAGGTATTGTTCTGGACACCCCCTGTGGAATGTCTGGTCATTGATGACCTGCCCTGTGGTTCCTAGAGGGGTCTTCTCTGTGAAGGACCTCATTTTATTATACATTTTCATACATCCATAGGGCTGTCATTCATTCCATTGATGCCTCTTTTTCTGGATTCTGCTCAGTTGTTGCCTGCTTAGGTGTGAGGCTGTGCACTCCTCTCTCCTGTTGTCCCTGTTCTTAATGTGCACAACATGGGGCCCAAGTGTAAACTTGACTGCATCCTGTGAGAATAACTGCCGTCATATCATTCATGATGCTATAGTACATTTGCATGGTCCATTTGAGAAGTCTGTGGTTGCTAACTTTAAATATTTTGATCCTCTCCTCATATCACTCCCTGATCATTGGTCTCCAGGTTGGTGGCTTCTCCCCACCTTCCCCTGGGTTGATTGTTCTTCCATTGCTTTCCTCTTGTTTTAACACCAGGTTCTTTTTTTGAACATAGGTACCATACCCAATGGAGTTTATTTTGACCATTTCAGCCTGTATGTAGTGTTTCTGGCTGTGGTGCCAAATTACAGGTTATCTCCTACCTTGACTCAGTGCCCAGTCTGTCATGTGGTACCTTACTGACCAAGAGGTATATGGTCATTCCCCTTTGCACGTATTATTTTTCTAGTCTGCATCGTTGTTTTATTTTCAGATTTTACTTCTGCAAAAGCCCTCATTTATGGGGTAAGAATGTGCTGGAGATTATTGAAATCCCTTCTCCAGTTGTCTTGTGCAGTTGTAGTTTCAGACACCATGTATAAGATGAGTCTCTGGAAGAGGTACTAGAGAGATTAGGTGTTATACTGCTAGAGAATCACAGTCCTCTTTCATGGTCAGCATGTAGAGAACAGAGTTGAGATGGTCATGTTTTTTCTTTTTGTGGCCCGGACATTGCTGAAACATTTTTCTTTTAATGATTCTGCATCATGTCAATGAGTTCACAGATGATGAACGCACTTGTCTCGTCAACACTTGGTAGACAAGTGTTGCACCCACATTTAGTATTGCAGACCATTGGTAATAAAGGTACTTCCTTGTTATAATGTTTGGGGTTAAATCTCAATAAAGTTACCTCAGAATGAGCATCTCTCACATATCAGTTTGCAAGCATTAACTGCAAAAAGGGTCTGACTAATGTCTAAGGAACACACAATACTAGCAGTTCTAATTTCCGGTGGTAACATATTCTGTGCAACTGTAACTCTTTCTAGAAAACAACGTTGCTTAATAAACTGGTTATACCTCTCATCTTCAATATACAATGTATTTCTTCTTGATCAGATACGTAAGACAAGTTTTAGTTAAAGAGAAGTGCATAGGGCTTCATCCTTGGTGCATTTAAATGCCAAAATTAAATTTCCTCTATACACTAAAATAAACAGATTGCAAGTTAATAACAACAAGCCTGTTGAGCTGCTTTGTTGCTAAATACTACTTGTTTGTTGGTTGCCCAGGTATACAAGTCATATACCTTTGAAGATCAAACTGACCATCAACACCTAAGAAGACTGTGGTGATCTTGGTGTTAAAAGTGAATTTTCCTACCTGTATATAATTAAGAAAGGGCACAGCTCACATAAATATGTTGAATAAAAAGGGGGTGATCACTGACCCTTGTGGTACCTCATAAATACTGACAACTAAATAAAAAGGGGGTGATCACTGAATCTTGTGGTACTTCATAAGTGCTAACAACTAAATAAAAAGGGGGTGATCACTGAAACTTCTGGTACTTTGTAAATACTGAACAACAGTGAGAAGTCCCTAACTGTAACACAAAGGATCCTCCCTTAAGCCAAATGATGAAATGATGCATGAGCTAATATTTCATGAAACAGGTGTATCTGGTATTGTACCATAAGTGACCAAATCAGAGGCTTTGGCCAATGCTAAATGAACATCTATTGGAATGTTATTGTCAATTAAATCAATCACAGCTCTATAAAAGCTTATTAACATGTTCGAAAGACAACAATGGCCACCTGCAAACTCGTGCAGATTAATATTGGTTTGCATAAGTAAATTTGATGGACTAACTGCAGTAATGTTCTCTCACAGCTATTCACAATTAATAGGTCTACAGATGTGGTGGTCAGTAGCATCACTACCCTTGTAAAATGGAATAACAGAGGCAACATTCCTTGACTCATGAACATCAACATTCTTTTTTTCATATTTAACTGAAACAGATACGTTAAACAACTGATGATTACAACCCTGATTTGTCATAGAGAATAACCATTCAGTCCATTAGGGTCTGCCCCAAAGTTTCTTTTTATTTTACTCAGGGACTTTTGGACCCATTTCACGGGTACACTTGGTCATATATGGATATTTCTAACCACCAAGATCTCTCTATCCATGTATAGGAGGTCCCACTGTCAGGAAAAACATTCCTGCAAACAGCTCAACATGGCTCCTGTGGTCAATTACCAAATGGTCCCTTCCTGTGAGTACTATACTGTTCCCAGTATCACTTGACAGACTTTTACTATTTAAAAAAATACCTGTATTATCAACTGTATTAGCTGTTGGGGAATGCTCATAATTTCCCCTAGTTTTCCTTATTTTTGTTCTCAATGCAATTTTTTTGATCATTTGTACCTATTTTGTTTAATGCTGAAGGAAATTTATGAAATACAGACTAATAGTGTTTGCTTTTCACAGGAATTTAAAAGACCTACTTCATTAAGGTACTTGCAGAAACATAGTTGGTTATAACATAATCATTTTATATAGAAGTAGTTTAACTGCCCTCTACCCAGTGATTTTATCTTATTCAGAAATCTGTCTAGCAGATATAATTGCCACCAGAAAAATAGTCTTCCATGAGAAATACTTGATATCTACTGAGGCTGTCTGTTCAAAGGGTTTTTGGTTTAAAGCTTAAAGTATGACAGTGATGACCCATGGGAAAAATGGATCCATAATGAGTGGTCTTAGCAAGAAAGTTCCCTTAAGAAAGGCTTTGGAAATGTTAAGAGAGTCAATACAGAAGCCATTAAGCCCTATGTGAAAATTTGAAATGGCAACCATTTTCCCTTTGATAGTAGAAAACAATAGACCCTTTCTGAAAAAGATCTGATAGAAATTCCAAGATTTATGAGAGAAGAGCTGAGAATGGACCCAATCCTCTCAAAGAAGCTAAAACAGAAAATCGTTTCCACTTGTATTGATAAATACTTATTGTTGCATGTTTTTCTGAGAAAGACATAATGCAGTCAACTTTAGGGCTTGTAGATCCAGTAGAGACTGCTCATATGGGTCACACAGAAGATCCAAGTTGGGATTCAACAGCCAAGATGATTGTATTAAATGAGGACAAATAAAGAAGAAGCAAACCTACCAGATGTGGGAAGGAGCAATGCGGATCACTCTGACCTTGCACCCTGTGGCTTTCAGAATGAATTTGGTCAAGAGTGGTATCGAGTAAAAAGAGTAGAGGAGACTGGGGAGCCAATTATTGACTAGATTATCCCTCAGTGACTGTCTGTGGAGGGATTACAGTAAAGTAATTGTTGCACTTGTTGTTCAGATATATGGCAAAGAGGTCGCAGCAAGGTTGGCCCCAGCACCTTGAAATTTTCATTGCCTCTGGTTGAGAAACCACCTGTGAGACGATAGAATTGACCTGCTCAACTTGTCTTTTAGTACATTTTGTGCCCCAGTATGTGTGCTGCTATCAGAAAATGATGAGAAGACATCACCCATTGCAATACTCTCATTGTCTCCCAGCAAAGTGGGTATGACTGTGTTCCTCCTTGTTTGCTGATGTACCAGACCACTGACATGTTCTCTGTCTGGATGGATATCACACCCTTGGGTAGGTAGGCCTGAAAGTCCTGCAACACTAGGAAAACCACTCTCACATCAAAGATATTGATGTGAAGTTTGGCATCTAGAGGTGATCAATTACCTTAAACCGTCTTCCCCTTGAAATACCCCCACCCCAGAAGGGAAGTGTCCAGGTCATTGTGGCCCGCAGAATTGGCGGACAAAAAGGTCTCCCTTCCATTACTGATGGGGAGGTTATCCACCTTTTGATATGATGTCTGTAAATTTGCTTGAGGCATTTTTTGGAATAGATGGGGTGTAGACTTTGTGACCAATGGACTGAGACAGTCCAGAGTAACGCTCTCATGTGGTATCTCATCAGTGGAACTAATATTATGGTATAGACCATCAACCCTAACAGACAAAGAATCAACTTTGCTTGAGGACGGGGATGCTGAACTACCTGAGAGGCCATTATCCATAAGGATAGTATTCTGGCATCTGGAAGCTTGAAGAACTGTGTTGTTGTGACATCCTATAAACTCTACTTGATGGATGGAAGACAATGGCTTTTTGACTGATTTACTGTGATCCCCAGTAGATGTGTAAGATGGAGTAGTAGTACCTGTTGTTGTACCAGTAGATCCCTGGAAGTAGTAGTTAGTAGCCAATTGTCTAGATACAGGAAGACCTGGATTCCTTGCAGTCAGAGATGAGCTGCTACCACAATCTTCGGCAATATTCGGGGGGGAGGGTCTGGGGTGAGAACAAAGGGTAGTGCTCTGAACTGAAAATCACTGGTTCCCAGCCAGAAATGGAAAAAAACTCCTGGATTACCTTTGTATCTTTATATGATAGCAGGGATCTTGGAGATCTATATAACACATCCACTCATCTTTCCACAATAGAGGTAATATGGACTGTACCATCACCATCCAGAATTCTGTCTGTCTCACAAATTGATTGAGATGGCTGAGGTCCAATATTAGCCTAAGGTCCCATGTCTTCTGCAGACAGATCCTAACTGGTCTGGGGAATCTATTGGATGACTTTTTTCAAGCAACTGCAGATTCCAAGTGACTGGATGGACTTCTCTTTTGGCTAGTACAAAAAGGGAATGGTGTAGCCCCTGGTAACTATCCTTAGCACCCAGGAATCTGATGTAATGTTTTGCTAGGATTGTGGGTGCAAGGTTAAGTCCCCCACAAACTGCCTCCAGAGTGTGGCAGCTGGGTAATGCTTTCTGGGTGAAGGGACCATGAAAGCCCTGAGTATGCAGTCCACCTCTGCCCCTGGGGTGACATCCATTTGAGTTACCTCCACTCTGCCTTGGAGGGGGTCTGTCTCCAGGAGTGTCCTGGTGATAATCCTGTGATTTTATGAACCACATATTCTTATCACCCCTTTGGTTCCTAGAATAGGTCCTCTGTGGGGTGGAGAAATAGATTCCCATGGCAGACATGCACTTACCATTCTACTCATTCCTAGTAAGCACTTCTTTAACTTTTGACCCAAAAAGGGAGGAGCCATTGAATGGAACATTAATAAAGGATGTATTGAAGCTTTTTACAAAATTACAGAGATGCATCCGGTCATGTCAATGCATGGTGATGCCAGTGTCTGCTGCTCTAGCTGTACCATCTGCTGCATTAGAAAGGAAGTGAATGGACACACTGGAAGTGGATTGTAGGATAAATAGTTGGGTGTCCACTGTTTTTTTGAACATCCGGTGGTAACTTACCTGAAGGACTTCAAAATCAGCTTGGTGAGATCCCTCTGAAATCAACTAATATGTCATTCCATCTGTCTAACACCCTTAACTTCCTTTTAGGGGGTGAACAGAAGCACTCTCAGACAGTTCCTTTTCCATGGCTGCTACTACTACCATGGCATCCACTGGTGGTCCTTTATTCCAATGTTTCCTGTCTTTGGTGCCACTAAAATTTTGTCAGGCTTTTTGGGGATGGTCTCTACTATGTCAGGATCCTTCCATGCCCACTATGCCACAAGATCTATAAGAGCATCCATGGATGGTACCACCCAAGATGAAAGGAAAGATGGGCCTATACCCAGAACTCCCTGCATGAACAGTTGGATTTGTGTGATTTCCACATCATATGGTCAATGTCAGACCAATCTTGATAACAATCCCACCAACAGGAGTCTAGAGAATATTCTTTATTGAAAAATTGCTGAATGGAGCTGAGGACTCACCAGCTCTTGTAAGAATGTAGCTTAGGTAGAGGGGGTTTGGATCTGAACAGCTGGTGGATCTGACTCCCTTGGAGTTTTAGGTTCTGGACCGGAAGCATCAGTTGGAAAAGAAGACTTTTTTCTTGATTTCTCAGATCTTTTATCTTCAGATCTTTTCTCTGTCTATTTCCCTCTGTTTCTCCTTAGACTTCTGTCTTTCATTTTCCTTCCTTTTCTCTACTTTTCTGCTTGGAGAAGCAGAAGTTAGTTTAGTAGCAGACATGGCCTGAGAGGAAGAAGATGAAGACTCTGACTGAGGAGGGAGCTATCCTTTTAAAATAAAAAGCAGCACAAATATCTCAGTCAGTCTGTAGATGGGCAGAATCTAAGCAATATATACAAAGCCTCAGATCCACAGCTCTAGAAGAAGGCACCGAGTTCAGATCTGATCAGATCCAACAACCCAAACATTGAATCAGATGAAAATAGACATCAGACTGAACTTTTCATGCTAAAACAAATTCAGATATGAATTTAGGCATCTCAGGTACATTTCAGATTCTACAGAAACATTTAGCTGAGATGTTATACTTGTCACAAAAGATATTTATTCCTCAATTTCTCCACTGAGGCTATTGAATGACAACAAAGAATTGCATCTCTGTGTTGATGCAAAATATCACCTATTTTGTAGTTCCCATAATTATGATAACCTTGCAATCATGACCTTTCAGTTTTTCAAAAAAAATATGTCCCTTTGACAATCACTGGAAAACTATTAAAGGGCCATGCTTCTGCAGAAAAGTTGCCCTTACACTGATCCCTTTCTTGACAGCCAGTGAGCTGAATAGGACTTGCAAAATGACCCTGTTGGGAGCACCTCTTCATCACTGAGAAAAGTTCTCCTACTCTGCCTTCAGAGCAGCATATTAGCTAATCAAGTTGGTGTATGAAGACCACAAAAGTCTGCAGCACAAGGCAGAACAGCTAGGAGAGGGAGAGGTGGAAAAGGTTTGTACGGCTCCCTAGTCTTCCACAGGCAGAAAAATTATCAAGGCTGTTTTTTAAACCATTTTTCTAGCTATACATTAGTTACAAAAAGCCTGGATATGAACCCCCCACCCAGGAATTGAAATCTGTCTAATGAAAATCAGTATATTCTGTTTACAAAAAGCAGTCCCCAAGAGGATGGGGAAGTTCAGTAATACTCTGAGCAGAGGTTACTTTCAACAGATAAATCATTTCAGTCCTGTCCCTCTAGTAATCATAACCTTTACATGCAAAGTATCACAGATGTCAGTCAGACAGCCAGGAATAACAGACTGCTCATCATAGGCTCCAAGTAAAGAAATCTTCAGCTTTTGCAATCAGTTGCCATTAAATGTCAGATTAACGTACTAGGTATGGCAGAATTAACATATAGGAACAGATTCGATAACACCTATACACAATATGTATTCAAAGACATCCCTGCCATATTTTCTGTGTTTTCTAGTCACTCAGAAAGATTACACTACCAGTCTACACTTTGTGGTAGCCTTTATGAATCCCTGTCAATATTTAAAGCTGCAAGAAAATCAGTAGAAAAACTAACATTAGGAGGAAGAAGGTGTAAGTTATGCCTGTGTTGTCTGTTCATTCAGAACGGTGTACACTTAGTTTAGGCATTATTGAATCTGGGGATAGACTATACCTGATAACTTAGAATAGCAGCATCCATAATAAATCTCTCTCTGTGTTGCTGTTGCTGCTGTCTGGAAGCACATAAGGATGATGGTATTCATGGGACAGCATAATGCAAATCAATACACATTGCGCAAGACATAAAAGTGTGCACTTTTAACATACTTCACATCAGTGGTGCATTCCAAGATGCCATACTTTTTTAAATAGCATTTTTATTCTAAGCCCTTTAGATTATTTACAAGACTTCTCAGACAGCTACTCAGACCCCCCCCCCCCACACTAGATTTACTCTCTATTAAGCTGCAACAAAGCATCAGGGTGAAGTAACAAGGCCATAAGAAAATGGGAGAAGTGTTGTACAATGTGTGCTAAAATCAAAAACTTTCGAAGCAAATATGACTTCCTTACATAAAGGTGTTACTGCAATTCCTTACAGTTCTGTCTTGCTTGTAATCATGTATGGGTAGAACAGCAAGCTATGCGTTAAAAACATTACTGAACATGCTATTTAACGTACCTTGTATGAGTGCAAAAGGTTCATAGGTGCTGCTGTTACCTCTTCAAAGTGTATCACACAATTCAGAAGATGTAAGGTCTTCCCTTGATAAACCCACACTGTTTCATCCTATTAGAGCACCCCCTGGTTTATTTTGGATAAGCTACCATCTGATACTCTCCATGATTTTACACCTTATACTGAACAGGCTGATGGATGTAAAACTGAATGGGTGTAATACGATAATCAGCATCTCTGGTTGTGAACTGGTATTGTTAGGGATGTGTACACATATTAAGATTAAAGGTGGGCATTGCTAGATTTCCCTTGATTATGTGAAAGAAACCATCAAGTTTGTTATGCAGTCCCACATAATTTGAGCACAGTCATATGTGAAGATTTATAGTGATGTCGTTTCATGTGCCTTTTTTCTCTCTGAAACAGATCTTTGCTTAATGTGAAGTTTTGCACACAATTTTCTTGCAAGTATATTCATTACATCCCGCAACTAGATAACCACTTCACTGCCCATTGATGACATGTTACATTCATAACTTTCTCTTTTAATTTCCTAATGTATTTAAAGAATATCTTACTACTGTCTTCAATCTCAGAGTTAAGACTGAATTTATAGTTAGACTGGAGTATTTGAAACAGTAAGTAGCACCCGCCCTTTATTTAATACAAACTTTATTTTTAGGACTAAGAAACAATTGCAAAATTAAGCAGCACCTGTTTTGTTGCTATTTATCTTAAACATTTTGTGATGCTATCAAAGGAGCTTTTTTTTCTTCTCAGTTTTGCTGTTTATGTCCTGTTTGTATGTTCATAAATTCAGATGTTATTAATACATTACAACTCACTGATACTATTTTGATTGGATCTGTTTTATCATGGTCATTGAGGACTGTGGATCTGCTTTTATAAGCATTATAATTTTTTTGCATGAGAGTTTCAAGTGGTAAAGTCCAAGAATGATGATTTTATTTATGGCCAAGTCTGATTTTACCTTTAAGCTAAAAATGATAATTTTATTATCTTTGTTAATTAAAGAGAGTAGAACCACAGATGGGGAGCAGAATATCCTTGGTTTGTCAGTATGATAGCTAATGTGGTGCCACTCCATTTGGGTTCTGTAGAACTAATCCAAATTACTGTGATTAAAATAGTTGAGTAATATTTGGCCATATTTTTGTTATGAATGGGAATTTTGGGTGAAGAAAATTTCTAATGACTGTATTTTCACTGATTTTTACATCCTGTACTTCAGACTGGAAATACTGATGATTTGTAAAGGGCACAGTGTAAAGTACATTCTTATGTTATTATATTCAGTAGCAGTAACATTTATTATTGTGTAAGAGGTTTTTTTTTTTTTTTTATCCTAAGCTGATTTCTGTTCTTCTGGCTTTTAGACATTTCTTTACAAATAGTGAGACATTATCACCCATCCTGCAGACTATGGAATCTGAGATAAATATTTTCAATCTTTATTTATGTTCTTATGTCTCTCTACAATTGACCATCAGTGAATCCCTGTGCATCTAGCCTTCTTGGCTTCCTCCTTGTCCTGACCTGCTCTGATTAGGGTTGGGGCAATGAGGAGATCAAGACATCTCAGGTTCATATCATGCTTCTTCCTGGGAGGGTGATTTTCTATATGCCCTAACCTTTCCCCTTCCCTGTGCATGTGCCTGTTGATGTCTGATGGGCTAGTGTGTGATGGGGATGTGCTGGTATATCACCCCACCTGCACAGTGACTCAGTCAGTGAACTTCACCCTTCCCCAGTTAGGAAAATGCCCCCTTCCATGTTTCTGGCTTTCACCAGGGATCAAATGTGAGGTGAATTTAGGTGTGCCCCCTCCCCAAAAGGATGGGCATTGCCTATCCTTCCTGTCAGCACTTCAGAAGCCTGATATGTTAATTGACCCTGGGTCCCCTGGGCTGTAGTCAGGCTTTTATCCCTCTACACCATGGCACTGGCTTCACGTTTTCAATCTTTAAACAAGTTTGCAGTAATGATACAGATGGTAAACCCTGCAAGCAAAGGAAAGCTTGCACAACATATATTTTTAAGTTAAAATGACTAACATTTAGCAAAGCCACCTTCATCGCTGTTTTTTTTTAATTGTGGGTATTTTTTCAAAGGAAAATGTCATGTTCTTCATTGTATGTCTCACTGACACAGGTGATGTCAAGCAGATGCAAAGTACTAAGCCTAATAAGCACTGAATCCCATTTTAACAGCATGACCTTAGCCACCGAATAAACATCACATTTTGTCTTGACATATAGGTGAAAGGAGGATTTTTGCAAGCAGATGTGTTTTTCTTCTCATGTTTGCTAGGATGTTTCCTAATCTCATTATAATCTAGTGCATACCTCTTTACATTGCTTACTCTAGTTTGAATATGATCATGTCTAAATAGTCTGAAAGCATAGAACTGTAAATGAGTTGTTTCCTGTGTCCAAAGTACAGAGTTTGATTCCTTCTCCCTCTACTTGTTTGTCTTGTGACTCTGAGCAGGTCATTTAACTGCACTCTGCTCCAAGTTCACCTCTGAAAAGGGACACTTGAGTCCAATTGGCTTTCCTGGTTAACAAACTTATGAAAAAAATTATCCTTTTTTGTCTAATTCAGATGTTCAGATGCCCCCACTTTTGGCTGCAGGAGGACATGACATTGTCACCAACTCTTTGCAAAGCCCAGCGAGATGTCTGTCTGCTTTGCACACATTGAGGTCACCAATGTTTTGGGGTTTCCTGGATACAGAGTCTGATTTTCAGGCTGCAGTGATTCAGTTTTCTCCCCAAGTATTCTATTATCACCAACTGTTCCCATAACTATAGTAAGGTGACTGAGTAGTGTGATCTGCCGTATCATTGGCAGGTTACTGTAATATGGAATGTATATTGATTCTGGTTTTCTGAAGATGATAGTTAACTGGAGGTATGGGTCAGGCTTTTGTAACTTTATTTCTTTACAACTGCAGTCCAACTTGTAATGTGTAGTGAATGTCTAGTAGGGTGACAACCAAACTGCTGTCTAGCAAATAACCCAGTGAAAAAAGGTGGCAGTAATAGTGTCAGCACTGAAAAATGAGATCTAACAGGTCCATGAGTATATATAGACACACACACACACACACACACACACACACACACACACACACACACACACTCATTTCTGTTCTCTGAATCATAGCAAAATCCAACACAATTTACAAGGGATACACTCGCTAGGGACAAACATCATCCACTTTCCTGAGTACATCCTGGCATTAATGCAATTGTGATCATGTCACTAACTCTTCATTATGTGGATGCTGCAGCATCTAAATTCACCAGCTCTCTAAATCTGCTCTTTACAATCTTCACTCAACAGAGTGAAGAACATGTTTTGAAGCAGTAATTAAGTGTATCTCTTGTATGAAGAAAGGCCGTTTGTTTACTGTTTACTAGATTCTCAGGGAACGTGCGGCCTATTTCCAGTGTAGGCAATTGAATTTCATGCTTTAAAACTGTACTTTTCTTTGCTAAAGCAAATATGTTATATGCTAGAGCAGTGCCCCTACATAACAGAAGTGTTCTGTTCTCCCTATATACAATGATCTAGAACTCATTTACAATATTTAAGGTGCTGAAAGGGGCACAATCTATTGCATGTATGGAGGGGCTCTGTCCCACAACAAAACAGTTTTCTGGTGTCTATGGTGATATAATGATTGCTTTAGACAAAACTATCTTACAAAGAATTTTCATTGTCTTGCATTCTTTAAGAGTGTTACTCAGCTAAATTTTCTTTTGATAACTGTCAGTTCACCATCAGATATGCAAAACCTGCTGGTGCAAGTCCTAAGACACTGAACAATAAACAATGTTTTTTTTTTTTCAAACAGAAAAACAGGAAATTGAACAACTCATTTTTATGTTTTTCCAGTGTTTCTTCAGGAGAAATCCCTGATAGTTGTGGCTGGGCACCCCACACCACTGGTAAATTTACATATACTGATTCCAAGATCACCATACACATAAGAAAGGGAAATACTATAAGATACTGTAATCTTAGATTCAAATCACACTTTCACTTCTGGGTTTCTGAATATAACTATGGGCTTACAATTTTAACACACGTCCTGGCTATCAGTAAACTGACCTGGTTCCATTAAGGCTGAAGATAACAACAAATGATGTGACTTCCAAATTTATTTGGTCAGAGCAAAATTGCTTCATGGGGCCCAAAAAGTGTAAAATCATTCTCCCTGTCTCCAGAGCATTAGGATAAAATAATGAAAACAGATTCAAGTCAACTGTGATGTATAACATAACCATTCACAAAAAGGATAGACCCATAAACAAAATCACTCTTATCCTTCAGGAAGACCATGTAAGAACATAACATTTAAGGCCTGAAGCAGCAGCCTAACTGAAATAATTACCATCACAAGCTGTTTTCCAAGTGAATTTCAATAGAGCAGTATAGGCCTGTTAAAATGAAGGTTTTGTTATCAATGCCAAAGTTATTCTTTCTTCTAGATTTGTTGTTTCCAATAAGTTACTGTTGTGATGATTCTGTCTGGAATAACTATACCCTGTTAGCAACTGAATTATATACAATAGTAATGTTATTGCATTTAACTTGCTGTAGTCTTCCTTTTTTACTTGTACATAAAACAGCTGTGATATTGGTGCAATACGCTGTTTCTAAACTGTCATCGTTTGCACATACTGCAGTTTTAAATGGGCATTGGGCCACTTCTCAGACTGATATTTCTGTCACCAAAATATATGTGCATTCATAATGCATATATATAAATCCCATGGAAGGGCTACAACTTTCCAATAGGGTTACGGTAAAAAAAATTCCTTTGCAAAGGGATAGAGGGAAGCCAGGCATCAAGAAAGTTCTTAACTAGATTTCTGAGTGATACTGCCTGAAAAGGAAAGCCAGTTATCAAGAAACCAGTCTCCAAAGCCACATCACCTCAATCTAGCCAGTCTTCTATTTCCTTTTGAGGCAGCTAGGAAATCAGTTTCCTGTAACAGCTTTACCATCAACAAGATGAGAAACAGATTTATCAACTAGCTCGGCTAAGGTTTTAGGCACCACAGAATGCTGTGTTACAACTTGTCTAGTTTGTTAATATCAGTGTCTGCATGTGAGATGGCATATTATTGCTGAAATGTTTCCCTACATGCATCATCGAAAAGAAGTAGGCAGTTCTGCTGCTGTTGGAGGAAGTGTTGGTTTGCCTAGAAGTGATGGACTTGGAAGTAGGCTTTGAAACTAGGACACAAAAATTTATTTTGTGTAATAACAGGCAGTGCAGTAGTGCAGTGGTTAGCGTTGTCACCTCACAGCAAAAGGTTCTCCAGTTAGATTCTTGACTGGGGTGTCTTCTGTGTGGAGTCTGCATTCGTGTGGGTTTCTTCCTGGTGCTCTGGTTTCCACCCACATTCCAAAGAATGTGTCTGCATCATTTCTTCCCGGACCTCCACTGAAAATGGGCTCTGTCCTAGTCAACTTTCTCGGTAAACAAATGTTAATTAAATAACCAAAAAGAAGGAATCAACAGCTTGTTCAAGTTTTTAAATGAAGTGACCCTGCACAAAGAGGGTGCTTACTCATCACTCTGTTTAATGACTCTGCAGTGATGATGCACACTTACTGTGTCACTGATATATGCTAATACTGTGCAGTTTCTGCTCTGACTGTTAGTGATAGTCATAACAGCAACCTTAGCTCTGACTGATTTGCCATTGGCCTGTAGTAAATCACTACTACAGTTTTCTATGAAGTATACATTCTTGCATCTTTCCTTTGATAATGCCTGATATTCTGATGAGTCCTGTGTACTTAAAGGTACTGGGTAATAGTTATCTTACTGTCAGGAGTTATAGTGCAAGGACAGAGAAGTTGTTTTACTAATGTTTTTCTTTTTGAAATGCTACCTTACACTGTCATCTTCTGTGAAATACATTTTTCAGGTGGTTCTAAAACAGACAAACCTCTCATAGCCCGACACAACACTCTAGCTTTAATAATATAGCCTAATTTGATTAGATGTAGTATCCCAACCCTACTGTAGCCCCACCGAGTTTTAATCCTCGCCATTTTGGAATTCATACCCACGTGTCTCTCCAGTCTTACTAAGTTACAGAAATAGCTATATTGGCCCATGGTTTTTATAGTTCATATTAACCCCCTTTAGCATATACAACTGGCCTCATCATTTACATCCAAGAGAATTAAACAAGAAAGTGAGCACCTACTTACATGAACTGTATTAAGATTTGAATGAAATGGCTGTGAGTTCTATAAAGCAAAAAGACAGAATCCTAAATATTCCAAGAAAATCAATGATACCAGTATGAAAAGCCTGGAATGCCATTGTAAGTGAAGAATGTTTTACAGCATTATTGTCATAGGTGATAAGCACAACCTTTAATTATTAAAACAGATTCTGAAGTAAAATTCTGAAGAGACATTGATAAATATTATAAACTCCTGTCTTCCTGTACCCCTTTACAGACAGCCATACTGACAGAGCAAGTGTACAGTCTCAGACTGGTGATCTTTAAGGACTATTTCTTCTGTTCAGATTTACAACCTGCCCTCCCTCCTTCCCCGACATTCTTGCATCCCATCCTCCTTATTTATAAAAAAAATCCAGGTGACGGGAACTTGAAAAGCCATATGTGTTTAACTAGTAGGTAACAGTTTACCTTTTCTGTTTAAAACTCCAAACTAGATAAGACTTTGAGGTGAATTTGTTCAAAGACATTAAACTTGTTATATAAAAAAACGGATTCACTACTGAATCCCGAAATTACACAATACCAAAGCCCAAATTACCGAGACTATAAGCCCGAAACCCCACATTACCAAAATGTTAATACCGCAAAATTCAAAATCGCGAATTATAAAGATAAGCAGGGGGGCTTCACCCCCCTGCACCCCCCATGTGGGGGCTGTGCCCCTACACCCCCCCTACTTTAATATTCTAACTCCGAGATCGCACAAACATACACACAAGGCAAACTCACACCCACACATTACAGCCCCTCACACACACACACACACACACCACAGTCACAACTCACACTTACACACTCTAAAGCCCCTCACAAACACACTTATACACACATACTTACCTGAATCGTAACACCAGAAGCACTAACTCAAAATCCCTTAACATTGGGATTCTGAATTTCGCGCTTCTGTTCTTTCGGTAATATGAGGTTTTGGCTACATGGTCTCGAGCTTTTGAAATTCGAGATTTCAAAAGTTCGAGATTTAGTAGTGTTCTCAAAAAAACACACTTTTCATTATTCATTATCTGCTATACCCAATAACACTTTGTCATGCTTAGCCAAATGCCAAAAACTGCCTGGATCAGAGCTATAAAAACTTTAGAATAACATTTCAACTTATTCAGTGCCAGTGAAAGTCACTTTTAGGATTAAAACGCCATAAATAAAGATCATAGGAATCAGAGGTGAGATGTTGATCTTTCACAAATCTGTCAGAACGTTTTCCTCACTGCAGATAATGATAGACAGTCTGTTGTTCCCAGTGTCTGGCAATGCCATGTTGAGCTCAATAAATAGGCCTTGCAGGGAGGAACTAAGTACTGCTGAAGAAAATGTGCCCAGCTAAATGTGCACCATATGAACATCATTCATAATGTGACATTACCAGGAAGGCAGGAATGGAATGAAATAGTAATGGTCCCAAACAAATTAAAATTGCTTATAAGCATAATAAATATTGATGCTGCCCATCATTATACTGGAAATTTAAATAAACAAAAACATAAGAAAAGCCTAAAAAAATCCAGATCAGACAGTAAGTGAAATATATAAATATGACAAATACCATAAATGACTGCTAAGGGATGTCTGGCAGCACAGAGGCATAAGACTCTGAACTGTTATTGAGTTGCTGCCTGTACCCAGGTGATTCCTTCACTTCCATTTGCCTACTGTGAGACTCTAGGCAAATCACTTAACTAAAGAGTGTTCCTGGGTCATTTGAAATTATTGGGCTTACCTGTTTAACCATCATATAAGTTAACATAAGTTGGATGCTTTTACAGAAATTATAAGAATATTAATTCATATCCATGCAATTACATTAGGAACCTAGAGTCCAAGCTCTCTCGACCTCAAGACAGTATATCCAACACCGAATAGGTTGTCAACACAATCACTATACCTCAAACACCACCCACACCTAGACAACACACACCTACATACGCGGAGGACCTCCGCATAAACATACCCACACAAAGGAGACCTCCGAGACAAAAACACATGCGATCTCCACAGCCCTCCACACCACATACCACTCATAGTCCACACAACTGTACCCCACAGCCACTGTGGCTTCACCATAAACCCAACATAATAGTCATAGGAGACTCCATTGTGAGACACACAGATGTACCTCTCACCGGACTGGATAAGGAGAAAGTCACGGTTAGTTGTCTGTCAGGTGCCAGAATCTGCCATATCACATAAGCACTCGTGTCTCTCAACAACAGGTACTGTTATGACTCTGTCATAGTCCACGTTGGTGGCAATAGACAAAAGCGTTTACTTAAGGCTGTGTTTTGAATAAAAGTGGTGGTTACCAGAAGATACTGCAATCTTATTTTTTATAGTCCATGTTGGGGTGAATGACTTGAGATGTACCTTTCTGGACTATATGAAAAGAGACATGATTGAGCTCACTGATTATGTGTCCCAGGCATGTATGTCCCTAGCCTTAAGCAGCATTCTGCCGTCGCCCAGAATGATGCCTCAGTACAAACAGAAAATGATTGACTTTAACAATTGGCTTAGTTTCTGTGTCATTCCAGGGAGATCCAGTACCTGACAGTGTGGCAAGATAGGATTTACAGACCACGATGCTTTGCCAGAGATGGCCTGCATCTGTCTCATTTGGGCTTCAGGCTTCTGGCAAAGGGTCTTGGCTTCCCTATAGTCCCTTTTTTGGGAAAAGCGATGAGGTTAAAACTACCAACATAAAAATTTCAACAAAACACAAATTAAAAGTCATGTTGCTAAATGGTAGGAGTCTAAACATGAAACTGCACTCATTGCAAGCATTCCTAACCCTGGAAAATGTTGACATCTGTGCAGTCACAAAAACCTGGTTCAAAGCTGAGGAGAGCACCCCAGCCTTACCTGGATACTCATCCTATCATACATTCAGACCCCAAACTGTGAGCAGTAAAACCAAAGGAGGTGGAGTTTCAATATACATTAAAGACATACACACCTCCAGGCTGGTCAAACAGTATGACACACAGGAGACATTCAGGTGCTGTTAACCATTGACAAGACACCTATTCAAATCACAGCTAGTTACCGGCCCCCAAATCTGACTCAAGATGCCCAATTCATCTATTAGGACATGTTTGAATCTATCAAGACTCAACCCTTTACCCAAATGACTTTAATTTTCCAAACATAGATTAGAAGAACTACTCATGCCAGAACACAAATGCCCAGAGATTCCTTGATTTTGTAAATGCAAATGTCTTGAAACAGCTAGTTGATACCCCCACAAGAGGTGATAATTTCTTGGACTTGGTATTAACCAACATGAGTAACCACTGCAGCATCCCTATAGTATCATCCTCCCTGGTAAGATCCGATCACAAAGCTGTCACTTTCGAAGTCGCCATCTCCACCAACCACCCTCGAGCTAGGATGAGATATAAAAGACTTCTCCAAAGCTGATTACAGCCTCCTGAGGGCTGGTATAAACAGCTTCACAGCCCCCTCCCCCTCTGTAGGAACTGGCACCAATATCCAAAACTACAGCAAAGCACTATACGAGCATTTATACAGCTGCATGGAATCAGGAATACCTGAAAGGACTAATTCATCCGCAAGGAAGAGTAAACCTGTCTGGTGGACATCTGCAATAAATAAACTGTATAACAAAATGAAAAATGGCTAAGACCAAATGGAGCAGGTGCCCAATTGGAAGCAATGTCTTCTCAGCCTGAACAAGAAAATAGCACTAGTGAAATCCTCCAAAACAAACCGCTACCTCAAAGGAAGCACTCAGAACTGTTCAGAACTGGTGGTCAAGGACACCACATATACAAATGCCTCAGATATAGCAAACTTCCTAGCTGACAGATTTAGTGAAAACTTTACCCCTTTGTCCCCCACCCTTTGTCCCCCCATCAGTAAATCAGGACATCCCCAGTACCTGCCCCCTTCCCCTTATATCTAGGGAACAGGTTATCGCTGCTCTCTCAAAGGAAAAAAATACAGCTTCCATGGGACCCGATAACATCCCAGGTTGCATCCTACATGAACTCAGGCAGGAACTTGCAGCACCATTAGGCACCCTATTCAACCAAAGCCTAAGTACTGGCTTCATCCCAGCTGAGTGGAGGACAACCACTGTCATCCCTTTACACAAAGGTGGAGCATCCACCGATCCAGGAAATTATACACCCCTCAGCCTAACTAGCCTGATCTGCAAGGCCATGGAACAGATTATCATAGACCTCATTAACAAGGACATTGGCAGCCTCCAAACACCTGATCCCACACAGTTTGGCTTCATCAAGGGGAGGTCATTTCTGCTAAATTTGGTCAACTTCTTTGAGACAGTCACCAAAGCCAGGGACAAGGGGAAGACCGTGCACACCACCTACCTTGACCTGACCAAAGCCTTTGACACTGTTCCCCACTCGGGCATCAATCCATATGTTACCAGATGGGTAGCAAACAGGCTCACTGATAGAACCCATTTAGTCAAAATAGGGGAAGCCACCTCAAGCAGTAGACCTGTAACAAGCGGCTTACCCCAGGGTTCAGTCGTAGGGCCTCTGTTATTTGGGATATACTTTTCTGATGTGCAGGCCAAAACCAGTGGTCTATGGCTGACCAAGTTTGCAGATAACTACAAGCTGGGTGCTGTCATCAATTCCCCTAATGATGTAGACATCCTCCAAGAGGGTCGCACGTAAACAAATGACTTGCCAGAAACCGAGCCCCAAGCTGAATACCAAAAAATGGAACATCACCCCCTTTGGGGAGAGTGATGTCCCCACAAATTATCACATTAATAACAATGTCCTAAGCATGCAATCAGTCGTGAGGGATTTGGGCACACATGTTGATAGCAACCTGACTTTTGATCACCATGTTGCTTCCTTTATATGGAACTCCTTCTACATGGCCCACCTCATAAGTAAGGGTATCTCATCCAGGGACAACAAGGTCATAACATCCCTGTATTCTTCCCTTATAAGACCCATTATTGACCACAAGTCCCCTTTCAGCAAGTACCTTGCAAAGCACATGCAGCCGCTGGAGAGATCACAGAGGTTCCTCACCAGGAGAATCCAGGGCCTCAACATCTACCATACACAGATAGGCAAAAAGCCTTAGTCCTCTACTCAGTTTCATGCAGACTCCTCAGAGGTGACCTCTTTCTGGCATACAAGGTGATCATGGACCTCACCTTGATGGGACTGCTGCATATCTGCAAGTCAAGCTCCACTCGAGTAACCTGCATGCACTGGCTCAACCTGGTCTGTGACATCAACAAGACTTGTTGGCAGGACAGATTTGTGTCCCAAAGACTCCCCCATCTATAGAATGGACTCCATCTCCGCATCAAGCAGAGTATCTCTTTACCCCTTTTTAAGCGCAATCTGGATAACTGGATGAGAAGCAGAAAATATACCTCTGAAATTCCACCTGTGTCCCTGTTGGACAGGGGCCTCTGGTGCTGATTTGTCTAAACATGGGCTAAACTCTTCACTAGGCTTATAACAACCTCAGGGCCAACACCCTCGTAACCTCCTATGATCCTATGATCAAAATAGTGGGAATGATAGGATGTGGATTTTTTATAACATGAATAAGGCAGGTAAAAAGTATCCCTTGTAAATGGCAATCTTCCAAAAATGAGTCAATACTTCTATATGCCGCATACTTTATTTTTCAGTAATAAAGAATAACCATCAGTGTTCTATAACATATCAAAACATCTGATTTATATAGTCAACACTCCCAGATAATACAATCCCTCCCACTTTATCCAGTTTCATAATATGTAGAGATTTATCAGCGGACAGGGATTGCAACAATAGTTTTTCCTCTTCAGTTAGGTTGTACAGCTTTTTCTTTGTTCTCCTAGAAGCCAGTTGTAAAAATCCCTTTCACATAATTTCTCAAAGTGGAAATAGTAGGGTTCATTATAGGATGACATGTACAGTACTTTTCCTCCTAATATGTTATGCAGTGTTCCTATTTTTAATGCCTGTCTCTTTAAATTGAAAGGCTAAATTTAATTTCCTTATAAATAAAATCTGCTACATCAAAATATTTGTAGGGGGATAAATGTAAACCCTTTTTCAAATAATGGCAAGGGAATAAGGGTAACATTTTAATGGCTATAGTTAAAAATATTGTAGCCATTATGCTTTAGAAGTACTCCTTTGTATTCTGAGGTAAGAATACTGTCTTGCATTAGGTGCACTTCTTGCCATATCATCTGCTTCTCCCTCTGTTTTGCCCAACGTTATAATTGTTTGCTGTTTCCCTTCCTGGTATACTAAATGGTAATCAGGTGGAACATTCTCCTGCAATTCCAGTCCATTGGTTCTGTTGGGCAGTCTATCTGGCCTGCAGGGTGAGGAGAACTCTAAAGGGTCAAAAATATTTATAGGGTTGTTCATTTCAATATTTTCACCATCACATTCACCATTTGTTTCATTATAGTGTTCATCATAATGATATTCACCCCATTCCATACCATATTTCGATCATACATACACTGAGTAAGAGTATTGTCACCCTTCTCAATATGGAACCCATTGTATGAGTCTGTGTTGTCATTAAGCCCCTGTATTTTATAAGTAGTGCTGTCCTCATATTGTTTGTCATGTCGTGCTAATTTCTTACTTTTCCTGTTTCTAGAAATAATAACACGGTCCACTTTATTAAAAGCAGACCTGCATTTTATTTTATAGATTTCAAACAATAAATTCATTATAATATTATTATTAAAAATCTGAACTTCATTAAGTTAATTATTAACATAAATACTGTTATGTTTAATAATAATTGCCTTGAATTCCATTTCTTGTTTATTAAAATGCTACATAGTCTCTGTGCAGAACTCTGACTCGGGAACAATACCATTTGGAAATTTGGTATACCTAAGTCTCATCAGGACCCTGTTTAATCTGTAGCTTTCTAGTAAAGAAAAGGTTGTCACACATAATTTTAGTAGCTTATTTTCAAAGTTGTTAATGGTCTCTTCCAGAGTACCCAACATCCTTTCCAGAGGCAAGAGGGGGCAAGTCTGCAAAACTATAATTCTTTTGCATCCAGTCCAAAAACTACAGTTGACTCACAGACGTGCCAAAACCAATTTTTAGTGGAAGCACTCATATATTTAAGGACTCAGGATTTTTTAGGCAGAATTAAAATTAATTATTTGATGAGAACATTTCTTTTTTTGACTGTGGATGTGGTAGATTTATTTTCATGTAGCCCTCAGGAAGAAGGGATGGAGTTGTTTCATGAAGACCTCGCTGACTGCATGTTTTTGTCCACTAGTAACATTAAAATGACTAAAACTTGTATGGAAATTATTCTAATAACTTTTATATTTTGAGGATGAAATATATAAGCAGAAAAGAGGTGTAGCAATAGGTGCCTTTGGAATAACAATGTTTGTTTACCTTGTCCTTTTAACATGGGCAAAAAAGCTTTTATTTCCCTGTGAATACTACCCTATTTGTAAATTATACCTATGGAATTTAGATAATAATTTTATAATATGGAATGGTGGGCAGCACAGGATGTCAAAATTTGTAAATCATTTAAACAACACTGCTGAGTTTTTGAAGTTTACTTACCAATACCATGTTCAAGAAATCAACTATTTAGATACCAAGATTAGTGGTGGTTTTGCCTCTGTAGTTTACTGAAAACCTACTTTTTCCAACTTGCTTACTTGCATTATAATAATTTTTATCCATTAATTAAAATAATTCAGTAAAAGGACCATTTGCAACACTGATAAGGGTGGTTTCCAGTAAGAAATTATTTGAGGCTGAAAAGGACAAATTGGAGAATATGTGTTTTGAGAGGGGACACCCTATGATATTTGTTGAAGAAATCAGTAAATCAGTACATGAAGAATGGGGACATAAATATATACACACTTTGGACATTGGCCTAGAACAAAAACATGCTGGTAAACCAAGTGTAGTAATATGTCCTCAAGATAAAGGCTGTTAAGCTGTAGTAAGATTGTATACACTTGTAACACATTTATTTAGGTTCATGAATATTTTTTATACATTTTTTATAACAGGTTAGGTAATTATGTTAAGGTGATAAAACTGTTACAAATAATGAAATATTGTAGTCAATACTGTAGATAGACCGCCTAAGTGAGAAGGTGAGATGACAAAAAATAAGAGCATTAACAATTTTCATTAAGTGTGGTTTAAAATATCAATACAAATCTTTCAACTCATATTCAAAAAGTGATTTTGCATAGTTAATGCAAAACCTCCTCATTTAATGAAGACAACAATAGTTTATGTTCTGCGTACAACTGCTGGTAACTGCCAACTTTTTAAGCCCATCTAACATGGTAAATACACCCTTCTTATTCTGTAGTTGATTAGTGTTTACATCCTCCGATTTCAACATACTCTTTTTTTTCATGATCGTAATTCCTAAACATAACTAGTAAAATGTTTTACATCCATAATGTGGAAGCTGTTTTTGTCCAAAAGTTGTAATCCAAGACTGTAACATATATTTATTATTTATTTATTTTACATTTGTTGACCGGGATGGTCTGATTGAGCTGAATAGCCCTTTTTCAGTGGAGGCCCAGGGAGAAAAGCTCCACAGTATACAAATTATTATAAAACATTAGAATTTTACAGTAGTTACATAGTAAGTATATTAGTTAATACAGAGGTAATTAGTTAAAAAGGATTATACAATTTGAGACAAAAAAATTCATAAAGCAGCAATAATTATAAAATAATAGTCATTGTTTCTAATAAATATTTGAGATCTGCAGAGGAACTGAAATCTGTAGACTCAAAGATGAATAGTATGCAGGGGTTATAGTTCATCATAGGAGGTAAGAGAGGTTAACTGATAGTGAACAGTAACGTAGTGTTTAGTAAGTGGACTGAATATAGTATGGAGGATGATAACAAGGACAGGACCAGTGGGCTTTTAGGTATTTTTGGCTGCAGTTTTGAATGGATTAGTTTGTGTAAGGGACCTGATTTCTAATGGCAGTTTATTCCATGCTATAGAAGGATTATAGCTGTAGAGATTACATTCATATTTAGTTTTAGGTTTGTATATTTGTAATAAATTTTAGTCAGAGCTCCATAAGGACCTGGTGGGGGAGCATTGAAAGATTAAAGAGGATAGGCTGGGATAGAAAGATTGCTGGTGTAGAATTGTATGGATTATTTTTAGTTGGGAGAGGAGTGAGAGGGGTAGTTCAGGCTAGTTTAAGTATCTTACTGAAATACAATGGTGAGATTTATAAGTTTGTTGGGCAGCGAATCTTGCAACCTTGTTGTAGGTGGATTCTAATTTTGCTAGAAGGGTGGAGTTCAGATTATTGAGTATGTGACAGCTAAACAATAGACTGGGTAGCAGGTATGAGTGAGAGAGGGTGACTCTTGCTTTATCTGTAAGAAACCTTTTGTTTCTATAGAGAAGGCCCAATTTTTGGTGTGTCTTTTTAATACCATTATTTATATGTAAGTCATATTTAAGTTGGTCATCTATTGTTACTCCTAGTAATTTTGTGTTGGTTTCAACACTGATGGATGTGTTATTAATGGAGATTACTGCAAAGGTTGATTTAAGGTGGGTGAGGTTTTTGGGAAGAAAGGGAAGGAGTTTTGTTTTTTTAGGGTTAAGAATAAGCTGGTTGTCACAAAGCCAGGATTCTACTGAGTTAAAAGATGCTTGAGTGGCAGAGATAAGGTCAGCAGGAGAATCTGCGATGGTGATGACTGTAGAATCATTTGCATATTGAAGGGAAGACAGAGGACAGGAGGTATGTAGAAGATTAGTGAATATATTAAAAAGTAATGGGCCAAGGATGGATCCTTGGGGAACTCCCATTTTCACTAGTAGAGGGGGGGGAGACAGCAGAGAGCCATTTCATACATTGCAGTCGATCAGTGAGATAGCTGGTAAACCAGATGATAGTAGAGGTACAGAAGTTAAGGTTAGACAGCTTGGATAGTAGTAGAGGGTGTGAGACCATATCAAAGGCTTTGGAGAGGTCCAGTAATAGGCAAGAAACAAGTTTATTGTTGTCCCTGGCCTGCGAGATAGTGTTAGTGAAGGATATAAGGGCAGTTGACATGCTGTGCTTAGGGCAAAAGTCATGCTGGGTGGGTGGGAGCAAGGAATTCTGTAGTGGGCATTGCATGACCTGCTTATGTATGCATTTTTCTAATATTTTTGATAGGGGAGAGAGGATTGTGATAGGTATGAAGTTTGAAATGTCAGGGGAGTTACCTCCCTTGTGTATAGGTAAGGTATAGAATTCTTTCCAGGTAGAAGGGACTTTTGATTCAGAGATAGAGTGATTTATTAGGATAGATATAGGGATAGCAATGGACACAGCAGCTACTTGCAGGAAATAGGGAGGCAGATGGTCAGCAGATGAGGAACAGGGTGTAAGTTTAGTGAGTACGCATTTGGTATAATTGGTAGATACTAATTTAAGAGAGTAAGAATTTGGAGTTGGGGGGGTATATGAGAGTTATTTATGTTGGTTGTAGGAGAGAAGGAATTTATCATTTTTATATGGATTCAATAAAGTAGGTATTGAATATGGTAGCTGTTTCTTCAGGAGTATTGTTTGGGCAGGGTTTTGGAAAAGAAGGGTTTCCGGGATGCAAGATTTGTTTAATGGAGTTTCAGAAGTTTTTGGGGTCTGACCTTTGGGTGGTAGCAGGGTTAAAACAGAAGTTCTTTTTGTCCTTGTTAATGTGTTTTTTGCCAGATTTCTGAATTCTTTATATTTTTGCAAATGAGATGGGAGCTTATTTTTTACCCATATTTTCCATGTTTTGTCTCTGGTAATCATTCGAGTGCGGGTAGATTTAGTTAAACATGGTGATATTTTGGATTTGATCCAGACAGTGTGGAGAGGAGCAAATGAGTTTAGGATATTAAAAAAGGTTGAGTTAAAAGAGTGGATAGCATCATTAAGAGTGAAAAGAGTTCATTGTGACCAGTTTATTTTGGAGAGTAGGGCAGAAGGAGGAAAGTTTATGGCAGGTTATGTATCTGTGAGGCTTAGTAAAATGGGGTATGTATCTAAGGACTTTCACAGGGAAGTGGTCACTTAGACAGTCAGGTAGGGTTGGGGGATCATGATATTTATTTGGATATGAGACTAAAATCCAGTTTATGAGAGAACTGGAAGTATGTGATTTGTTAGAGTGGGTGGGAGAGGTGATTAGTTGCACAAATCCATGTAAGTTGATGAAGTAGGGAGAGTTTGGTCCCTGAAAGCTTAGCCAGTTAATATCTACATCCCTAAGAAGGATGGTTTCGTTATGAAAGTTTAGAGAAAGGTAAGAGAGAATGCTTTCTAAAAGGGTAAGGTTGTCACCTGGAGGAATACAAATTGCTACTATGGTGATTGTTGTGTAATCATTAAGGTTAAAGTTAGCCATCAGGAGTTCAGCAGAAAGAGGGAGTGGGTAAAGGACTTCAAGTAGTAAGATGGTTAGAGTAGACTATGGCCACACCACCTCTTTTTTTCTTTGGTCTATCTTGTCGAAGTATGCTATATTCAGGAGGGAGAATATGTCTATCAGGGTTTTGAGGCTTCAGCCAAGTTTCTGTTTGGGTAATTATATCTGGGGTGGTTTGCCATCCAGGCATGGAATTCACTTATTTTGTTTAGGAAGCAGTTTCACTGATCAATGCTACTTTTGTCTTCTTTGAATTAGACTACTATATCTTGTTTTCTCGCATCTATTTTTTTAACTTTTGGTAATGGGTGATCCCTTGTGATATAAACTTCATCATTTTCAATGATGCTTTGTGGATCATGTGTTTCAGTTACTTCAGTATTATAGTGTTTGCACAATCCCCAGTGCAGCAGTCTTGCCGCATTATTATCCTTTTCAGTGTACAGTCCTTCTGCCATTAGTATGTCACAACCAGCAACAGGATGGATCTGCTTGAACTTAGCTATGTAGATGAAATAGGAATGAGCACTGACATTTACAGAAGCTGAAATATGCATATTGTTAAACACATACGTGTGCAGGTGCTTTTGGGCCAGGGAGTGAAATTTACTGCATTATTTAAAATCATCTGTACATTATGTGAACTTTCTTGTAAAGAAAATGTAGTACAAAACTGTATAACAGACATGTAGTGCAGTTTTTGATGGGGAAAAAAGCTTATTCCTGAAATTATTTATAGGGTGAAAGAGAGAAGGTAGAATGATGGCAACACTTGTAGTAGATCCAGTGCTGTGCACATGGGAGTCATGTATGACGTATACATCAGTATTGTGTTAAAAGTTCCATGTACCTGTGAAACCCCATACCAGGAATATTCTGCAATATTCTGGACAGCTGAGAGGTATTCAAGGCACAACTATCATATCTTGGCATAGGCACCTGAAATCAAGACATAAATTAGTAACTATTACAATACAAACAAAACAAACCATCCCTTCCATTTTTAAAATGAACAACAAGCATGAGGCTACTAGCAGTACAACACACAAATATAATCTTTTTCACCACTGCTCAGACTTAACTGCAACTTCTCAAAAAGTAGTGCGGTGTAGAACAGTAAACACCCAGTAAAATACTGATTACATTACAACTGTGAATGCGGTACATTGTGTTTATCCTGTCAGTGTAGAAATGCAAAAAATAAATAAATAAAAGCAATTCACTAAAAAGCCTGACACACTTTATTATTTCCATCATGTCATGCTGGGGGGACAGATTCTCCAAGAAAAATACGTTTCAGAATACAAACTGTAGCACATTCTTGACAATTTCAACAAAGAAATAAACATGCGTAACAGTTACCAGTACGATAAGTAATACTGCTATTATAACACATGTAAAACATCTAAAATAGTGTAACAAATCACTTTAAAAAGATGGCCTTATTTTTTTTTACAGAAAAGTGATAGTAAGGAATCCTACTGTGCCTATGCTGTTATATCAATATCATGGAACTGGATACCCTTAGTGTCATTTATCACTACAAATGGGTACAGTTTTTGGAATAGGTAATAAGATGGATGGAGAGTGAGGGGAAAACCAAGAAATGAAGTTTTGGAAAGAAAAGAAGACAGCAATTTCATTGATTAAACATATGGAGGAAGAGACAGAGCACTGCATGCATTTATCCATTCATGTTTGCATATATAAACACAATCACATGTGTGTATACATGCATGCGCACACTCATGTTGTCTATATATGCAGTACCACAGATAGGACTTGGTGAGGTAGTAGTTGCCCCGGGTGCAACTGGGACTGCATAAGTCCAAAAGACTTGACAATTGGCCATTAGCACAGCAAAAGCATTCTTTTAAACAGTTGCTGCTATCATCTGTTTTAGGCAGTTTACACATCCTTTTATTTAATTTGCAGTAAAAGTTTGTTTTTGATGCACTTTAGCAATTTAGTAAGGGGTGTGCTAGGATTTGTTAATTTTACAATTTATATGTTTAATTAATTTATTTTGGTCAGTTTAGACAGAATTTGGTCCGTTTTCTAAATGGCTAGTTGTCTGCGTTTTTCTTTTCTTTTTTATTATTTTATGCTAACTATTTTCATTCTAATAACACATTTGTATTTCTATAGAATTGACTTAAGTAGGCATTTTTGTTTTGGATGATATTGTGCATTTGGATGTTTTACAAGCATTGTGTAAAGTAACTTTTTGTTAGCACCATAGTGAATGGAAATGTGGTATGTGTCGTAAGTTTTATTTTTGTTAAAATAAATGAACATTTGGATTTATGGGCATTGTTTTAGGTGGGTTAGGGTGTTCTGAGGGAGCATAAGCATCTATGTTGTGTGTTTGATGTGCACTTCCTAAAGTAAGCAACATTAATTAGCAAACAGAAATGGTATCTTATTCCTATAGCACAACTGAAATAAATGTTTCAAACACTACAAAATAAACAAAACTAAAATTGTTTAACTACATTTCAGATAAAGCCAAGAGACAACCATACCAATCAGTATATAAGTAAATATGCTAAAAAAGAACAGTAACACAGGTAACAGCACATGGCAGAAAATAATTCTATAACTAACAAAGAAACTATCAACTTGCTTATGTTTTCAAAATGAATGACTTATTTTTCCAAATGGGGGAAGGGGGTTCCGAATGGGCAGATGATAAAATTAGAAAATAAAGAGTAACATTGCTGAAACTGAATTCATCCTCAAGTCCTGGTGAGTATCTTCATGAGGTGGACCCTGTTTTTCCAAAATCTCACCAAGACGATACTGATATATAGACTTATAAGCACATATCATGGACAAAAGTAGGTTAAAACATAAAAAAAGACAGCTGGGTGCACAAGTCTCAGGAAAAAAAAGTGCCTAATCCTGGTAGGAGCACCGCTGCCAGGACTGTAAAAAAATGAAAGTGCAGAATCCTCAAGACATGAAAACATTCCTACAATGGGGTTGGGCCAGGCTCAGGGGAAGGATGCCCCCCACTGTAGAAGCAAGTAGTAGTCCAGAAAAAACACAAACACTTATAGGCCAAAAAAAGATAGAGTGGACTATTGAGGATGAGCAATAAATTATGTATTGTTACTATTATACAAGAAACCCAGAATTTCTGGACAGAAGATATACAAAAAGATTAAGAGATAAATTAAGGGAAAGAAAAATACTTGCACAAGAAAAACTGTCAAAATTTTCAAATGCAAAATTGTGTTCATAATACAATTGATTCCTGAAAAACATTACATTAACCAAGAATCCTTGGGCTGTTTGGAAAAAGAAGCAACTGAGGAAGTGTGAAAATATAAAGAACAAAATCCAGAGATTTTTGAAAGGTATAAAAAAGAAATATGTATGTGGTAAAGAAACAGCAATCTGCTTTGGTGCAATATTTATAAAAAGGAGAAAGCCAAATTAATCAGTACAAAAAAGTAGCTCCAAAGATATTTGAAGAGAAATACAGGCAAAGGCACCCAAATATGGAAAATTTCACGATACAAAAAATAAGATCACAAAGGGGGAACACAGAACACAGGATTAGCAAAGTACAAGTTAAATAAATAGAAGCTGAAGTTGTGGAATACCTGTGAAGTGTAGGATTTAGTTATGTCACACCAAGATAGAACAACGAGTCCCCCAACTAAGGAGAAACAGGAGGAGCAGGAGACATCTAAAGAAGAAATATGGACATGGGAAAGAAAAAGAGATCTAATATGGTGCAATATTTATACAAAGAGAAAGCAAAACTAATCCATACAAAAAATCAGCACCAAAGATATTTGAAGAGAAATACAGGCAAAGGCACCCAAATATGGAAAATTTCACGATACAAAAAATAAGATCACAAAGGGGGAACACAGAACACAGGATTAGCAAAGTAGAAGTTAAATAAATAGAAGCTGAAGTTGTGGAATACCTGTGAAGTGTAGGATTTAGTTATGTCACACCAAGATAGAACAACGAGTCCCCCAAGTAAGGAGAAACAGGAGGAGCAGGAGACATCTAAAGAAGAAATATGGACATGGGAAAGAAAAAGAGATCTAATATGGTGCAATATTTATACAAAGAGAAAGCAAAACTAATCCATACAAAAAATCAGCACCAAAGATATTTAAAGAGAAATACAGGCAAACGCATCCAGATATGGACAATTTTACAATACAAAAAGTAGGAAAACAAAGTGGGAAAGTAGAAACGAGGATTAGTAATGGAGAGGTTAAAGAAACAGAAACCAAAGTTCTGGATTACCTGCGAAGCGAAGGAGTCAGTGAAAAAAAAAATCTAATTATGGTAACATCACAGCATGATAGAACAATGAGTCCCCAAATTAAGAAGAAACCAGTAGAGTGGGAAGCAGTTGCCATATGAAGATACTTTGGAGCCCTGAGTAGGAAACCAGCACAAAAGTTCAGCTAGAGTTGCAAAGCAAGGGAAGGAACAGGAAGCTGTGGCAACTCTAACATAGTAAATGTTGTGGAGTGATAGACCAGTGAGTCCCATCTGAAACAGCAACAAATGAGATGATGAAGCTGAAGGGAATATGGCACAGGAAGATTTTCTGGAACTTTTTGTAGAACGCCTGCAGGAAACAGAGAACAAAGAATGTGCCCATAGTTTAAAAGAAAATTATCTAACAGAAGAGTTGCTTGATTTAACAAACGGACAGACATATTAAGATCAATGAAAGAAATAGATTACAGAAAGTCAATAAGACCAAAATGTTAGAAGTTTGATAAAACAAATGAACACAGTAATCAATACTGTTCATAGAAATTCATGTGATATAAGAGAAGTAAATATTACTGTACAGCTACTTTAACAGCAAATAAAGTCTTTCCATAAAACCCAGGGTAGTAAGGGAAAGGAAGGGGACAAATCAAATGCCATCATGGAAGCATCCAATAGAGAAAATTATAAAGCAATTAAGACAAGAAGTGTCATTGTTAGAAGAGGAAACAGAAAAACAAAGATACTCAGAAAGATAGATGTGAAAAAAGCAACATGCAGTATCAGAACAGACCAGGATCTGTTGTACACTACTGCAAATAATAAATTAAATATATCAACACAGGTAGAAAAACTTAAAAGATATGCAGATAAATATAAAGGTAAAGTACAAAATAAGCTATTTATTGATGATTCAAAATAGTTTTATAAAGAATTGGGAAAGAAGGCAAAAGGAATAAAAACACCACCAAAAAAAGAAGAAATAGACACATTTTGAAGAAATATCTATGAAGATCCTGTGGAGCATAACAAAGATGCTGAATGGATATAAGAAGTAAATGAAAGAATAAGAAGTTTAAATGTACAGGATATGAAGTGGGATGAAGTAACAGTCAGAGAATCTGAAACAAAATTAAGAAAAGTTTCTAAATGGAAAACACCAGGACCAGATGCAATTCCTAACAACTGGCTAGAAGACTTAACATCTTTGCATGAAGATTTAGCCACGATTAAGAACTATTTATATGCACACTCGAACAGACACCAACCTGGTTCACAACAGAAAAGACAATACTCATTCTTAAGACAGAACCAGCAACATATCCTAAAAAAAACTATACATCCCATAACTTGCCTTCCGATGATGTATAAACTGTACACTGGAATTGATGCTGACAGAGTTTATAGTCATTTAGAAGAAAACTCAGTCATGGCAATAGAACAAAAGGATAACAAAAGAAAGTCATATAGAACAAAGGATCATTCATTGTTAAATAAAGTCATAATGTGGAATTCCAAAAAGGGGAAGAATCTACGTATGGCATAGATAGACTACAATAAAAACATTTGACAGCATCCCACATTCATGGAAAAAAGAGTGCTCACAAATGATTAAGATACACCCTATAATGATTGACTGCATTAGAGTGACCATGAAACAGTGGCAAACCACTTTGCAGTAAGCCATGATAAAGGGCAAAATATTATCATAGGAATAAAATTTCAAAGGGGGATATTCCAGGATGCCTGTTTGTCGCCACTGGTCTTTTCTTAGCCTTAACAAATTAAGCTGTCTGCTTAACAGATTAGGTCATAGCTACAATTTGTCTCCCAGCAACCAACACAGTATAAATCTTCATTTGTGGATTATTTAAAATTGTATAGTTCATCACATGAGGAACTGAAAGCATAACTGGTAGTGGTCAAACTTTCTCAGATGATATAAGAATGTCATTTGGTCTTGATAAGTGTGCAAAAGCAACCTTTTAAAGCAGGAAAACTGCAGCACCAAGAAAATATTGGTCTGGTACAGGAATGTGATGCGGAAAAACCTGATTAGAAGGGAGTGCATAAATATTTGGGAACTGATGAAGGATCAACAATAAAACATGAACAAATATAAACACTTACTTCCTCTTCTTACTCTACTCATATTAACTTGTTTTGTTCCCTCTCTTTTTTCCCCTGGTTGCATACTCTCTCCCCCATTCCTAGTTTTTCTACCTCCTGTGTCCATCTTGTTACAACTTCTACTGTCTTGGGTTACTTCTTCTGTATTTACTTAGATTCATCTTTTATTAAACTTCATATTTCTACTGACTCGTATTTTGCATGTAATCTAATTTATAAGATGTGTATTTTGTATTTAATTATTATTCTGTATTCACTTTTTCTCTTTGTTTGCAACAGTTTTTGTAACTTTATTTGTAATTTTTCTGTATGGGGCTCCCCCCGGTCCTCCACTAAAAATGGGCTTTTGCTCAGTCGAACATACCCGGTTAGCAAATGTCAAATAAATAAATATGAATAAAACTTAGTAAGGAATACTTTAGAAGACTAAAATTAATACTGAAAACAGCCCTACATCTAGAAACAAAGTCCAGCCTATCAACCAATTTGCTCTTCCTGTCTGGTCTTACAGTTTTGAGGTGACTGACTACTCCCAGAAGGTATTGGATCAATTAAACAGGAAAACAAGAAAAATGCTTAATGCCTATCATAGGACTGCATACATATCTTCTGACCTCACAAGATCCAAACATAGTGAAAGTTTAAAACATGAGGAGAACAAGTCTAAAATTACTTCCTTGATTAGTTTAGTAGAATCTTATCAGTGTCAAGCAGGAAAGGAAATCAAACCAGAAGTAGATAAAAATCAGACAGCAACTGAATGTGCAAAAAACAAAAAAAAAAAAAAAAAAGAAAGACTATAAGGTGAAGGATCAGAGGAGAAGCTAAGAAATGTGGAAAATACATAAATGTTGCTGAAAGTGCATGAAAACTCCTTGAAAAAAACTCATGTTGTTCAGGATCTAATGCAGGAATGCTTAAGGACAGTGAATTTAAACCAAAAGATGAAAGGATAGTGGACTATGTACACTTTGGTTTACAGTTCTCTGTGGCATAAGGGTAAAGGTCTTTACATCGTGAATTCAAGGTACAAGATTTGGTTCTGACCTCTGGTTATTCACTAGGCTTAAAATAGCCCTTTAGGGCAGTTAGTCTAATAATCACCTATGAACCTGTAAGTCCATTGAACACATCAGAGAAAAAGACAAATGCAGGTTTTGTAAAACAGAATTGGAAACTGTCACACATCTTGTTGCAGGGTGTGGTACACTAATGGCAGAAGGCCTGTATACTGAAAGGCATAATAATATGGCAGGACTATTGCATTGTTGATTATGCAATCATCATAATACTGAAGTAGCTAAGATGCATTGGAAACAGAAGCCACAAAGTATTGCAGAAAATGATGAAGTTTATATCACATGGGATCACCCATTACCAAGCGTTCAAAAAACAGATGCAAAAAAAAAAACATAAAAAAGAATTTACGGTCATTTTTATAAATATGTTACCATACATGTAACTCTGTATGAATTGCAGGAGCTAATTTTGGGCACATTGCGGGTGGTGCAAAGAGCACTTTTGGCTAAAATCAAAGATTAAAACAATACTAATTTCATGAACTTTAATCGTACTTTGACTAAAGAATGGGGTCCACTCCCATCATGGTATTAGAAACCCAAAAGACTTGAAGAAATTAAACAGAAAAGACTGCTCTAACTAACAAACTTGCTCATGTTTTCAAAATTAATGAATTATCTTCCCTAGTTGGGATGCTGCATCATGAAGTAGGTTTTCATATCGATTTCGGTTGTTAAACTGCATAGAATTTTTGCAGCACTACATTATCTTCTATATATATTTTGTGTTAGATTATACTATATAAAGTGATGGCAGAAGGACACATTCAGTGTCATTGTGCTATACTGCTTTAGCCAGTTCCATACGCTGAGACAGTAAAAATAGCTTTGCACAAGTGTGTTACCAATGTGAACATTTTGATAATTTGGGCTGCACCCTTCACTACTGCGCCTCACTATTTGATGCATTTTCCTCGGTGGAGAGGTGAGCAATGATTCACCAGTCTAAATATAAAATACTGTAACTTCTTTCACTTCTATCCCTCAGGCCTTTCACTCTGAAACTTAATTCTCCCAAATGGCTCGTCACTTTTTCTGCCACTTTCTAAAAAGCATTTAATTGTATAGCTAAAAATCCATAAATAATCCAACTGGCTAAAATGAATTTCTACCAAGTATAAAATAGACATAATCTTAAAAAGTTAATCCATTCAAAGTTCCCAAAGACATTAACTTGTTGCCATTAAGCAGTCCATGCAAGTTTAAAAAACAACTGCACAAACGTCTATAAAATATTTAGGCATGCTTCCACAGCATACAGCATTGCACTGACACCAAGACTTAGTAACTTAACCTTAAATAAACTTATAAACAGATTGACTACTACACTCATACATGTTAATACACTGGCTGTTTTCTCAAAATGACATTGCTGCCTGAACATCCTCACAATTTATATGCATGTGCCTACACTTGGAAATGCTTCTTAAAGTTACAACACATGCTCTGTTCTACAATATAGATACCTGCATTGTTACTGAAACATAGTTTCAGTGTAGTGAGAGCAGCACTCTTTCAATGTCAGATTTCAATGAAGACCACTTGTTCAGATATGCACACTGTTACACACATACACACACAGTTGCTTTTGGGCAAGCGAGTGAATTTTAGTTACTAGTTGGGATACTACCTCTGAAAATGACTATGTTGTTGGTGGTGGCATGTCCATATTCCTAAGAAACCAAATCCCATCAAGCCTCAGAAGGCAATATAATGACTTCAGGCTCCTCCATATCAACTTACCCCCAATATAAATTCTTACCATATCATAACTAACTACCAAACCAAATCCATGTCACTCACAGACCACATATCCAAATCTAATTAAACTGGAATCCCTCCTCTTTGAACCTAACACTATTCTCTGAAGGATGTTAAATAATCCTTCCATTAACTAGGAAACCTACACTACCACAATACATATGCACAACACTTCCTAGATTTCATAATTACTAGCCTGTAAGAACACCTAGTTCACATTACAAATAGAGGCTCAAAAATACTGGATCTAGTCTTCATCAATATAACCCGCCATGCTCTATACCTGTAGTTGCCCCATCATTAGTCATCTGTGACCATAACTCAGTAATATTCGCTGTGATGGCATAACTTGATACACCATCAAACCCTTCTGTCTTTAGAGATTATTCAATTACAAATCTATGAATTGATGAAATTTAAGCACTCAACACCCCCAATAACCTCACCTCACACAATGCTATATTCACAGACAATTTCTGTGTTCATTTAAATGCTTGCACTGACGCATCAGTTCCCATCAGACACAAATACAGTACTAAGTTTTGCAATAAAGACCCTATGCTGGAATCCTGCTATAAACAAACCGAACAAAGAAGGAAGAAACTTACTGTCTAGAAGAATAAGCTAAATACCCAATTTCTAAAAATGAGCTCAGAAAGAACTTACAAACAAAATCAAGCCTTACAATGCTATGGATGAAATGAAAATTACCACCTATGTGAAGGATGACCACAAGGCCATTCTCAATTATGTCAGAAACCTTAGCACCAATAGCCAGCACTGCACTGAGCAAATACATAATAAAATACATAGTCATCCCCAGAAAAGAAAGACACTATATTAACTGACAAATTTAACTCTGAATTTACCCTCTTATTTGCCCCTAAATTTACCCAGCATGGTAGCATGCCAACTCCCCCAATCACCTCAGAGAAAATCATGAGGGAACTCTCCAGGGCCAGAAACATTAGCTCCATAAGTCTAGACAACATGCCAAGCTGTTTTCTGGTCAGCACCAAACACAGCATTAAAGACCCTATTCTAAACCCACTCTCACTACACTGGATTCTTGCATGAGGTGAGGAGAACAGTTGTCATCAGACTACATAAGGGAGGACCTACCACTGATCCTGGTAAATGCAGACCTAGAAGTCTAACCATTATTTTTAAGCTTACAAAATCATGCTTCGATTATGCTACTGAGGCAAAACAAGAACTGGAAGACCTTAAAGTAATTAAAATAGATTGGATGAAACAAGATGGAGGAAGATCAACTAAAGAATCAAAACTAGATGTCGCTGGAATGGATACGGATCCAAGACAATTACAGAAGATGCTCATTTGGTTTGATCAGAATATTAATGGTCTTCTGCTGGCTCGGGAGGGGGGGGTCAATCAATTAAAGTGCTATAAAGCAAAAAATTATGTCAAAACTACACTTTTCTTCTTTTAATATTACAGCTATCTAATTAAACTGAAACATCAAGAACTGGTTATTAAGAAAATTAATGCATATAATTCTCTACCTGCAAGATTTGTATAGAAGATAGGATTCAGTTAGGGGTTGGAATAATGGTTTAAATCTTTACCTCAGAAATAGAAAGTACATGATTTAATTCTGACCTCTGCTTACTGGCTAGGCTTGTAATAATCTGTAAATTGACAGCTTAGTACTTGCCTATGAAGCTATAATGAAATTCAGGAGGATTACAACCAACGTTACGATATTAATATTACTGAATCAAGATATCTGGAGGGGCAAAAATGTGCCTAAAACTATTCTAAGTATTGCATGAAATTTCTAGTTTAGACAGCTCAGTAATTAAAATTAAAACTTTGCCGGTGGAATATACATGTGATTGGTTTATTGCATGCTTTTTTCCTAGTGTACCATATTTTTGATAAATGTAACAGAAGTTTACATAAATTACAATCAACTTGTATTATTCTACCTGACGACAATAATACAATACTGAACAAGAAAGAGGAAGAATATTACCAAAATACACTTGTTTATGATTAAAAACCCACAGATTTTTTTTTAATAATTTTATTCTGGAAATGGAATATACAGAGAGTTTGACAATACAAACCCACAGATTTTTTTTAAATCATTTTATTCTGGAAATGGAATATACAGAGAGTTTGACAATACAAATCTTTTCTATGCATCCCCAGGACAATATGAAGACACATTTTTTCCAGGATAAGCATGATTTTTTTATCTGAACAAAAAGGTACAGTTAACTACTCAGCATAATTCTGCATCTGTGTTGTCT
Organism: Protopterus annectens; assembly: GCF_019279795.1. Classification (NCBI taxonomy): domain Eukaryota; kingdom Metazoa; phylum Chordata; order Ceratodontiformes; family Protopteridae; genus Protopterus; species Protopterus annectens. Next base: position 291,609,578 of record NC_056737.1, read on the forward strand.
TTTTTTGCCCTTCCTCAACTGATGGGTCTTGGATCTGACCTCGACCACTTCAACAAACTTAGTCTCCATAGGTCGAGCTCCTCCCCTTCACCATACTTTTTTGTTGCCCTGAATTACCTCAGATAGAGTTTGCCCTCTAGTCCACTAAGCAATATGTGTCAAAGGACACCCAACTTTTAAATTCTAAAACAATTACTATACCAACTATAGCATAAACATAGAGAAGTAGAAACAGGAGAATGGTGCTCATAGAGCATGGCTAACAGGAAATATCCCTCAGGACATACTAGGAGTTTATAAAAATAGGAAGGGAATGGAGGGCAGGAGGATGAAGAAGGACAAAAACAGAGATTACATAAAAAGAAGTTATGTACTTACCATAACATTCCATGTGAGTTGTTCATCTTGCCTTCATTCTTACAGATGGGTTTGGAGCCGATCCTCGGATCTGAGTCAGCCTACTACAAAGCTCGAGGTCTCCAGATAGCTCGAGGCCAAGTCCCTATCCCATGATGCTCCTAGAGTTACCTCAGATCTTGTTTGCTGCATATAATAATATCATGTGTCATTCTATCACTCTATAAGAGAAAGCTTACAGAAAGGTTGAGCAACCAGGAAGAATCCAGCATCTCGGTCTTCGAAAAGCCCAAGAGGGGGTAGGAGGGTGGGAAGTCAGAATGAAGGCGAGATGAACAACTCACATGGAACATTATGCTAAGTACATAATGTCTTTATGTGAAGTTGTTCTATCTCGCCGTTCATTCTTACAGATGGGTAGCATCCCAAGCATCATCTATCTCGGGTGGCTCACAGGAGTATGTTTTTTAGGACAGTAGACCCAAAGGAGGCCCTGTCAACTTTGTAATGAGTGATAAAGGTATGAGGTCTTGACCAAGTGGCTGCTGCACAAATGTTATTAACAGGAAGCCTGGCAGAAAAGAGAGAGGATGTAGACACTGCTCTGGTGGAATGAGATGAGCCTTAATTTTATGTTGTAAGGACATATTAGCAGCTGAATAAGCAAACGTGATACAATCAGATAACCACTTGGACAGAGTTGTTTTGGCTACTGACATACCTTTCCTGGAGTCTGAAAAGGAGATGAAAAGCTGTTCAGATTTCCTAAAATCTTTTGTTCCTTCCAAGTAAAATATGAGCTGTCTATGAATGTCAAGTTTGTGCAGCATATATTCGAACTTGCTGGAGTGACTGGGGAAGAAAACTGGCAAATCAATAATTTGATTAAGATTAGCTTCAGTGTAAACTTTAGGCAAAAAAGAGGGGATAGTTCAAAGTGAGACTCTGTCAGCATGGGAAATCAAATAAGGAGGCTTAATGGACAAGGCCTGAAGCTCTGACACATTGCGGGCAGAAGTGAGAGCTACTAAAAAGGTAGTCTTCCATGACAAAAATTTGAGGTCACATGAGGAAGCTGATTCGAATGGAGAAAGAATAATGCGAGAAAGCATAAAATTTAGATTCCATGGGGTATAGGAAGATTTCACAGGTGGTCTGAGATGAAAAGTCCCTTTGAGAAAGGCTTTGGATAGTTTGTGTGACATGATGTTCAATCCTTAGAATCCAAGGTGAAAATTTGAAATGGCAGCAAGTGGAACATGAACTGTTGCTGCTGCAGCTCCTTTATTAAAAATCATAGTCAAGAACTCTAAAATGGAGGCCATAGGGGCTTGATAGGGATTAATGTTATTTTGTGAGGCCCATATAGAAAATGTTTTCCATTTGCTAAGGTATAGCTTCCTCATAGAGGATTTATGAGAGGACAGGATAATTTGCTTTGTCTCATTAGAAAGGTTATGGAACCTGGCTATGATGGGAATTGGAACAGCCAAGCTGTCAACTTCAGGGACTGAAGAGAGGGATGACGTTCCCTCGACGAGTGTGTCAGAAGATCTGGAACTGGGTCCAGAATCCAAGGGTCTTCCAAAAGATGAAGTCAAAGGAAGGGGAACCAAATCTGACGAGGCCAATGAGGGGCTATTAGAATGATCGTCCTTCACAGGGCTTTTGCTTTCTGTAGCTTGGGCATCAACGGTATAGGTAGGAATGCATAGAAGAGACCCGGAGGCCAATCGTGAATGAGTGCGCCCCTTGGGGCTTCTCCCGGAGGGGGAATCAGGGCAAAGAAGCTTCTGTATTTCATGTTCATGTGGCTGGCGAAAACGTCACAGCAAGGCTGGCTCCACCTGCGGAATATCCTGTCTGCTATTTCTTTCTTGAGGGACCACATTGGATTTCCCCGGGATGTGTGTTGCCAACAGAAAGTGCTGGGTGGAAACAGCCCACTGCCATACTCTGAGAGCCTCGTGACAAAGGGGGTAACATCTGGTTCCTCCTTGTTTGTTCAAATACCAGACCACCAACATGTTGTCTGTCTGAATCGCAATCGTACCCAGAGGAACAGAGTCCTGAAAGTAGTGCAACGCCAGAAGTACTGCTCTCATCTCTAGGACAATGATATGCAGATGTGTCTCTTGATCAGACCATGTGCCTTGGGCTGTCTTTCCCTGAAAATCCCCCCCACCCCCCACCCTATCAGGGAAATGTCCGTGGTCACTGTGGCAGCTGGAGGGGGGTAGCAGAAATGTCCTATCATGACATGAAGTGAGGTCAGCCATCACTGAAGGTCCTTTTTGCAGGAATTTGTGATCATTTTAGTGTGTGACATGGGAAGCACTTGGTAAGACCATTGAGTGAACAACAGCCATTATAGTATCCACATGTGCATACAAGCTAGTGGTATGGCTAGAGAGTGTTAGCTCCTAAAGTCCTCGATCGGCACTGAGGATATCAGAGTGCACGGAGCCGAATACAATGGAGCAGGCATTGGCTCCGAGGGTTCCACTATCATCAGGTCTGACTCCTCTTGCTCTGAAGGACCAGAATGGCTCAGAAGAGCAATAGTTTGAGCTGGTCCAAGGGTTTTTGGCTCCGAAGCCATTTGGGTCAAAGCCAATAACATTTCTGCCAAGGCCAGTGCCAATAACAACTTCTGCACCACATGATCCACATCCAGATCTGACAGGCTGATAGAGGATTAAGAGGAGCGCACCGAAGATGGTACCAACTGAAGTAATGGACTCTTTGGAGCTTTGGACACCGGTTCCAAGACTGGGGACCGGCTCCAAAAGGAAAAGACTGTCGGTTCCAATGGCAGTGGAGCAGAAGTCAAAGATTTTTTTGATTTCTTAGAGTCCGAAGTCTTGGAAGACTTTGAGGACTTGCTGGATCCATCTTGGTCACTCAAAGCTTCTTGAAACAAAGGTTTCAACAACCCTCTGTCGATAAGTTTTCTCTTCCTTTCCTGAAGGACCCTTGAGGAGAAGGAATGACAAATAGCACAGCTGTCTTGCAAATGCAGGGTGCCTAGACAGTATACACAATTCACATGGCTGTCTGTTACAGACATCTTTTGGCCACACTTTGGGCACTTCTTAAACCCAGACTTGGGATGCTTGCCTTGGTCAGCCATTGGAAAACTTGGAGAAGAATTGCTGTCACAAAAACAATTCTACAGTAATCAGCTACCAAAAGCCTTAACAATTGTCAGGCTAAATCACACACACACACACACACACACACACACACACACACACACACAGAAATGCAATGTAAATATAAATGCAAACATAAACGTGACAGGAAAAGCCTTTACTTTCACCACAACTTTTTAAACACACAATAAGAGCAGGCTATACAAAAAAAGGAGATAGCTGCTAAGATATAATATCCTGTCTAAATATCCAGTCAGACAAAATTATTGTTAATAATAAAACTCTTACAGTAATTATAAATTTAAGCCTTTCCTAAACAAACTGAAGGCTAAATACACTACACAGAAAAACTACACACTAATACGTTTTTAGCAAAATAGTGACAAAGGTCACTGACTAAGCACACTCTACTGACTAGCAAAGAGTTTAAACTAGGTCTAAAATGAGAGGCCAACTAGAAAAAAATTTTTTAAACAGACTAAGGGAAGGGACTAAAGTACAGTAACACACAGTATAAAGCTGTAAGAGCATTAATAAACTACCTAAGCTATTTAAACTATCTAACTATGCAAATGTAAATGAGAAATAAGAAGAAAAACAATTTTACTGGCCCGAGCTAATGCAGAACCTCCGATCTATTGCAGTGGCAAACTAGATCTGAAGTAATTCCAGGTGCATCATGGGATAGGGACTTGGCCTCGAGCTATTTGAAGACCTCGAGCTTTGCAAGTGACCGTATAGGAGTAGAGGGATTCGCTCCGAACCCATCAGTAAAGAATGAAAGTACAGTTTTGTACCTACCATAAATGTAGATGTTCGAGTGCTCATACAGCTGCAGTCATAACAGATGGGTTATCCTGCCGTCAGGCGGGTCCTCGGTCGGCCGAATTCCAAAGTCTAGGTCCGGCGTCAGTTGTCGTCACTTCTTCTCTGACGTCAGTGCGGCAGGGGTATAAAAGAGGCAGCCAACACCATTTTCTTCAGTTTTTCTTGCCCCAGATGTCAGGTGCCCCCAGAAGGAAGGCGAACATAATGTTATGCAAAAATGCAATGTTGATAAATCAAAAACAGTAGTTGCAAGCAAATACTCCATAAAAGAATACCCCAAAAAGGTTATATGAAAGGTGTTTGTCTTAAGGCCTGTCCTAAGAGGGGATGGAGGGAGGGAAACCTGGACTGCAGCTGTATGAGCACTCGAACATATACATTTATGGTAGTTACAAAACTGTACTATGTTCATCGTGCATACAGCTGCAGTCATAACAGATGGGAAGAATCCCAAAGCTAAGTAAGGGTGGTAGGCACTAAGTGGAACTAGGAGGGGCTAGGATGCCCTGCAGGACTGCTGTGGCAAAGCCTGCTCTAGATTTAGAGTATAGTGGGAGGTGATAGTGCTTGGAGAAAGTGTGCACTGAACTCCAGGTGGTTGCTTCCAAAATGTCCTTGGTAGGGACCCCCCTGAGGAAGGCTGCAGAGGTAGCTGTGGCTCTGGTGAAGTGGGATCTGATGCAAGCAGGCACAGATTTTCCATGAAATGAGTAACAAAAGTGTATGCAGTGGGCTATCCATTTTTAAATTGTCTGTTTGGAAATAGCATTTCCTTGAGCACCTGCAGCATAGGACACAAAGAGTTGCTCAGATTTTCTGAATGGCTTTGTCCTGTCCAAATAATAACGAAGTTGTCTGTGAATGTCCAAGGAATGTAGTAGTCTTTCCCCTTTGTTTTGTGGATTAGGGTAAAAGGTAGGTAAGTGGATAGTCTGATTCCAAGCTACACTGGATACTACCTTTGGCATAAAGGTAGGGTTGGTTCGTAAGGAAACTCTGTCCTGACGGAAAATGATGAATGGTTGCACAGCCATGAGGGCCTGTAGCTCCGAAACCCTGCGAGCTGAGGTGATAGCCAGAAGAAAGGCTGTTTTCCATGACAAGTACTGTAACTCTGATGAAGAAGCTGGCTCGCAGGGAGGAAGGGTCAGCTTTTCCAATACGAAGTTGAGGTCCCAAGCAGGGACTGGTAGTTTCCTTGGGGGTTTTATATTCTTTGCCCCTCTGAGGAACTGCCTTAAGAGAGGATGAGAGAATAAAGGAGGATCTGTGTTGTATTGTGCAGAAATGGCTGAAGCATGGATCTTGATGGAGGAGAAGGAAAGTCCATTGTTTAACATCTCCGCTAGGTACTGTAAAATTTGAGGTATATTTATTATCCAAGGATTCTGTCCCTTCTTTTGATTCCAGGCACAAAATTGTTTCCATTTTGCGGAGTAGGCCTTTCTAGTAGAAGGTCTTCTGACCTCCAAGATGACATCCTGCACCTCCTTGGAGAGGAGAAACTGCTGGGAAATCAAGGAATTCTCCATGCAGCTAGATTTAGAGTTTTGAAATGGCTGTGAAGAGTTTTGTAGTTGTGCTGGGACAACAGAAGAGGGACTAGAGATAGGATCCATGGTGGGGAATGTGTCAGGCTCTTCAGCAGCGGATACCAGTTTTGCCTGGGCCAGTCTGGAGCAATGAGAATCATTTTTGGCCTCCCTGCTCTGGCTTTTAATAGAACTTTGGGCAGCAGAGGAAGAGGCGGGAAGGCATAGACTGTCAATGTTGCCCAATTGAAGGAAAGTGCATCCACTTTCCAGGTCTGTGGATGATAGGTCCTTGAACAACATTTTTTCAACTGGCAATTTCTGTGGGTAGCAAAGAGATCTATGTCTGGCTGTCCCCATGCCTGAGTTATCTTTGTGAAAACTTGAGGATGCAACTTCCATTCGTGTGGATCTGTCATATTTCTGCTTAGGTTGTCTGCCAGTGTGTTTTCCTTCCCTAGCAGGAATTGTGCCTGTAGTTGAATTTGCAATTCCAGTGCTGTGTTCCATAGGGTCATGGTTTGCCTGCAGAGGGGGTATGAATGAGTTCCCCCATTTGTTTATGTACCACATCACTGTGGTGTTGTCTGTCTTTATCAATAGCTGGCCTGGATGCAGTAGGTCTTTGAAGGTCATAATAGCCTTTTGCACGGCTAGCATTTCCTTTTGGTTGATGTGAAGGTGCTTCTCTTTTCGTGTCCATTTTCCCTGAATGCAATGACCTGTCATGTGTGCTCCCCAGGCGTAGTCTGAGGCATCTGTTGTGATGATTTGAGTTGCTTGAGGTACACAGAAAGGAAGACCTGTGTTTCTTTGGCAAGCTTGAGCCCACCACATAAATTCCTTTTGAAGGCATGGAATGAGTGGTATAATTGCTTCCAAGCTGTGGCTGTGCTGAGACCATAAGTTTTTAGATACCATTGAAGTTTCCTCATATGCAGCTTTGCACATGGGATTAGTAGGATGCAGGATGCCATGCATCCCAGAGCCTGCAGGACTTTCCTTGCAGTTAGCCTGGTGTAAGTTGCCATTTTTCTGAAGTATTGAAAAAGTTGCCCTTGCTTGTCTGGCATGAGGTAGGCCACCTGGGTGGTTGTATCCAAGCTGGCACCCAGGAAAATTATTTGTTGAGAGGGTATTAGTTTTGCTTTCTTTTTGTTGACTGTGTATCCCAGGAAGTTCAACAGTTTTATTACAAACGCCAGGTGCTGCAGTAGAATGTCCTTGCTGTCCACTTGGATCAGGCAGTCATCCGGATATGGGTAGATTTGTATCCCTTGTAGTCTGCAGAAGGCGATTACTGATGCCAGGCATTTCGTAAACACTCTGGGCACAGTAGATAAGCCAAAGGGCAATGCAGAGAATTGGTAATGGGTTGAACCTGCAAGAAATCTGAGGTATCTTCTGCAATCTTGTCTGATAGGGACATGCAGGTATGCCTCCTTGAGGTCCAATGTTACCAGCCAAGACTCCTTTCCCAGCATGGGAAGAAGCTGCTGTAATGTGAGCATCTTGAATTTTGGCACCTGCAGAAAAGTGTTTAGGATGGATAGGTCTAAGATAGGTCTCCAATCTTTGTCTTTCTTTGGTACCAGGAATAGTCTGGAATAAAAGCCTTGACCTTGTTCTTTTGACCTCTTGAATTGCTTTCATGTCCATGAGAGCTGAAACTTGTTTTTGTGCCTCTGCCCTTTGATTTTGTGGCAGGTTTGGCATGCCTCTCATTTTTGGAAGGGTGTGAAAATGGAACTTGTAGCCTCTGTCTATAATGTCCAGAATCCATTTGTCTTTTGTAACAATATGCCAATTTTTTGAGAATAATGTCAGTTTTCCGCCCAAAGGTGCTGCCATTAAAGCTTTGCTTGGCAGGTGTAGGGGGAAGTCATTGTGTCTGTTTTCTGAAAGACTGTGATTTATCTTCTCCACCTCTTGAGGTTGGTGCTTGCCACTGTCTGGCTCTGAAAGATCCTTGAGGTTGCCCTCTACCCCTTGGACGCCTGTATCTGCCCCTTTGAGGTCTGTCTGTGGCTGGAAAGGACCAATTTTTTGAAGGCCAGTTTCTGCTGAAACGTGGAGGCTGCACCTGCAGGAAATCTTTCACTGTTTGCATTGATTTCACTTTTTCCTCCATTTTCTTTAGCACTTCCTCAGCTTTAACACCAAACAATACAACTTTTTGAAGAGGTGCATCTAATAATTTTGCTTTGACATGATCTGGTAAGGTTTGCTCTTTGAGCCAAGCATGCCTACGTATAACAGACCCCGTGACAGCAGCTCTACATGAGGCTACTAAAGCATCAAAACCACACTGCAAGTTATGTTTACCCACTTGCTCTGCACCATGCAACAAATACTGCAACTCTTTTAAATGTGGTTGTTCTGGTTGTGTCATCTTGCTTTTCAGCTGAGATATCAAAAACTGTTGATACTTTAACATATGGAACTGACAGTTTAATGCCCTCATGGTTAAAGTGGCCGAGGTGTACACCTTTTTCCCCCACCTTTCTAAAGCTCTGGAATCTCTCTCTGAAGGTAATGGGTTTTTAGCAGTAGAGGCCTTAATTCCCTTGGGACCCTGTGAAATAGTTTCTGGGTCAGCAGTATGGCTTTTATATAGGAACTGGTGAGAATCAGGAACCCGGTAATACCTGTCTGGTTTAACAGGAGCTGGAGGCAAAGAATCAGGATTAAGGCTGGCTTCTGTGTACACATCATCCAATATATCTAAAACAGGAGGGATAGCCAGAGGCCTATGCTGGGGGAGCAGAAGAAATTCCCTGAGCCTTTTCTTGGAATCTGAGTAATCTTGGCCTTCCCAGTGAAAGTGTTCCCTCAATGTATGCAGGGTTTCCCCAAAAGAGAAGTCCTCAGGGGGGGAGACCGAAGGAATAGACTTCTCAGGATCAGAGTCTTCGAATGGAGAATTGGCATAATCCTGGTCTTCAGATAGTTCTGAGGTAATAGAAGCTTGATCTGAGGAAGGGTAATCTTCCTCTAATCTGGGCCTTTTGTCAGAGGGGGGGGGTTGAGAACCTCTGATAAGAGTAATCAAGTCCTCAGCCATTTTAAGCATCTGTTTTTTAGGCATGGTGCCTTGAGAGGGTGTCTGAGGAACCTGTTTTTTGGTTCTCATGGCTGTTTTACATTTAGTGAAGGCTTTAATAGAGAAGGATGAAGGCCTGAAGACCCCTTGAGAAATGGCAGGCCTGTCTAAATTATGAGTTTCCCCGCCTGGAGTGGCGTCGGTATCTGTAGTAGGAAAGGGGGCCGAGGAGCCTGCGACCTCGGGTACTGAAGACACCGGTAATGCATTGTCATCGGTACTCAGGGGCTGCGTAGGCGCCTCGCTGAGTACCGGAGAACCGGTAGTCGGCCTTAGCGTGGTTTCACTAGATGGTGCGGACCTCGTATGTCGGTCCTTATCTTTGCATTTTTTGTTCAAAACTGGAGTCGGAGTATCCGACGACATGATATAATTAAACTTTTTGCCAAAAAAGTGAAGGGCGAACTCCGCCCGACGCTTAATAGTGCGTTTGTTGAATATAGCACAAAAATGGCAGGCCGAGACATCGTGGTCTGGGCCTAAGCAAGGTATACAGAAAGAGTGGAAATCCTTATGCAGTATTTGTTTCCACAACAAATGCAATTATTAACTTGTCTGACATCGGTCTGAGGCAAGAAAAGTTTCCCCAACGGGGTACTTAGCTTTCAAGAAGACTTCGGCTGAAATACTTTCGTAAATCTCAGGAGCTGGCCGACCGGCACTTGCGAACTGCTTCTGCTTCGTGCACCGTGCGGCAAGAAAGACTGGAGAAAATGGCGTCGGCTGCGTCTTTTATACCCCTGCCGCACTGACGTCAGGGAAGAAGCGACAACTGACGCCGGACCTAGACTTTGGAATTTGGCCGACCGAGGACCCGCCTGACGGCAGGATAACCCATCTGTTATGACAGCAGCTGTATGCACGATGCACATCGGCGAGATTGAACAACTTCACATCTAATGTTAGCTGGGGTCAATGTTCAGCTACCCAAAAGGATAAACTTGGAACAGCTAAATTTTAAACGGAACACAGTGGAACAGAAAATTAGCAAACAACAAGAATGTTGAAAATAAATGCATCAAATGGGTATAGTCGGGCCAACATTGCAAACACAACCAACCTATGTGAGGGGCTGTGCTCCCCTCATTCCCTCTAACTATATATATATATATATACCAAAAGGTTTATCCTTATCAGTAGATGAATATGGACTCTGTTAGCTGCTATTACCACTAATGGACTGATTTTAACTTAATGAAGTCAGGTTTTCCTTTTAAATTCTCCATCAGTTTACAGTATCTTATTTTGGGGAAACCTGGAATGGTTCTCCTGCATCAGAAGGTGAAGCTGGCTGATTTCTGTCATACAGAATCCTGATTGGTTGTTTAAAGTACCTGACGTTGACCTTCATTTAGGGTTAGTTGTTAAACATGAAGCTAATGGTCAAATGAAGTTGCAAACCTGGAGGAAAAAAAGAAGTTATTTACTCACCATAAAGTTCCATCTGTGTTGTCCATTTTCATTCTTCCTCAACTGATGGGTTTGGATCTGATCCCTCTGATTCAACATGGCTGTTGCTAAAGCTTGTGGCAAACAAAAACTTTTGAGCTTCTCCCTTACCCACAAAGTACAAACCACAATTACCTCAGATCTTGTTTGCTGCCTTAGTAGAAAGTAAAAGATGGAAATATCATGGAGAAGCTATACCTGGAGCTTGTATATAAAAAAAAAAATAAGGACATATAGGTCCACTAAGCACTCATTCTTCCAGAAGCCTTAAGGATGGGGATTGGTGGGAGAGGAGATGAGGAAGAATGAAAATGGATAACACAGATGGAATGTTATGGTTAGGACACAACTTCTTTATCTGATGTCATCAACTTTCATTCTGTCCTCAACTGAAGGGACAAAGTCCCTAGCTACCGAATTTCCAGGGAGGATTCAAGGAAGGATATTCCTGAGTACCACAGAACCAAAAGGTGCCCTTCCTCATGAGTCCAGATCTAATTTGCAATGCGTAATAAAGGTAAGGGGAGTTTCCCAAGTAGCTGCTGCACAAATATTTTATTTATTTATTTATTTAACATTTGTTTACCGGGAAAGTATGACTTGGAACAAAGCCAATTTTCAGTGGAGACCCAGGGAGAAACAATCCAGACATATGCCTTTGTAACTACAAATATCATCCGTGGACACTCTGGACTGAAAAACTGAGGAAGTTACCATGGATCTGGTATTTTGTCAGAGCAATGCCCAATTTGTTATACACAAAGGAAATGCAATTTGTTATCCATCTAGATAGAATAACTTTGATGACTGGTTTACCCAATGTTGTTTCTGCATATGAAACAAAACAACTGGTCAGAATTTCTGATGCTTTTGTCCTATGTAAGTAAAAATCCAACTGTCTATGAACATCTAATAAATGTAATAAGTATTCTCCTTTGTTAGAAAATTTGGGAAAGTATACTGGCAAATTAATCGATTGATTTATATTGGATTCTGACACCAACTTTGAAAGAAATGACAGGTTGGTACATAAAGTAACTCTGTCTTTATGGAAAATAAAGTATGGAGGTTTTGAGCACAATGCTTGGATCTCAGAAATTCTTCTGGCCAAGGTAATGGCTACTAAAAAAAGTGTCATCCATGAAAGATATTTGAGTTCACATGTAGTTGAGGATTCAAAGGGAGATTGTGTAAGAGACTGCAGCACAAGGTTTAGATCCTAAGCAGGGGTAGGATGTTTAAAGGAGGACCTTAAGAGTAAAGTGCCTTTCAAAAATGCTTCGCTAAACTTATGGGATGCTACAGAAGAACCATTTATTCCAACATGACAATTGAAAATCACTACTAGTTGTACTTTAACAGTAGAACTAGCTCCTTCTTCATAAAAATGTACTAGAAGTTCCAAGATATTATGAATAAGGGCTGAGAAAGTATCAAAATTACATTTCTGAGTCCAAAAAACAAATATCTTCCATTTGCTGGAGTACAGTTTCCAGGTAGAAGGTTTATGGGAGGACAAAAGAACATGACGTACAGGAGAAAACAGCATAGGTTGGCTATTAATGGAACTAGAGGAACCAGGCAGCCAGCCTGAAATTTACTATGTCCAGATGTATCACACCTGTTTGGTGAGACAGAAGGTCCACAGCTGGATCCAGAAACCAAGGTGGTTGAATGAGGTGAGATGAAAGGAAGGGAAACCAAATTTGTTGAGGCCATTAAGGTGCAATGAGGATGACCTTGCTCTACAACCATGCAGCATTCTGAACAAATTTGGGTATTAATGGACTGGAAGGATGCACATAAAGGAGACCAGGGGGCCAGTCGTGAAGTAGAGTGCCCCTCGGGGATTCCCCCTGTGGGGGGATTATGGCAAAGTAACTGCTGCATTTGTTGTTTTGGGGGGATGTGAATAGATCACAGCAAGGCTGGACCATTGTCAGAAGACTGTGTTCAAAATCTTTTTGTTGAGGGACCATTTGTGAGGTAGGGGAATGCTCCTGCTTAATTTGTCTGCTACCACATTTGACTTCTTAGGAATGCGCATTGCTACAAGAAAGTGGTTGGAAGAGATCACCCACTGCCACATTCTGAGAGCTTCTCAACACAATAGGTAGGATTTGTTTCCTCCATGTTTGTTGATGTACCAGAGAACTGACATGCTGCCCGACTGTAATGCAATTTCCCCAAAGGGAACGCATTCTGTAATGCCTGCAATGCTAGCAGCACTGCTTTCATCTCTAGGACATTTATATGCAAACTGGCCTCCTCGGTGGACGAGGTGCCTTGGACTGTCTTCCCCATATAATGCTCCCCCCATTATAGCTGGGAAGCAACCGTAGTCGCTATGGCCTTGGACTGAGGGGAACGAACAGACGACCTTGTAGAACATAGTCTGAATGAATCCACCACTTCAGATTTCTTTTGCAGATCTGAGTGATTCTTGTCTTGTAAAACACCGGCTGACAAATAATCAACCATTGAGCAGCAAACATCCATTGAAGAATTCTCATATAAAACCTAGCATGTGGTACTAACATTATTGCTGCTGCCATCGATCCCGGAGCCTGAAAGACCAGCCAGGGAGGTGCTGCAGTTTATTTTTTTGACTTGGAATCTTATAGTCTGAACTCTCAGTAATGGAAGGGAAGCAATGGTTGCTCTTCTACTGAGAATTGCTCCTATAAACTCTACACTCTGAGTTAGTTGCAAATGAAAATTGTTGTAGTTTATGGCTATCTCCAGAAGAGAGGACGTCTGGAAAAACTGGTCTCTTACACATATGAGCTGATGCCTGGTCAGACTGGTAATGAGCCAGTCATCTAGACAAGGAAACACATAGAATCTTTGCAGTCTCAGGTGAGCTGCTACTACTGCCATGCACTTGGTAAACACCCTGCAGGTTGTGGTGAGTCCAAAGGACAGTACTCTGAACTGATAATGACTGGCTTCTAGATTATCTGTTTATCTTTATGTGACAGTATGCCCCCTGAAGGTCTATAGAGCACATTAAGTCATCCTTGCCTAGAAAGGGAAGATGAATTGAAACATGACCACCTGAAACCTGGTTCTTCAAACTGTCTTGTTTAGTTTGCAGAGATCCAGAACTGGTCTCCAGTCCCCTGTTTTTTTTGGCACCAAAAAGAACAGAGTAAGCTCCAGAGTAAGCTTTTATATCTGAGATGCTACTTGTTTCCTCTGACTTGGTGGAACATCAGGGATTTTTCTTGAGATTGGGGAGAAAGGGAAAAGGGTATTATATAGTCTCTGGAAATAATCCCATGCACCCAAATATCTTTTGTTATATCTAGCCAGGCTCTCTGGTGCAGGGATAATCCTCTCCCGACTGTCTCCAGAGGTGGACAATGGGGCCTCCTTTCAGGAGCGCTGGTAGGGTTTGTCAAAGAACAAATCACTGGAACCCTGGTTCTGTGAGCCACCTCTACCACAGGGACATCTTTGTCCATTAGAGTTCCCTCCTCTGCCACTGGGGAACCTTCTCCATGTGTGTCTTAAAAGGACCCTGAGACTTCTTGAACCACATTTTTTGACCACCTCATTGATTTCTGGAAAAAGTTCCTTGAGTCGAAAAATACACACCCTCAGCAGACAAGATTGTTCCATCTTTTTCACATATGGACAGAATGTCTATTATTTTGGAGCCAAATAAAGATGTTCAATGAAAAGGAGCATTGACAAAGGAAGACTTGAAAGGCTCTGCAAACTTACAAAGGCACATCCAGGCATGTCTTCTTGTGGAAATGCATGAACCCGCTGCCCTTGTGGTTCCTTTGGCTACATGTCAGATCAGCCTCATGGATGAAATGGATATGGACTGTAGGGTCATCAGCTGAGAAAGGCAGATGTCTGAACTTCATTCAGAAATATCATCCAATAGAGTATTTGATAACTCCTTGATCAAATCCCTTTGAATCCTACTAAAATGTGCCAAATAGTTCAGAGACCTAAATGTAAAAGCTGCTGAAGAACATACACATTTCCCAAACCTGTCCACTGTCCATGACTCCCTGTTGGGGGGATGGATAGTGGAACTTTCCTCAGCTAATTCCTTCCTGGTAGCCACTGTAATGGCTATGGCATCAACATGAACTTCCTTCCCCAAAAACTGACTTTCTGCAGGTGGTGCCATTATCTTATCTGGTCTGCGAGGAATGGGCTGTATGGTATCAGGGTCTTTCCATGCCTGCCTTGAGATCAAGTCAATGAGCTCATTGGTGGGTGGAGTCACCCAGGAGGTATAGGGTCCAGTACCAAAAGCTTCTAGGAGAACAGATTCCTCAGATGTAGAGTTGCTAGACATCCAACCACCTCTCTGCTTAAGGATTTCTAGGATGTCTCCAAAGGAGACATCTTCAGGAGGTGATCGTGGTGACCCTTCTCCTTCATCAAAATATGTCTCATCAGTGATGGACTCCTCCATGGAGTCTAAGTGTTTCCTCTTACACATCCTCTTCATCTTCTTCTTAGGGACCTCCTCAGTGTGGTGCTCTGGGGAGGTATCAGAAGAGGAGATTATAATTCCCTGGGTGGGATCCTGGGATTTTGGTACTAGCTGTCACTGTGGAAGGAGACAGTGAAGCTTTGAGTGCTGAGAGATCATGGCAGACAACTTACGATCTGAGGGGGATGGATCCATCAAAACTGTCAAGGCAGAAAATAATCTCTTCACAGCCTTGAAGACAGAGTGGTTTGGAATGAGACAGGGCATTGAATCCCAGAAGACAAGCTCCTGAATCACAGGCACCCCCTGCTCCAGGGGAAAATCCTCAGAGGTGGAAGCCAGAGCCAAGCTACCCAGTGCTGAGGCTCTGAGGTGCAGAGACAGCTCCGAAAGCTTCGGAGTCAAATGCAACACCTTGGATTTGACAGGTTGACTAGGGCACCTGGAGTTCTCTGGATCCAATGGAGCCAGAGCCTTCAGAGAAGATCTTGGATCCAAGGATAAAGTTATCCTCAGATCCGAGCCCGATGGATCCAGATGACTTGGATCCAAAAACTCTGAAACTACAGGAGTCAAATGAGGAATCTGTAAAGGGGGAGTAGTAGATATAAAGATCTCTTGACCCACAGAGCTGAAAGATCACCAATCTGGCTCTGCACAAAAAGAATCTTCTTCACCAGTCTCGCCACATCTTCTTCTGTAAGGCTTCTGGAAGAACTAGTGGAGTACATGGATGGAGACCTGGGTCTTTCTAAGACTGGAGTAAGTACCCTGTCAGGACCTGGATCCAGTGATGGACAATACTTTATTCTGGGTAGTAATTTACCAGTCTGAAAGTCAGGCTCAGATTGCATCGAATCGAGTGAAGTTGGATACAAGGGCTTTGACTTCATCAGATCCAACTTAGTAAGCATCAGATCCGATAATTTTTCATTACTGGGATCTTAAATTTTTGCGTTTTTCAGATCCAGGGTTGAGACCAGGTCCTTATGAGACTTCTTTCTCAAGGTGTTCAAAGCTAAGGAGGAGGAAGATGGCTTCAGAAATAGGATTTTGTAACTTTTATAGTTTTTGTTTTAGAGGAAGAGGAACCCTACGATATAGCATCTCCAAATGAAAAAGGAAGAAGACTTTTCAGTTTCAGTTTATTTTTGTGCTCTGCTAATGCACAAGGATTAAAGACATGACATATTGACCAATCCTCTTGTAAGTGGAGAGGACCTAAACAACAGACAGAAAGTGCGTGGGCATCGGAAAGTGGCAGCTTGTGCCTACACTTCGTACATTTTTAAAGCCTGATGGTTTATCTGCCATTGTCAAAGAAGATAACCATTAACAATATAATAACACAGAAGAATTTTTTTTTTTTTTGGATAAGGTAATAAAAGAAAAAAAGAGTTGGAAATACCGACAATGGAATAAAGCTACTACAGTGTCATAGAGGGAAGGAAGATACTAACAACAGTATCTAAGAGGTACAGAAAAAAATTGTATGATAGAAGAAAAAAATTAGAAATTGCAAGAAACAACAGGAAATTTATAAACAAAGGTGTAGCATCTCTAAGCCACTGAGGATCTGATCGCTTTGGTTCCCCCCACCACTTGTGTGAGCAAGGAATCCTCTCATTTCAGCTAAAAGCAAAGAAAACTCTAAACAGCAATCATCCAAAAATAGACTGCAGCCCCAGGTTTAACTCTAGGAACCTTGTTGTTGCCATTTATGTAGTAGCCACTGAGGACCTGATCGCTTTGGGCCTCCCCAACTTGTGTGAGCAAGGAATCCTCTCACTCCAGCTAAAAGCAAAGAAAACTCTAACCAGCAGTCATCCAAAAATGGACTGCAGCCCCAGGTTTAACTCCAGGAACCTTGTTGTTGCCACTTGTGTAGTAGCCACTGTGGACCTGATCACTTTGGGTCCCCCCACCACCACTTGTGTGAGCAAGGAATCCTCTCACTCCAGCTAAAAGCAAAGAAAACTCTAACCAGCAATCATCCAAAAATAGACTGCAGCCCTCGGTTTAACTCCAGGAACCTTGTTGTTGCCACTTGTGTAGTAGCCACCGAGGACCTGATCGCTTTGGGTCCCCCCCAACTTGTGTGAGCAAGGAATCCGCTCACTCCAGCTAAAAGCAAAGAAAACTCAAACCAGCATTCATCCAAAAATAGACTGCAGCCCCAGGTTTAATTCTAGGAACCTTGTTGTTGCCACTTGTGTAGTAGCCACTGAGGACCTGATCGCTTTGGGTCTCCTCCCCCCACTTTTGCGAGCAAGGAATCCTCTCACTCCAGCTAAAAGCAAAGAAAACTCTAACCAGCAATCATCCAAAAATAGACTGCAGCTCCAGGTTTAACTCCAAGAACCTTGTTGTTGCCACTTGTGTAGTGTAGGTGCCAGCTTTTGTGACTACTATTCTGCCTTGTTAAAATCTGTTACAGTCAGCTACAGTGTATACCCCATGGGCAACAGCTGCAAACCTTCTTCCTCTTAGTCCACCCCCACCCCTTTCATCCATTTCACTGTTGATAATTTGTTGTATGTTAAGGTATTTAGCCCCTCTCAACAGTCATAGCCTTCAGTCCCTCCTCCTCAATACTTGTTCTTCACTAAACACCAAACAGAGGTGCAAAGTCTCTAGCTGCTTTTATCTTTAGCTACACTGTGTTCAGCAAACAATGAGCAAAGGGGAATACAAATATAAAAGAGAATAAAATCTGCCACTGCAGACTAGTAAGCAGCATACAGCTTCTACCTGTGGTGTACTCCTACACATAGTTTTTCTTGGAGAAACCTTCCAGTCCTTGAACAAGGGTACCTGTATGTTTACCTTATTTCCTAGGCTGTCCTTTGATAATTAGCTAGGTTAGCAGAGTGCCTTGAATTCTCCCCTGCTACTTTAAATTCCAATTGATAGTGTCCCTCTCTTCCCCCACCCCCCAAGTGATTGCTCAGGTACAACACACCAAAGGTTTTATAAACCTTGGATGCCATATTTGCTCTAATTGCAGCTGAAAGCCCTCCAGGCGTAGCATCTCCAGTAAGTGTCCCTGGACTAGCTGATAGTTTTTTTTAGCTAAGTTCTATCTGGAAGGTGTAGCCCCGCTCCATTCGCTCCGCTCACTTTGCTCTCCTACCACCCCCATTCCCATCCACCCCCCATATCATTACATTTATACCTATCCATACAACCACCCCCCTCACTTCCTCCCAAATCCCCCACCCCTCTACTTCCTGTTCTCATACTACCTCCCTCTTTTGCTTCTCCCCACACTTATCTACTATCCACTATCAAAGACTACTATACCTTACTCCCACCCCTTCCTCTCAAACCTGTTCTGCATCCCACAAAGTGACATGTCTCTTACAACTCAAACTATACTTTTACCTTCTCTACTCCTTATACTCTATCACCTCACCTCCTATCACTCAGTTACCTACTCCCTATTTCCATTCCTCAAACACCACTCTTAACTAAAATACTACACCACAAATCTATCTACTAATTTGTCCCTCCATCCTTCCCCCCACCACTCCTGTTCCTAAAATAAAAATATCTCCCCCTTCCCCTTTAAAACAAAAAAAAAACAAAGTCTGCTTGCTCAAATTAAAACCCCTTTACAAACTTCTACTTCTATCTGGTGACATTCATCCTAACCTAGGCCCTACAGACACTACCCTAAACAATAACCCCCCTGTATCTAAACCTGCCATCCCCTCCAACCCACAAAAACAAGTACAATTCTGCTCTATCAACGTCAGGAGCTTTGAAAATAAAGTTCAAGAACTCCATGCTCGGATAGCTAACTATACTCCTGACATAGTTACCCTAACTGAAACATGGTTAAAACCACACCTTCTGGACAGTGAAATCATCCCTCCTGGCTATAATATCCTTAGATTAGATCAACCTAAAAGAAAAGGAGGAGGAGTCTCCATACTCTACTCCAATTGTCTCTCCCAAATCAGTCCCACACTAAACTTACCCTCCTTCTCAGCAACTGAACTCCTGCTGACCAACTTCAAACTTAACCGTTTCAACACCATAACTGTTGCAGCAATCTAAAGTCCCCCTGGTGATAATATTAACATACTTGAGAACATCCTATCTCACCTCTCACATACCACCCACAATGAAATTATACTGGGAGATGTAAATATTGATTGCCTTACAATACAAGCTCCCAACACTACTTCCTGTATAAATCTACATGGGTTTGAGCAGCTAATCACAACCCCAACCCACATTAATAAATTTCACCTACCTAGCTCTCTTCTTGACTGGATATTGGTCTCCCACCCTCAAAACTATCATAACTCCCAAACCCTTCCAAATGCCCTCAACAACCACTGCCCTATAACATTTACCAGACATACTCCCCACCTTACCAAACCTAACAAATGTATTACCACCCGCTCACCTTCTCATTTCTGTCCTAACTCCTTTATTCACCAACTCTCCAAAATGAACTGGTCTTACCTTACCACTCTTCCTTTAGATGAAGCTGTCCACTCCTTCAACACTACATTCCTAAACATTCTTAACTCCCTTGCTCCTCTTTGCACAATTAGAATCAAATCTAATACTGCTCCCTGGCTCACTAAATCTACCAGAACCCTCATGAAAGACTGGGAAAGGATTTGGAAAATGTGGACTAAAACTAGGACCCCTTCTCTTCTTCAGAAATAAAAAGAACTCAGAAATAAAATAAAAAAATCATCCATTATGACAAAATAAACTTCTATGCCAATCCTCCCTCTACTCTTAAATCAGACCCAAAGAAATTCTGGAGCTCTATCAAAAAGACTCTGCATCCAGGAAACCCTTCCTCTCCTAACCCATGTCCCAATGCAACACCTGAAGACACAGCCAACAAATTTAACAATCATTTTATAAACTCAATAACCTCCATAATAAATCCCCCCCCCCAGAAACAACACTAGCACCCCCACAAACTATATGCCTCTTCCAAACCCTCCTAACTTCTTCTCTCTAAAAGCAGTATCAACTAACTATGTAAAGTCATTACTCTCTAAACTTAAACCTTGCTCCCCATCTGTTGATAAGCTACCCTCTTACGTCCTGCAGATTGCCTCTGAACCTCTTGCCTATCCTGTATCCATCTTAATCAACCGATCCATTTCTGAATCCTATGTCTCCACTGTATAGAAGAATTTCTTTACTCTACCCATTCACAAAGGAGGCAACTCCTCAGACATATCCATCTTCAGACTGATTGCCAAACTCTCTCCACTCTCAAAAATCCCAGAGGAATGCAATCACAAGTAAGTAATGCATTACCTTCAGCAGGAAAACCTTTTCACACCCACACAGCATGGTTTCTGTCCCAAGCATAGTACAACTACTGCACTCATATCATTCATCAATATAGTCTCCCTAGCTCGTGATAACAATAAACTTGTCTCATGCCTATTCCTTGACCTTTCTAAAGCCTTTGACACTGTCTCTCACCCACTCCTTCTAGATAAACTCACTAACTTACATTTCTCTCCCCCTACTATCTCCTGGTTCTCCAGCTATCTCTCTACCCACTAGCAATCAGTTAAATGGCTCTCTGCACTACCCTTCCCCTCTCACTGTAGAAATGGGAGTCTCCCAAGGGTCCATACATGGACTACTACTCTCTAATATTTTCAGCAACTTTCTCTGCTCCTCTTGTCCTCAGTCATCTCTTGTGCAATATTCTGATGACTCAACTGTTATAACCATTGCTGACAACCCAACTGACCTCCATTCAACTACCCAGGCATCCTTCCACACCACTGAGATTTGGCTTAGTGATAACAAACTAATACTTAATCCAAAAAAAAACTAAGCTCCTACTCTTCCTCCCTAAAAACATCACCACACTCAAAAGTACATTCACCATCTTATCCTTCAACAACACTATCATCTCAGCCGAATCTAGTACTAAATTGCTAGGTGTTACAATAGATGATCAGCTTAAGTTTGATCTCCATATTACTAACTCGGTAAAAATAACTCATCAGAAACTTGGACACCTTTTCCGTAGCAAGAAATACTTAACTAACACTGCCCGAATAACTCTCTCCCAGGCTTTATTACTCCTACACTCCTGTACAGCTGCCACATATTCACAAACCTAAATTATACACTTATTTCCAAGCTTGAAACTACCTATAATAAGATTGCCAGATTTGCAGCTAACCAAACCTACAACTCACACCACTGCTTAACACTACAGCAACTAGATTGGCTAGAATTCCCTCAGCTGCTCCAACTATACTAAGTACAAATCATCCACTCTATCCTCTATCTACTCTCCTTCTGCCCCAGCCTCTCCACTATCATATCCGAATATTCCCCTGCTAGGACATTACACAGCTCAAATCAAGAATTATTAGACATCTACAAACCCAAAACCAAAATAGGCTGTCTTCTCTATAACTATAACCCAGCTACATCATGGAACCAACTCCCCTTGGAAATAAAATCCCTCCAGCATAGCAAAAGTTTCAAATTAGTCACAAGGAAATACCTAAAAACAAAGTGGTCTTGCCACTGTAGCCAACCACCCTGAAACCACCATCCTTTCACCTATTTCACCACCTCACTCTTAATGTATCTCTAACACTATTCCCCTGCCTCTTCTACCTCTTCCCTTCCTCTATCTCCAACTACTCTTAATTCTTACAGTCTCAAAACAACCTACCTGTTTAGTCTGTTTCCTATACTCTACCTCCCCTACATCTCCTACTAGCCATTCTTACTTTCCTTTCTTGTTTTCAAACTCCTATACAACTAGATTCTACCCACTTTAAATAAGCATCTGCCTAACTATTAAATCATTTGCTCTAATAATATTGTAACTAGTCACATTTTCTTCTAATTGTTTAAAACCTTGTTTGTAACAACTCACAGACTTGTCTGCCAATTGTTAATACCTTGTATAATTGAATTGCCTGAGGATCTTTTTATCACTCCAAGTCTCTGCTTGTAAGATCCTATAGCTGATTGTTACTACCATGTTACTAAAATTTAATACATTGTTTTCTAGTCCTGAGGAGCTCTTCTCCACGGGTCTCTGCTGAAAATGAGCCAAAAGCTCAGCCAGACTAACCCGGTTAACAAATGTTTATTTATTTATTTATTTCTGTTTGATTACTGGGGAAGTCCACTGGGCCAGTGGTGTGCCCATTTTCAGTGGAGGCCTGGGGAGAAAAGCTCCAATAAGCAATATGATTACTAAGGTTACATAATGCAATGGTAAGTACATACATATATGGATACAAAGGTTACATAATGCAATGGTAAATACATATATGCAATCAGGTACAGGTGGATAAATTGACATTGAAATACAATTTTGACATAGGTAGCACAGTTTGTAGGTATTTACATTCAGGGCAGTAAGTTTAGACTGACTGGACAATAAGCATTAGTGAATTACTTGACATTTACAATATATACAATACTTGGAGTCAAGAGAGGGAAGATGCTTAGTCTGAGTATGTTAGCTTAAGTTTAATTAGGAGAATAGAAAAAGAGGTAATAGTGCAGAGAAGAGCAGGAGTATGGAGAGATCAAAGGGGAAACTCTTAAGAGTGTTATGTAGGGTGAAAGCAGGAGCATTTACGTTTAGTGGATAGGTAAGAGAAAAGTAGGGTTTTGAAGGATTCAGAGCTAGGTGTAGTCCTGAGTGAAGGAGGGAGAGAGTTCCATTTTTTGCCTACAGTGAAAGAGAGAAGGAGTTGGCCTGCAGGGTGTTTGGGTTTGTGGACAGAGATTAAATTTTGGTGTTCAGCTCTCAGAGATCCAGTTGGGATGTAAGGGGGAAGGATGTTTGTTAAGGCTGGGCATTTATCTGGATAGAATATTAATTTGTGCGCATTGGTTAGCTGGAAATAGTCTAGCAGGTTTGAGAGTTCCAGCCAGTTCAGAGATTGTAGGGTTAGGTAGTGGTGAGTACAGGTTTTGGATTTAGTTGCGAATTTGGAGATTTTATTATAGCAAGTTTCGAGTTTAGAGGTGTTGGAAGAAGATAGGTTAGTTAGTAGAGGGGCTCAATATAATAGAGAGGGTAGGAGGTAGGTATTAGCAATAGTTTGCCTTGCGGAGTTGGAGAGAAAGCGGTTATTTCTATAGAGCATGCCTAGCTTTTGATGGGTTTTCTTTATGTTTTGTTGGATGTGGATATCAAATTTAAGGTGTTCGTCTATGGTAATGCCGATGAGTTTTGCAGAAGGGACCGCTTCAATGGCAGAGTTGCTTTGGCTAAGGACTTTGAAAGCATTCTTGTCAAAGGAGAAATTTCTGGAGGGAGGAAAGAGAAGTATTTTGGATTTATTAGAGTTGAGAGAAATGGTTTTGGTGCATCCAGTTTTCGGTAGTGGAAAAAGCTGTTTGAGTTTTAGTCAGGAGGTCAGGTAGGTTGGAGGCGGCATAGACTAAGGTAGAGTTATCTGCATATTGGATAACTGTTGTATCAGGGATGATTGAGTGAAGGTTGTTAATGAAAATGTTGAAAAGCATGGGTCGGAGGATGGACCCCTGGGGAACACCGGTGGGTGTTGGCAAGAAGGAAGAGGTAGAGTTCTCCCATCTGACAGCTTGAGATCTGTCATATAAGTAGCTGGAGAACCAGGAAAGGGTATCAGGGGAGAGATGAAGGTTGGAGAGATGAAAGAGAAGGTGCTTGTGGGAGATGGTATCAAAGGCTTTGGAAAGGTCTAGCAGTACTGTGGATACTAGTAATCCAGAATCACGTGCTCGATTTACTGTGTCTAAGAAGGATAGTAAGGCGGTAGTGGTGCTGTGGCCAGGGCGGGAGCCATGCTGGGTAGGAGTTATGAAGAGATTCTGAGTTAAAAAAGGCATAAGTTGGTGATGGACACATTTTTCAAGTATTTTTGATAATGGTGAGAGTAGGGAAATTGGGCGAAAATTAGAGATATTGTAGTTTTTGCCTCCTTTGTGAAGGGGTAGAATGAAGGCAGATCGCCAAAGTTTGAGTACATAAGACTCTTTTAAAGATCTGTTAATTAAGATGCTTATAGGGAGAGCTATACCATCAGCAGCGGATCTGAGGAAGGAGGAGGGTAAGTTGTCTGGGGCATTTGAGCAAGGCTTTAGTTTTGATAGGAGTCTTTTTATGAAAGTAGTTGGTACAGGTTTGAGTTGGAAATTAAGTGTACAGTTATTAGGGGTGCTGGGAGTAGAGGAAAGAGAGTTGGATGGATTATTGTCAGGAAAAGATTTGGTTAGATTAGCTATGAATTCTGTAAAAAATGTGTTGAAGTGAGAACTTAGTTCTGAGTCAGTTAAGCTAGGGTCAGGGCAGGGATTATTCCTGGATCCTGGGTGGAGTAGGGAATTAACAGATTTCCAGAATTGTTTTTGGTTCTTGTTATTGTTGGATTGAAGTTTATTGTAGTAGTTTTTTTTTTGTCTGAGGTGATTAGTTTCTTTGCTTGGTTGAGGAGATGGGTGTATTGAAGCAAGGTAGAAGGCATCTTATTTTTTTGGTAGAGCTTCCAGGATTTGTCCCTGAAGTGCATGATTTGTTTAGTTTCTTTGGATAGCCAAGGAGCAGAATTAGTCTTAATTTGTTTGTTTCTTGGTGGGGCTTGGGAGTTGAGGGTTTTCAGGAAGATAGAGTTAAAATATGCTACTGCATTGTCGAGGGGAAGAGTATATAGAATTTGCCAGTTTATATATTTAAAAGTGTTTGAGAAATTTGAGGAGTTGAAGTTGCTGAGATTGTGAGTGTGGATATAGTGGTGTTGGTGTTTAGTATTGTTGGTTGAGCGATGTATGAAAGCACGGAGATGGTCACTGAATGTGTCTGGAATAGTACCAGAGAGAGTTATTTTATTAGGATGGCAGACTGGGACCCAGTCGATGATGGATCCTGGGGGGTGATGTTTGTTAGGGCGAGTAGTTGTATGAATTACTTGGGAGAAATTGTAGAGGTTGATGAATAAGGAGGGGGAAGGTGAGTTGATTTTATTCCAATCAATATTAACATCGCCTAGAATGTAGGTTTCGAATTTTATTTTAGTTGAGGCTCAGTGAAGATTATTTTCAAGGGTAGAGATGTTGTCGCCTGGGGAATGCAGATATTTGTATGTTTATTTAACTGTAGGAGACAAGCGGTTAGTTCAGTATTTTTGAATTTTGGAATTGGAGTTTGTAGAGGGATTAGTGAGAGAAGGTTGGAGTAGATTAGAGCAGAGCCTCCACCTTTTCTGTTTAAACGGTCACTTCTATGGATTTGGAATCCAGGTGGTAGGATTTCTGGGTCAGCAATATGGGGTTTTAGCCAGGTTTCTGAGATGGCTAGGATGTCAGGCTGGTTGTGGGAAATCCAAGCTTGTATTTGGTGTATTTTGTTATTAAGGCTTTGGTCATTTGTGGTAAAGAACTTAAGGGTGTTAGGAGAGGACGTAGAAGAAGAAGGGGGGGGATGGATGTGTGTAATGAATAAAGTGGGGGTGGGGAGGAGTTTGTTGTGAGGTAAGGGCCAGGGTTAGGATGGATATCTCCAGATAAGGCTAGGTCATTATTGGGAATAACTTTTAGCTTTTTGGGTTTATTGAGAAGGAAGCTGTTTGGGGCTAGTAGTGATTTAAGAATGAAGGTATTTGTTGTGGTGGAGAAGAGTTTGGGGAGGAATAGGTGCAGTAGGTTAGGAGAAATAAGAGAGGATGTTATTGTATGGAAGTGGGTTGTTAGAAATGGTTTTGGGAGAGTGCATGGTATGGTTTGAGTAGGAGGTAGGCATAGGGGTGTTTTGGAAGAGTAAGAGGTAGCAAAATAAAGAGGAATTAGTAGCACAAGAAGGGAGCACGTGACAAGGATAGTATAAATGGTGTGGGAGGACATACTTGGAGAATGTGAGGAAAATGAAGGGAGAGATGTTTGAAGAAGTTTACAAGTTAATTGAGGAGAAGAGTTAGAGGAAGTAGAAGGGGATGTAAGTCTTTACAGGGAGAGAGAGAGACTGAGTAAGGAGGACAGGGTGGGTCAAGTGGGGTTGGGAGGAGTAGGAAAGGGAGGGGTGATAAGGAGATGATAGTGATTAGTTAATTGGTTTGGGTGGGAAGGGTTAGTTAGGAATAAATGTAGAGGTACTGGGGGCGGGTGAGAATTAGGGGCAGGGTAGGGGAGCGGAGTGAGCCCATAGGGCGAACGGAGCGGGAAGAGCCAAAGGAAGGAGAAAATGGGAGGAAAACAATCAGTAGAGTGTGAGAGCCAGAAGGTAAGTTTGCACAGTTATGCTAAGTAAAAATAAATAAAATAAATAAAAAAATAAATAAGATAGTAATATAAAAGCTTTTTCAAGTAATGAATTGAAAAAAAAAATATGACACTTATCTGACGAACACTCGAGAAAGATGGAAGACCACGTCTTTTCCTTGAAGTGACAAACGAGATCTGAGGTTAC